>NC_134080.1:110327309-110638109 GCF_000715075.1 Nicotiana tabacum | reverse complement strand
TTCCTTTAAGAAAAGGAAAAATCCGCTTAACAGCTTGAAGATGAACTAGCCGAGGTTGATGGAGAAATTGTGAAGCCATGTTCACAGCAAATTGTATATCCGGCCGCGTAAATGGTAAGTATTGAAGGCTACCTACCATTTGGCGATACAGAGAAGGATCATCAAGAAGTGGTGTCGCATCAAAATGCCATTCAATTTTGCTGTAAAGAGGAGTTTGAACAGGTTTAACTTCTGCCAAATCAAACTTATGCAAAAGATCCAATATATACTTCCTTTGCGACAAAAGAACCCCATCATTATTATGAACTAGCTCCACACCAAGAAAATAGCGAAGGGAGCCAAGATCTTTCATTGCAAATTCAGATTTCATGGATGTTATAAATTGAGAAACAAGCATCTTGGATGATCCAATAATAGCAATGTCATCAACATAAACGAGTAGAATCAAAATAGCACTCTCTCTGCGAAAGATGAACATGCTATGATCTGAGATAGATTGTGCAAAACCAAGGTCCAAAAGATAAGTAGCAAGTCGAGTAAACCACGCCCTAGGCGATTGTTTCAACCCATAAAGTGCACGTCTTAACTTGCAAACATGGTTTGATAATCTGGATGTTCAAAACCTCTGGGTTGGCGCATATAAACAACTTCATTTAACTCACCATGTAAAAAGGCGTTAGAGACATCCAGTTGATGCATACACCAATTATTAAGAAGAGCTAAAGATAGCACTAGACGGACAGTGCTCATTTTGATCACAGGGGCAAAGGTATCTGTATAATCTAAGCCTGGTTGTTGAGAAAATCCTTGTGCAACCAAACGAGCTTTGAAGCGGTCGATAGAACCATTAGCACCACACTTAATCCGATATACCCATTTATTCCCTACAATGTTCACATCGGGAGGTGGAGGAACTAATATTCAAGTATGGTTTTGTAGGAGAGCCTAGGGTCCTTTGCAGCTTGTGTGAAGGAAGTTGGTTCAGAAGGTGTACTAGAAAGAGAGACACTAAGTGAGGGAAGAACACGTGGTTTTAGAGACCCTGTCATAGAACGAGTAATCATGACATGTGAACGAGTACCTGATTGTTCGGAAGCTAATGGTTGAGAGTAATTAGAATTATTAGGAGATAAGGATTGTACAGTTTGATTAGAAATAGAAACAGGTATATTTGAAGTTGGTTGCAAAGATGTAGGAGTAGACGGTATTATTGTAGAAAGAGGTTGCTTGTTTTGTGGAGATATGGAAGGAGATTGGAGGGGAGTTGAAGGATTTGAATTATGATTAGAACTTCAACATGCGTAGGAAGTTGAGCAAATTTATCACTATTTGAACGTGAGAAAGAGAGAGTCCTAGGAGAAGTTATAGACATGTTTTGAGGAGTTAAAGAGATAGAGGGGGAAGAAGTTATATCTGATGAGGAGATGAAATCAAAATTAGAGATAGCAGTTGGTGAACCACACGTTTTATGCAAACTAATAGGAGAAAAAGTAGGAGAAGGTGGCGTGGCTTTTGGTGATGGAGAAAAATAATGATTTGAAATTGTAGTAGAGGTTCCTGGAAACATAGAAACATAGGGAAACAAGGATTCTATAAAATTTACATGACGTGAAATAATTATCCGATTAGTGGATGGATCCAAACATTTGAAACCCTTGTGTTGAGGAGATAGTTCAAGAAATAAGCAAGGTGTAGAACGAGGCTGAAACTTATGAGCAAAAGAATGTGCAACATAAGGGTAGCACAAACACCCAAATACCTTAATTAAATTGTAATCTGGTGGTTTACCGTACAATTTTTCATAAGGAGGAATAAAATTGAGAACAGGAAGAGGAGTGATATTAATTAAATGAACCCCAAAAAGAGAGGCATCCGCCCAAAAAGAAAAAGGCATTGAAGCTTGAAAAAGAAGACATCGTATCAGATTATTAACATGTCGATGCTTTCTTTCGGCATGACCATTTTGAGCGGAGGTATATGGACAAGAGAAGCGATGAATAATTTTATGCTCACTAAAAAAAAGAACGAAAAAGAGAATTGTTATACTCTCTGCCACCATCGGATTGAAAATATGTAATAGATGAATTGAAAATGTTTGAGACCATTTTATAGAATTCTTTGAATTTATCAAACGCCTCTGATTTGTTCCTCATTAAATAAATCCAAGAGTACTTTGTGTAGTCATCAAGAAATAAAATATAATAACGAAAACCAGAATTTGAACTAAATGGAGCTTGCCACACATCTGAATGAATTAAAACAAAAGGAGAGTGTGCAATATTATGAGAGGAATTAAATGGCAACTTAGATTGTTTGCCTAGGTGACAAATATTACAACCAGAAGTTTCAAACGATGAATTACATGGAATAAAACCCCTACGAACTAAAGCTGCAAGAGAACGTTGCCCCGGATGGCCTAAATGTTGGTGCCAAAGAAAGGAAGGCGAGACAATACTTGAAAGAGCAACATGAGAGGAGCGACTGGAGACTGTGTGAACTGGATAGAGAGAGCCATCATTCTCACAACGGAGTAACACTTGCTTGGTTTTCTTGTCCTTAACAAAAAAACCAGAGTCAGTGAACTCAATGAGACAATTTTTGTTATTCGCACATAAACGCTGAACTAACATTAGATTCTTTTGTAGAGAGGGAACATACAAAACATTCTTTAATTGAAGAGGCTTCGAAGACGTAATAATAGATGAAGAACCAGTAGATAAAATGGGAAGAAGATTACCATTTCCAACCATCACCTGTGACGAACCAATGTAAGTAGAGGGAGATGATAACAAAGATTGATTGTTCGTCATATGCGCAGAAGCACCAGAATCAGGATACCATATAGAAGGCTGGACTTCCTCCAAATTCATAGCAGCAAATGATTTTGGAAGTGAATTGGGAACATAAGAATGATTAAAACGGTTCCTACACTCGAGAGCGGTGTGATTAAAGTGAAAACAGATTTGACATTGTTTAGTCGACGTGAAAGGAGGTCGACCAAGAACTCCATCACCTCGAGAGGAAGGACGAAAATTTTGTTGAAAACCAGCCCATTGATTTGAGAAATTAGAGCGAGTAGAGTATTGATCTCGACCCCTGCCTTTGTTGGATATACCATGACCACGTCCATTGTATGATACTTTTGAATATGTATTAGTATGAGATAAAGTAGAAGAATGGGGTTGAGAAACTGGTTGTGTTGGGGTGGAAGCAACTAAGGCAGTGTGAGAAGTGGGATCATCATTGTTTGTTGCATTAATATGTGCTTCTTCAGTGAGAAGTAATGGACGCAATGCTAGAAAAGTTGGGAGAGTTCCTGTAGCATTTAATCCAGAGACAAAAGTTTGATAGGAAGATGGAAGTCCTTGCAATGCTTGGGTTACTAAATCGTCATCAGAAACTGGTTTTCCAACTGCTCTAAGTGAACAAGCAAGAGAGTGGAGTTGTTGAAGATAATCCTCCATGGAAAGTGAGCCTTTCTTAAAATTCTGAAATTTTGATTTCAGATGAATTGACGAGGATGAAACCTGATCAAGGTAGAGAGAAGCAAGAACATCCCACGCCTCTTTGGAGGTTTCACAAGCATAGTTAGGAAGAGAATCAAGAACTGGAGGTGAAAAAGTGACATTAATCCAACTGAGTGTTATAGTATCACATTGAATCCACAGTCGATACTCATCATGGGTTGATGTTGGACATGGTATAGAGCCATCAACCAAAGAAAGAAGGTTGTGACTTTTTAGAACAATAAGAAAAACCTTTTTCCATGTAAGATAATTAAGATATGTCAACTCAATAGGTACAAAACCTTTAATATTAGAAATAGTTGGAGGAGGATTTGGAAGACCCAAAGAGGATTGGGTGGAGGTAGTCTGATTTGGAGAAGAAGTTTGAGTTTGAGTGGAAGAAGAAGTTTGGGAAGCCATGGTGCTCCTGATACCAAGTTGAATTTTAAAATACAGAATAGTTTACAAAAGGCCTGCTTGAGTTTAAGAGGTCAGAAGTACTCTCATTTATATTAAGATACAAGAAACTGTCAATGAAACTAACTACAACGTATGCGTACAATACTAATTACAATAATATCCTTGTAACGGAAAACACTAAAATGGGCCCAAAATCCCTTTGCATAGTTCCTATATATTTCACTGCCGCGTGCATCCACATTTTCTCTTACTGAACTATCTAAAAATGGCATTAATGACATGTCTTTATAATTAACACTGTCCTTTTTCTATGTAGTACTATAAAAATTGTAGTTTCCCACTTACTATGGGTAAAATTAAAGAAAGTGGAAACTTCAATTACCAGTGGGCCTCGCATATGGTAGGATCCGATCGATCAAAACTGTGCTTTGAAAGAGACAACAGATCACGCCATCCTCAGTGGAACTCAGAGAAGACATAACTGAATGAAGAAGGTTTCAAGATTAGTTACGCCTGACACAAATGTTGGACAATATTTATCTGAATGTATTGCTTGAAACCACATTATTTACACCCATCAGCGTATGTTAAGTAAATACATTTGAAAGATAGTACTAAATAACATATGCTCTTCTAACTAATATTGCTTCTATTTGGTTTCCCTTGTGTGAAAGAAGTCATGCCTTTTCTTGCAATTCTCGTATTTACATGTCATTTGCCATTTGGTACCATAGGACAAGCAAAAATTATCTTAGGATAACTATTTAGTACCGTATTATCTCTTGTTTGGTTACTAATTCTAAAATAAGTTATTCCATAATTAAAAATAATATTGGGATAACTTATACATGTCAGAGGGTGGAACAATAATCCTATGATAAGTTATCCGAGGATGCAGCGGTAAAATTGACAATCCCAGAATTAATACAAAACTCTAAACAATCAATAAGAAATAATATCATGATAACTAACCCAATATAATTAATCCCACCATAACTTGTGTTCGAACCAAACCACCCCTTAATATGTAATTCGTGTCGTGAGGTCTACTTATAATAGTTTTCTGCCTTCGAAGTCTGTTTTATGGACCATCTTCAAGTCTTTTCCCAAATCTTTTGCGAGCTTCTACGTGCTTGTCCCACGAGAATATTTAAAAAACATATTAATTTCTTGAATCCTTCTAGTATTGCAGCAGTCAATTACTTACAAGAATGAAGAAGTCACCCATGGTTGATTTGTCAAGTCCAAAATGAGAAATTGAAAAAAAAAAATAATAAGAGGGCTCCTCCATTTCTCATTCTTTCTATTTCCCCAAATTCTTACTTGGATGTGAGCCACATATAATGGTTAAAAATTATAAATTGAGATTAATTAACCATATCAAAGCGCTAACCATGGTTAACATTTAAGTTATTAACAGATATTTTATATTAATTTCTTAAGTTTCCCGTAAGCAACCCCTACTTCCAACCAAGAGGTTGTGAGTTCGAGTCTCCCCAAGAGCAAGGTGGGAAGTTCTTGGAGGGAAGAATGTCGGGGGTCTATTTGGAAACAGCATATCTACCCTAGGGTAGGGGTAAGGTCTGCGTATGCACTACCCTCCCCAGATCCCACTAAATGAGATTATACTGGGTTGTTGTTGTTGTTGTAAGTTTCCCGTAGTTCTACTTCTTCCACATTTTTGAACTTCCATAACTTCATCTTTTTTCTCCTTCTTGTTTTATTGTGCTACTAGAGACACATAGTTTTTTGTATTTTGACTTAACTTTACTTGTTCATTGTTGCGTTCCCTTTCTCTTTAAAATGCTCAACCCATATTATTTTATCCTCGTCATGTTTATCCGTAAAAAGGTATAGTTAAATTTATATACATAGTTTATAGATGCGTGGATTAAGTTGATATGATTAGTAAAATAATGAAGAATAATGGAAATAAAACCAAAATAATTTAGGAAAGAACAAGCCTGAAATTCAAATTGATCCCACTGGAATCAAGAATAATTGGAAAGCTTCGATATTAGCCTTGTATTAAACTTAAGAAAATAATAAAATGAGAGAGAGAGAGAGAGCGTTTGTGATTCTAGTATTTCGTTTCCTAACAATGAGTACAAATATTGCTATTTATAGTTAAATCAAAGGAGACAAGATCCCAAAATTACGCCCTAATAAAGATGAATAAAATCCCCTCTTGATGGTTACATAACGTTGGGAATAAGTAATGTGATTTTTTTAATGGCTGCTCCTTTAATGTTGTTCTTTCCAACCGGTACCGTACTTTCAAATTCTTTTTCCCGATCCTCGTGTTCTTAGAATCTACACAATATCGGTCACCTGATTGTATCAGGTATTAATTATTTGCTGACTCATCTCCACCTTGTCATCATTGCCATGTGAAAACTGCAGATTTTACCCAATACAGGTAGTCCTCCCTACTTTCTAGTGACTCAACTTGATGTGACCGAAAAGTAGATAAGACCTTCTCTTTTCTTGGCGGAGAAGTTCTTGAATGACTTCTGACACTTGAAGTGATGCACGTCTCTTTGTATTTAATGAGATTAACACATATTCCTCCATGATTTGATGAACAGTTTCGCCAGTTACCTAGGTAATGATGGCTTTTACTGAACCGTCAATAAACTTCCCCTTTTCACCCATTTTATCTTTCACTTTTCAGCATCTCTTTATCAAACTATTTTGCAATTCCCTTTTCTATTCGAAATCTTCGAGTTTGAATAGCTAATTTCAGTATTTCGACCACCATGTATTTTGCTATTTCCTTCTCCGGTAACTCATCTTCTGCCATCAAACAACATAATCTTGTTATGATTTTATCTCCTCCCTCTTCTACCGGTGCCAGAACTTGCATCAGTGATGGACCATTCAAGAAAAGCAAACCCAAAAGTTTTGACGATGAACCTCTCACAACAAATACAATAATTCCTACTAAATGTGAGCATGTGATTTTTGCCCTATGAGAACTACTCCCAAAAATTTAAAATAAAATGGTTTTGTGTTGTTAGTGATTTATTTGTATTTTTTTTGTCTCCGCATGTTTGTTTCTACCTTAAACAAAAAAAAAATATGTGTTGCATGTGCATTTAGGATTTAATTACGCATTTTGGAATTAATTAAACCATGTCCTATTTTAAAGAATGAAAATCACAAAAATATGAATTTTGGTAGCTTTGTCATTTCATTATTTAATTGCGTGATTTTATTTTAATCAATATTTGATTTTGTGTGTTAATTATTGTTAAAGATTAATTAATTTCTTTTTAAAAAAGCTTGATTTTATAAATTAATTTAGGTATTTTGGTTTTAGGAATTAAAAAGAAAGTAAAAGGGAAAAAGAGGAAACAAGATAGGAGGGGTAAAATTTTTCGGATTGGGCCAGTTTTAAAAGGGAAAATCCAGGCCCAATGTCACCCCAAGTCATCCCAATACCTGCCCCAATCCAACCCATCTCCAGCCTCAACCAAATGACGTTGTCTCAGGAGTTTCAATCTGGACCGTTGATCTCAGCTGATCAAATGGTCCCAAAGCTTTGACCAAACCCGACCCCCGACCCGTCACTCCAATACCCGGACCGCCCCAGTACTACTCCAAACGACACTGTTTGAGTTAAGTGAACTGATCTAGACCCTCGATCTCTCTTGATCGAACGGCCAAGATCAAACCACCACCCCACCATATAAATGAAACCTCATACCCAGCCCCCCCCCCAGTCCAAACCCCTGTTCATCATCGTCTCTCAGAGACGAAGCCCCTCCCCCCAAACCCTAGCCGCCATGGCATTCCTTCGCCTGAAACCCGGCGGCAATGACACCGTCGACCACCAAAATAACACCCCTGAACCTCCTAACCACCCCCAATCCAAATCCAGTACCCGTTTGCTTCGAATCATCCTCAAACTTCTCGAATCTTCATTTGAAGATTCGAGCAAAACCTGGACCTACCCCAATCCGCCCTGAACTCACACCCTGGCACCCCTTGAATTCCCTCATGACCAAACCCCCGTTGGTTTGGTTCGAATCTGGATAGAAACACTCAAACCCCTAATCGAAACGTAAGAACCCTAGTAAAACCAAAACTGGTTTCTATCCGAAGTTTAAGAGGTTTTGGGTGTTTAACTGACCTTAGTCGAAGTGTTCTCAGTTGAGAACACTCGATTAAGGTCCGTTTGACCTCAAAAGTTCAAGTTCGAGTCGATTCAAGTCCGTCTGTTCTCTGTTCCATTTAAGGTATTTTTCCTTTTTTCTTTTATTCTATTTTTGATGTTTTATATGTCTGTTCATTTGTTTAGTATTGTTATATTAATTTTTCAGTTTCTGTCGATTGTTCTGTTCTTCTCCCTCAGACCTTTTTATTTGGTCGAATTTGTTTATGTTCTTTGTTGTGTATAATTATAGGTTATGTAATCGATTCGAATAAGTTCGTCGATTAATTGTTTTATTATAACCCCCTGTTCTTGTCAATGCCGCTTGAAATTGCCTGATTATCTATTTTCAGATTGATTATTATCAATTGTTGTAGGCAATCGGTTAATTAGTTTTTGTCGATTAATTCGTTCTTGTTTATAGACCAATAAGTTCGTGAAATGGTCGTTGTGTGTGCTTGATCTGTGGACACTTAGCTTCAGGGCATTGTCAATAGGCTGATAATGAACCTGCATTCATGTTCATTTTGATTCGATTTTCAGTTTCAGTTTTAATGATTCTGTTGAGTTCTGTGTTGTGATTTAAATTCAGTTCATTAGTTTCAATTGGAACTCAACCTTAGTCATTTAGTTGTCAGGAGGATTGGTTATAGCTGTTAGTCAGATTTAGTTTTAAATCATCGTTAGTTTGAACAGATTTTATAGTTAAAAGGTTTTAATACAGATGAATAATTGTATTAGGGGCAGTAATATTAAGGGATTTCAGGGGTGATTTGGGAATGGAACAGTTAGGCTAATATTTTAATGTTAGTGACTTGTTAGTGGGTATTAAATGTCCTTAAATTAATAAGGTAATGGGGAACAAGAGGGAATGAGGGCTGAAAATAAGGAAAAGCTTTCCTTAGTGGGTCTTAAGTGGAAAAAAAAAGAGACAGATTTTTAGTGGGGAAGGTGGTCGGTCAGTAAGTTTGAAAGAGAGGGCAGGTCTGTATAAAAGGGCAGAATTAGGACTGAAGAAGGGGATTAATTTTTGAGAGCTTGGGAGTTGAAAAGAATAGCTACTGTTTTCATTGCCTCACTTAGGATCTGAAATAGCTAGAACCTTTCTTCTTTTTTACTTCTGCTCTATACTTAGACTTGTTTATAGCTGCTGGTTATTTGTTGTTGCACTGCTGTTGCAACTGCTGTTTGTATTACTGTTGATGATCTCCTACTTCTTCTCCATTGTATTCCATTTCCAGGTACACATTCTAAAAAACCTGTGTCGATGTAAGCCCGCATTTGAAGTTGAAGTTGAGATGAAATGGAAGTTCAGTTGTCAGTTATATTTGACATGACTGTATAAATAAACTGAAATTATTTCTTTATTACCTATATTATCACTCGATATGTCTTGAATGTATATAAGCATATGATACGAGTAGTGGATGTATTTAGTTTTATGTTAGGTTAATAGGATAGTTAGATTAATTCCCGAGTCTTATGTTTTTTTTGGAAATAGTCCATTTTGGTAATTTCAGTAGTAGTAATTTCAGTTTTAACTTCGTTAATAGGACTGTTTATTTACTACATCATGGCATGTTAAAATTGGCCCATAAAGAGTGTTGTGGTTATTTTGTTCAAGTTGTTCCAAGTAGAACGACGTGCTGCTTTCACTATAAAATCAGGATGCTTACCTAATGACATGCAAAAATGAATAAGTAAATGCTTGACGTCAGAGGCTCGATCCCTCGATCTCTCCTACGCAGCTTAGCACGCTCCATTCGGTTTTGGGCTTGCCTCAAGGCCCACCTGTTGTTGTTCGTTCACAAGTAGAATTAGTTGGCCCATTTAATTTGGGCCTGATTTAAAAGTCTCAGTATATAATTAACACAATATAAGTTTGGGGCTTTGAGTTAGGTAGCGGGTTCAAATTAAAAGGTCCGTCCTTCGGTTTGGACTCGAACTTGAACTCGAAGCCTGCTTTTATAATATTAATTAATTAGGACTTCTTTTTACTTTAGAGACAATAAAAATAGCAAATTATAGTTGCTTTAGGCTTTTTTTTTAATGAAAAAGGAGACGAGCCTCGCCAAATAAAACGCACAAACTGCGGAGCCCTCAACGGACAGTTATTTCAAATGCTTAGATTTCGAGACAGGCCGCATAGCGAACTTTACAGCTTTTTCTCAATATAACAACGCGTTAGTCTTTAGGCACGTATTTAATAATGTTATCTTCCTAAACTCGGGTGCACATATATGTGACCAAAATCCAAATTTCAACGAAGTTGGAACGTATCGAAAATTGCGGGTACTTTATGTGGCGCAATTTGAGATGCATTCTCACGACGTTGAAATTCTTTGAATAAATAATAACAAAAGCGGTGAACAGTTAAAATTTGCACATAGGTTCATAATTGTATAAAAATCAGATAATTAAGTCGAATATGACAGTAGAGCGACCGTGCTAGAACCACGGAACTCGGGAATGCCTAACACCTTCTCCCGGGTTAACAAAATTCCTTATCCGGATTTCTGGTGCGCAGACTGTTAAACAGAGTCATTCTTTTCCTCGATTCAGGATTCAACCGGTGACTTGGGATACCACAAATCTCCCAAGTGGCGACTCTGAATCTTTAAATAAAATCCCATTTCGATTGTCCTTTAATTGGAAAAACTCCCTTTTACGCCCCTTTGCGGGTGGCGCGGGTGAAAAAGGAGGTGTGACAGCTCTGGCGACTCTGCTGGGGATGCAACCCAGAATCTCTGGTTCAGGGTTCAGAATTTGAGCTTAGATGAATTACTATATTTGGCTTTATTTATTATATGATTTTATTACATGTTTTGTCCTAATGTGCTAAAATGTTGCTTTTACCACTTTGATATTATCTAAACTGTATATATAAACTGCTACGAAATCCCTCTCTTCTCTCTCTTGAGGAGTGCACGCTGGTCGTGACTTCTTTCTGTTAGTGTCATATCCCAAAATAGAACGAGGATTCAGAGGAGTTGCAAAACCGGATGATCTTTTGGTTACCGGTACGCAGTTCCCATCCTCGGCTCGAGTGGTCCGCTCGGGTAAGCCAGGTCTAGAACAAACACCCATGATGAACCTAGTATAACAAAACCTCATGCCGGATCCCTAGTATGAACGCTTATTTGCATCATGTGCACTTGACTTAGGGGACTCAACATAGGGGTTGGATTCGTCTAGGACAAGCGACCTGAAATAAAAAAGATCATCCTGTTGCATCCTGCTTGTTTTACGCATTTATTTGTTGCAGACTTGCGTGCTGACCGGCTTCTGAAAATACTGTAATATCGGAAAAAGAGAAAAAGAAAATAGCAGTTCCCAAATAGCAAACTCTGCCAAAATTTTGAGAAAATAATAATAAAAAAATGTTTTTAGTGTAATTTATTTAAACAAGTCTTGTTTTCAGAATTAGTTTATTGTCGTTGCCCGAACTACGCCGGTTTGATTCTCATAGGATGCGAGATACGTAGGCAGCCCTCATCGGGTCCAACCTCCCCTTTTGCAAAAATAGCCAAAAATGTCAAAATTTTAATCTTTCGTCATAAATAAGTCGGGTGATTCCATTCTTGTAAAAATAGCCGAATGTCCCTGAAAAGATGCCGGAAGGCTGTTTTTGCGAAAATAGCCACTTTTGGTCATTTTCAAGGTTTTGTCCGGTTGGTAAAACACAGCCTTTAAATCTTCTTCGAAGTGCTGAAAGGCCGTATTGGCAAGATCGGAGTTTTATTTAAATGTGTGTCAATTTTAGTTTATTCTTTCTTTGAGTCCAATGAGTGTTAATCACCCCAAACAAACATACAGAATGAGCCCGGGTCCAAGTTTTCCTGTAACAGTTAGGAGCAAGATCCCTTTGGAGTTGCGCTTGTGGTGGGAGGATTTGGAAAAGTCAGAGCGAGATAAGATCAAATCACATCTGGGAGGCCTTACCAGTTTGTTGAACGTCAGACCCAGATGTGACATCATAAAAGCTTTGGTTACATTTTGGGACCCGGCCCACAACGTATTCCACTTCTCGGATTTTGAACTCACCCCAACCTTAGAAGAGGTAGCAGGTTATATGGACATTACTGAGGGGCTAAGGCACAAATATCTGATTGCTCCAAGAGCCGTCAATTCGCACAAGTTCATGGATCTGCTGAAGATAAGCAAGGGAGTCCCGTACTCTAAGTTGGATAGAGGTTTTTCTACTCTGCAGTTCATATACCAGAGGTATGGGCATATAGGAGGGTTCGACGATCTGGAAAGCGGGGTTTGCAGCAGAGGGAATCGAACAAAATGGGAGGAACATAGGCGGTTCGCCTTCATGGTAGCATTCTTGGGCATTGTGGTGTTTCCTCGGAAAGACAAAAATATTGATTTGAAGGTGGCTGGAGTCGTCAAGGTCCTAATTACCAACAACAAAAGCATGCTTTCCCCTATGATAGTGTCCGAGATATACCGAGCTCTCACAGCCTGTAAAGCCGGGGCAAATTTTTTCGAAGGATGCAATTTGTTATTGCAAATATGGATGATCGAGCACTTGTGTCATCATCCTCAGTATATAAGCTATAGATCTACAAACGAAGGTTGCATTGAAGGATATAACACGAGGGTTTCGGGGCTCAAATTGCCAGAAGGGTCTGAATACTGGGTATCTTGCCTTCGCGCCATCACTGCAGCACAAACAGGGTGGACATTGGGTTGGCTTCCTGTTGAAGAAATTGTGTACATGACCGCCACGGGTCCTTACTTCCTCTTAATGGGACTCCGAGGCATTCAGCCTTATGCACCTTACCAGGTGATGAGACAGTTAGGGAGGTATCAGGTGGTACACCCAGATGAAGATCTCAGTGTTTATGCAATCGAGGTTAGCACCAACGACCAATTTCATGAAGAAATCGTTCGTTCGATATGGAATGAATGCCAGTATTTAACGGTAAACACTTGAGTGCGCGACCTATCCAGAGGCGAAGTCTCACCTGCTTATATCGCCTGGTACAGGAAGAGAGACGTTGTAAGGGACGAGCCAGAACGGCCAACCAAAAAACCTCACATTTAAGAGTTCGTTGAGTTGTCACAAGAACCGTGGGACTGGTTGGCCAAAGAGCGTGAATACCGGACCAAAGTAGGCAAGCTGAAACAACAGATCAAGGATCTGAAATTTGAGAACAAAGTGCAAGTTGCTGCCGATGAAGGAGAGAAGAACAAGTTAGCCCAAGAAAATGAGGCTCTCAAGGCTCAGATCCGACAAATGAGGATAGATGCTGACAATCAGCAAAGGAGTCGGTCAGATGAAAGATTGATTAATGGACTAAAGAAGGAAATCGGTGAGTGCCGGGATGATTTGAAGAAATCTGAGGGTACAATAGCACAACTCCAGGTACAATGGGCAAAAGAATGAAAGAGCGCGCAGAGTACTTACAGCAGGCAAGGAAAGATTATGAAAAGACCATTGTCAGTCTAAAAGGGAAAATGACCACCTTCAAGGACAAGGCAGCTAAGCAAGCTGAAGCTTATGAAATCAAAAGTGGACACTGTTACGATTTACTGCCTCGAATGGAAGATGAAATATGGCAGCTGCAAAGGCAACATCTCTAGGACTCTCAGATTTTGTGGGGCTGTAGGGATCAGATAAGGCGCCTGCTCATAGAAAAAGGTCGAACCAGGAACAAGATTGGGACTATTGCCCAAGCTATCATTAGGAGATGCCGAATGTGTGAAGACATGACCTGCACTACCTTCATGTCAGCAGTAATGGTTTTTGTCAAGCGGATAATGTACGAACTGGAGCAACTTGAAAGGGATCTCGCACCTAAGCCCGCGGCAAGGCCGAACGATGCCTCGCGGGCACCAACTTTTGGAGCTTTAATGTACTCATAGTTCGAGTCAGTGTTTTTATTTTTAGAGTCTGTTGTCTGTCTGTATATTCTCTTTTGCATCAAAATGTGTCAGTAGTTTTTTTAGTCCATAATTGGTTTTACTTCGGGTTTGTTCTCCTTTCCAAAAAATGTTTAGTTTGTATTATAATGTTTCAGTAAAGAAAATGGAAAATTCACAAAATTTGCTTTCACATTTATGTGTCAGAACTACGCACGGTCTAATTCATGCGGGGACATGATACGTAGGCTATCCACATAAGATTCGACCACCACTAAAAAAAAGGGAAAGTTTGGAGGCACTTAAAAGAAGTCGGAATGACGCATGCAGTCAGAACAAAGACATGATAGAAATGGTTAAACTGCTTAGGAACATTGCATCCCCAAAGTGAAATTGCAATATGTGTTAAACTCTAATGCTAACAAGTTTGTTGTTGATCCAGAGATTTTGAAATAGTTAGCTCGTTAGAACGTTCTGGCAGATTACCATTACCACACAAGATCTAAAGGGCCCATTCCGAAAAGTATGTCTGGTTCGGACAAAAGTGTTGAGGAGGAAAAGACGGAGATGCAAATGATGAAGGAGGAAGTAGACAGGTTGAAACAAGAGATAGCTGGGATGCACCTAGCCTGGGCTAGGGGACAAACATCACCAATACCTCCCCTACTCCTACCCTCTCACCGGCTCGGACTCCGGAACACCCTCCCATTGGTCCATCAATGAGCTTCCCCATTGCCCATACTATCAGGGGGAAACTTCCTATAATCCCCAAGCTCCACCACCCAAACAAAACCCTCCTCCACCAACTGTTCCTGTCTTCGTGGCACCTCCACCCGCCCCATTGCAAAAATCATCCGATGAACCGGTGTTTCAGGTTCACGACAACCAATACTATCCTCCCGAACTCACCTTCAAAGCACCCGAGCCATACACTTACACCCCTCACCTTCAGCTCCCGGCAGAAACTGAGAGGCCGGCTAAGAATCCGGAGCAGGACGAAGTGCTTCGTAAAGTGAAAAGCCTGGAGCAATCCTTCAGGAATATGCATGGATTGGGCAGCCAAGTTAGTGTGGCCTACAAAGATCTGTGTCCCTTCCCAGATGTTCAATTGCCGGCAGGTTTTAAGATGCCAAAGTTTGATCTATATGAGGGACATGGTGATCCCATGGCACATCTACGAGGTTTCTGTAGTAAGATGAGATTTTGGTCAAAGTTTAAGCGGGTCCGCACTGGAATGGTACACGAGGCAGGATCCTAGCAGGTGGTATACCTGGGACGATCTAGCACAAGCATTTGCAGGTCACTTCCAGTATAACCTTGAGATCGTCCCTGACCGTCTCACACTGTTGAAACTTGAGAAAAAGCCTGGAGAGAGCTTCAGGGAATTCGGATTCCGTTGGAGAGAACAAGCAGCAAGAGTCGATCCACCAATGAGAGAAGGTGAAATGGTGGACTACTTCTTACAAACTTTGGAGCCAACTTACTTTGGTCACCTGGTTACGTCAGTTGGTAAATCTTTCAACGAAGTAGTAAAAATGGGCGGTATGGTTGAAGAGGGACTCAGGTCCAACAAGATAATGAGCTATTCGGCAATCAAGGCCACAACTCAGGCTATCCAAAGCGGCACGGGAGGTGCGCTCGGGAAAAGAAGAGAGAGGAGGTCGCAACAGTCGAAGCAGGTACTTGGTCCAGATCCAGAGGTCCTTCCCCTTACTACCAACCCAGACCTCGTCACCCAAATTACCCACATACTCCATACGACCCTCCACAGCCCTATTATCCACCACAAGAGCCACATTTCTCCGTCCATCACGCACAAACTTACACCCAGCCTCCGGCTCGCCCACAATGGCGTGCGTCGTTTCCCTAGAATACATATCCACCTCCACAAAACACATACTCACCTCCGCAAAGTGCATATCCACCACCAAGGGCCTATAGGAATCCTTCAGGACCCGGCTTTCGCGGAAATCAGGCTTTCAGGAATGAAAGGGAGCACAGGCAGAGAACATTCACTCCACTGAGAGAAACCTATACTACTCTGTTCCACAAATTGAGGCAATTAGGACTATTGAGTCCTGTTGAGCCCAAATTGCCAAATCCCCTTCCCAAAAATTTGGACCACTCGGTAAGCTGTGAATATTGTTCGGAGGCTCCCGGGCATGATACTGAGAAGTGTTGGAAGTTGAAGACTATCGTACAAGATCTTATTGACACAAATAGGATCAAGGTTCAGGCACCAGAGGCACCCAACATCAATGAGAACCCGTTGCCGGTGCACCATGAGGCTCACATGATCGAACTAATGCACGAAGGAGGGGAGCCCAAGAAACCCTCACAAATGGTAATGATGATTCGTGCCAGTCCAAATAAAAAAAACAACCAATGGTACAGTTGGGAAGGGTAGATGACAAGCCAGTTGTGGTAATGGGGAAGAAGCCAGAGCCGGTCAAGGTAGTGCTGCCAGGAGTACCAAGAACACCAGTGTTGGTTGTGAAGGGGGACCGCGTAGAACCAGTTGTTATCATGCCAGTAATGCAGTTGTCGATAACAAGTGAGAAAGTTGTGCCCTGGAGCTACAGTCAAGTGACAGTGATGCACAAGGGGAAGGAGGTTGTGGAAGAAGTATGCGAGGCCCAGGGGTTAACTCGTTCGGGAAGGTGTTTTGTTCCCGCAGAATTGAGAAGGGCCAATCCTATAACAATAAAGAAGCCAGTGACGGAGGAAGAAGTAGAGGAGTTTTTGAAGAAGATGAAGGCACAGGACTACTCCATTGTAGAGCAGTTGAGGAAGACCCCGGCCCAGATTTCGTTGCTATCCTTATTGATCCATTCAAGCGATCATTGTCGGGCATTAATGAAGATTCTGAACGAAGCCCATGTTTCGGACAAGCTCTCAGTGAACCATTTGGAGAAAATAGCGCACAAAATCTTCGAGGTAAACCGAGTGACATTTTCTGACAATGAGTTGCCAGTAGAGGGTACAGAACACAACAAAGCACTTTATTTGACTGCAAAATGCGAAGACTCGGTGGTCACTCGAGTACTAATTGATAATGGGTCTAGTGCCAATATCTGTCCTTTGGCCACTTTGAACAAACTGAAAGTTGATGATGATAGGATTCACAAGAACATCGTCTGCATCCGAGGTTTTGATAGGGGTGGTACTGACACAGTGGGTGATATCATACTAGAATTGACAATTGGTCCGGTCGAGTTCACCATGGAATTTCAAGTGATAGATGTGGCAGTGTTCTACAATCTTCTGTTGGGGCGACCCTGGATCCACGCAGCCAAAGCAGTGCCTTCTACACTGCATCAGATGGTCAAATTTGAATGGGATAGACAAGAGATTGTGGTACACGGGGATGACGGTACAGGCGTCGTTAGTGATGCCATTGTGCCCTTCATAGAAACCGACAATGATAAGGGCCCATGGGCTTTATCAGATTTTTGACGCAGTCTCAGTACACAAAATTCCTGAGGGCGGGGGCCTTCCACTTCCTAGAATCGCAGCTGCGACCTTCATGATAGCCTCGAAAATGTTAAACAACAGGTTTATACCAGGAAATGGTTTGGGGTTGATCTGCCGGGTATTGTCCAGCCAGTTTCCTTGCCCAAGAACCTGGATACTTTTGGGCTAGGATTCAAGCCTACCGAAGTGGATGTAAAGCGGGCCCGCAAGTTGAGGAAAAGAGTTTGGGTCCTTCCCAAGCCAATCCCGTGCCTATCCAGATCATTTGTCAGAGCAGGTTTCAGAAAGTTGTCGGTCCCGAAAGTTCTCGGACCACTGATCGAGCCAGATGGAGATTTGAATGAGGGCTTTGAAAGGCTGTTCGCTGATACCAACATGATAGAAGCTGGAAAAGGTTCTAGTAAGGCAGACATACAGTTTGTGGGGGCCTAGGGCCAATGTCAACAATTGGACAGCTACTCCTCTTCCTACTCGGAGGGAGTCTTGGTAGTGGGCTTTGATTTTTCTTTCTTGTTTTTGGATTATTCTAGGGTTGTAATCTAGTTTTTATTTTTATTTTTATTGTGTTCATCAAAGTGTGAAACCTTGTTATCCCGTAATTCAATAAAATGAAAAGTTTCTTCTTCATTCCTTATTTTATTTTTTTAATTTTGTTTTCTTCTTTTCTTTTTCTGTACAGTTCTCTTTATACTGGTCTTAATGACATGACGTGCATAAGGAATCCTCAGCCCAGTCTTAAAAATCAATCTAATCCCGAAATGATAGTTCAAGAAGTAGATTGTGGTTATGAATCAGAATATGATGATGAGGATGAAGCCTTCGAAGAAATTAGTAAGGAGTTAATTCACTTCGAAGAAAAACCCAAACCCAACTTAAATGACACAGAAGCCATCAATTTAGGGGATGCAGATGATATCCGGGAAACTAAAATAAGCATCCACATTGCACCAAATATTAGGGAAGAACTAATCAAAGCACTTATTGAGTTCAAAGATGTTTTTGCATGGTCGTATGATGACATGCCAGGGTTAAGCACCGATTTAGTGGTTCATAAATTGTCAACTGACCCGGCATGCCCTCCCGTCAATTAGAAATTGAGGAAGTTCAAAACAGACATGAGTGTGAAGATTAAAGAGGAAGTAACCAAGCAGCTACAAGCAAAGGTTATTCGGGTCACTCGATATCCTGATTGGTTGGCTAATGTGGTGCCCGTTCTGAAGAAAGATGGGAAGATTAGGGTGTGTGTCGATTACCGCAATTTGAACAGGGCAAGCCCAAAGGATAACTTTCCATTACCCAACATCCATATCTTGATCGATAATTGTGCTGGATGTGAGATCGGGTCTTTTGTGGACTGCTATGCAAGGTATCATCAGATTCTGATGGATGAAGAAGACGCGGAAAATACGGCTTTCATTACGCCATGGGGGACTTATTGCTATCGGCTAATGCCATTTGGTTTGAAGAATGCTGGGGCAACGTACATGAGAGCAATGACTACTGTGTTTCATGACATGATACATAAAGAGATTAAGGTATACGTGGACGATGTGATCATAAAATCCAAGCATCAGGAAGACCACGTAGCAGACCTAAGGAAGTTTTTCCAAAGACTTCGAAGGTACGATATTAAGCTCAACCCAGCCAAATGTGCATTTGGTGTTCCATATGGAAAGTTGTTGGGATTCATCGTCAGTAGGCGAGGCATTGAGTTGGACCTGTCAAAGATCAAATCCATCCAAGATTTGCCACCGCTGAAGAACAAGACAGAAGTAATGAGTCTGTTGGGGAGGTTGAATTATATCAGCAGGTTTATTGCTCAACTCACAGCAACTTGTGAACCCATTTTTCGGCTACTGAAGAAAGATGCTGCAGTAGAATGGACGGCAGAATGTCAGGAAGCATTTGACCAAATCAAGGGATATTTATCAAATCCACCTGTGTTGGTTCCACCTGAGCCGGGAAGACCGTTAATTCTTTATCTAACGGTCCTGGAGAATTCGTTTGGCTGCGTATTAGGGCAACACGACATTACAGGAAGGAAGGAGCAAGCCATCTATTATCTCAGCAAGAAGTTTACAGGCTATGAGGTTAAGTACACTCAACTCGAGAAGACATGTTGCGCCCTAACTTGGGTGGCCCAGAAATTGAAGCATTATCTGTCATCATATACTACTTATCTCATTTCATATTTGGATCCACTGGAGTATATTTTCCAGAAGCATATGCCCACAGGGAGGTTAGCGAAATGGCAAATATTGCTCACGGAGTTCGACATCATCTATGTGATGAGGACGGCTATGAAAGCCCAAGCATTGGCTGATCACTTGGCCGAGAATCTTGTTGATGAAGAATACGAGCCATTGAGGACGTATTTTCCTGATGAAGAAGTAATGCATATAGATGATTTAGAATTATCTAAGGAACCAGGTTGGAAGCTCTTCTTTGATGGAGCCGCAAACGCGAAAGGAGTTGGAATAGGAGCGGTACTTATTTCTGAAACAGGACATCATTATCCTGTTACGGCACAACTATGTTTCTATTATACCAATAACATGGATGAATATGAGGCATGCATTTTGGGCTTACGGTTAGCTGCAGACATGGATGTCCAGGACGTCTTGGTCTTGGGAGACTCAGACCTCCTGGTGCATCAGATTTAGGGTGAATGGGAAACAAGGGATTTGAAGCTCATACTATATCGACAATGCTTGCTTGATCTGAGTAAACGATTTCGATCAGTGGAGTTCAGACACATCCCAAGATTTCATAATGAGGTTGTCGATGCTTTGGCCACTTTAGCATCGATGTTGCACCACCCAGACAAAATTCATGTTGACCCATTGCATATTCAGGTTCGTGATCAGCATGCTTATTGCAACATGGTAGAGGAAGAAATGGATGGCGAACCATGGTTTTATGATGTCAAGGAATACCTCAGGATGGGTATATACCTGGAGCAGGCCACCGGAGATCAAAAGAGAGCCATTCGGCGATTGGCAAATGGATTCTTCCTCAGTGGAGGAGTGTTGTACAAAAGAACCCCAGATTTGGGATTGCTGAGATATATAGATGTTAGTCAAGCCACGATAGTTATGACAGAGGTACATGATGGAGTTTGTGGGCCACACATGAGCGGATTTGTGTTGGCGAAGAAGATTCTTCGAGCAGGGTACTATTGGCTCACTATGGAGCGTGATTGTATAAATTTTGTGCGAAAATGCCATCAGTGTCAGATACACGGAGATTTGATTCATTCTCCGCCGACAGAATTGCATACAATGTCAGCACCATGGCCATTTGTTGCCTGGGGCATGGATGTCATTGGACCTATTGAGCCGGCAGCTACCAATGGTCATAGGTTCATTCTGGTGACCATCGATTATTTCCTTAAGTGGATTGAAGCTAAAACTTTCAAGTCAGTAACCAAGAAGGCAGTGATAGATTTTGTTCACTCCCACATCATCTGTAGATTTGGAATCCCAAAGGTGATCATCACAGATAATGGTGCTAATCTTAACAACAATTTGATGAAAGAGGTATGTTAGTAGTTTAAGATTACACACCGCAATTCCACCCCATATCGTCCCAAGGTGAATGGAGCAGTTGAGGCAGCCAACAAAAACATAAAGAAGATACTTCGGAAGATGGTAGAAGGTTCAAGGCAATGGCATGAAAAATTACCATTTGCATTGTTGGGTTATCGAACCACTGTCCGTACTTCAGTAGGTGCAACTCCATATTTGTTGGTATACGGAACTGAAGCAGTGATACCGGCAGAAGTTGAAATTCTATCCCTACGGATTATCGCTGAAGCTGAGATTGATGATGACGAGTGGGTCAAAACCCGTTTGGAGCAGTTAAACTTGATTGATGAAAAGAGATTGGCAGCTGTGTGTCATGGCCAGTTATATCAAAAGAGAATGGCAAGAGCATACAACAAAAATGTGTGTCCCCGGAAGTTTGAAGTGGGCCAGCAAGTGCTGAAACGCATCCTCCCACATCAGGCTGAGGCAAAGGGCAAGTTCGCCCCGAATTGGCAAGGGCCGTTTATTGTGACCAGAGTGTTATCCAATGGCGCTTTATGTTTAACAGATATCGAAGTGAAATGCGTCGACATGGCTATCAATTCGGACGCAGTTAAGAGATATTATGTATGATTTCTTTTGATTGTAATTGTTGTTTGTTTGTACTTGGCATGTATCGGAGAATGAAATGACAGAGGCAATTCTTTCTTCTATCCAAACACTTTAACCTTTGCTTCCCCTTTTGAACCTAATTTATTTCTTTCATACCCCTCTTTTGGAATCAGTAATGAAAATGAAAGAAAAAAGAGAAGAGAAAAATAATGATAATAAAGACAAAAGAAAGTCACAAGAAAAACAAAGGAATTGGGAACTACGTTTGACCTGATTCCTCAAAGAAGGATACGTAGGCGCCTCACGGCTCGGTCATAGTGTAAAAAAAAATCCCCAAGCAAAAAAAAAAAATTGGGGCAGAAGTTTGTGTTTGTAATTTTGGAAAGAAAGTTTGATTCCAAGAGTTGTACTGTTTTACCCATCAAAATTATTTTGAACTTTTGATACCCCTTTTCCTTTAGCCATACACAAAAACCCCTATTGATGTCCAAAAAAGACCTCCCAATCAGTATCCGAGAAGTGCCAAGTCAGGCAAACGGAAGTAGGGAATAACACTCTGATCCCCAGCAGAGAAGAAGATCATAAGCTGGAAATGAATTGATAGCCAAAAGAATCCCCCACAGAGAGAGTCATATCGGTAACACTCCGATCCCCAGCTGAAAAATAAAATAAAATGAGAGAGTCTTATCGGTGAAAACCTTCACAGGCACCATAAGGCGACATAAGTTGAGAGAAATAAAATGAGAGAGTCTTATCGGTGAAAACCTTCACAGGCACCATAAGGCGACGGGAGTTGAGAGAAATGAAAGAGTCTTATTAGTGAAAACCCCTCGAAGGGCACTATGAGGCGACAAGGCAAGATTGGCGGAAAGTGTCCGCATTTGGCAAAGAATTGAGTGCTTGTTTATCCCCAGCAAGATGAGGCCGTCCGAAAGATTGATTGATACAAATAGACTGGGTTGATTAATCCGGAATGCACGACATGATCGTTGGGATCGGTTGTAATCATTCAGATAAGTTCTTTTCTTTCTTTTTCCCCAACATTTGTTCAGAAAGACTTCTTCTTTTTCTATTTTTTGAAATCATCACTTTTTTATTTCTTGGTTTAAAGATTTTACCTCCCCAGTAGTTTGTTTTTGAAAAGGATTTTTAGAGCTTACCACCAGTTGCCAAAATGGTGCAAAGCAAAATGCGAATAGGACAGGCCAAAGATAAGGCGACAAAGCGAAAAGAAGTTTGTCGCAAGATCAAATTATGAATGGGTCTAGATTCCACGAGGATCAAATTTCCAGGGGAAGTTGGAGAAAAACAGAAAAACAACAGTTGAAAAAATTATGGATCAAACTCCAAGAGGATCCCCAACAGATTTGCGAGATACAGGAATAACTCCGATAGATTATCAACCAAGTTCCGCGATGGTCGGACAACATAGTGCGGGGAAGGAAGAGAAAAGAAAAACCATCCCCAGCAGGAATATCATCCCCAGTAAATAATGTCATCCCCAGCAAGCTTTGTAATAAAACACAAAGCAGGGAAAGGAAAAAGGGAAAAACCATCCCCAACAGGAGTGGCACGACCACTCACCATGTTTTAAACTAACAAATTTTTCTTTGATTTGAAGCAGGGAAAGGAAATACTATTGACAGCGGGAAGACATGGCCACAAAGAAGATTATCAAACTGCGGCAGAAAAATTTCTCTCATTACGGAAATTTTCTTGAAATCAGATACCCACTTGGGGAAGATGGAAGATAACACAAGTTTTGAAGGAAGTGGAATTCCCCACAGTTTACGGGAGAAAGAATACAAGTTTTAAAGAAAGCAATCTTGGAAGAAGCTAGATAACCCAAGTTTTAAGGGTAGTGGTCTTTGAATCAGTATCATCCCCACCATTGTTAAAGGGAGGAAAGTAACTAGTCTTAAAGAAGGAAGATAATTCCCCAGCAGTGTTATCCCCGGCAGGTTTCAGAGAAGTGAAAACACCAGCTTGAGGAAAGTAGTTCCAAGTGGAAGGAAGGCACCAGCTTTAAAGGAAGTAGTCTGTGAAGAAGGAAAATAACATAGTTGTGAATAAAACACCGGTATTGTCCCCAACAGTTTTCGGAGGAATAAGACACCAGTTATGAGGGAAGCAGTTGAAAGAAGATGATTCAAGTTAAAGGAGTCAGGAGCCCGCCTGGAGAATGGAGGTGTTGTATTTTTAAGAAGTTGTCGAAGTCAGGAGCCCGCCTGGAGAATGGAGGTGTTGTATTTTTAAGGAGTTGTTGAAGTCAGGAACCCGCCTGGAGAATGGAGGTGCTACATTTTAAGAAGTTGTTGAAGTCAGGAGCCCGCCTAGAGAATGGAGGCTGAATTATTTGAAGTCAGGAGCCCGCCTAGAGAATGGAGGCTGAATTATTTTTAAGTTATTGTTGGAGTCAGGAGCCCGCCTGGAGAATGGAGGCTGATTTATTTTCAAAGTTGCTGATGAAGTCAGGAGCCCGCCTGAAGAATGGAGGCTGAATTATTTTTAAGTTGTTGTTGGAGTCAGGAGCCCGCCTGGAGAATGGAGGCTGATTTATTTTTCAAGTTGCTGATGAAGTCAGGAGCCCGCCTGGAGAATGGAGGCTGAATTATTTTTAAGTTATTGTTGGAGTCAAGAGCCCGCCTGAAGAATGGAGGCTGATTTATTTTTAAAGTTGCTGATCGAGGTCAGGAGCCCGCCTAGAGAATGGAGGCTGAATTATTTTTAAGTTGTTGTTGGATTCAGGAGCCCGCCTGGAGAATGGAGGTTGATTTATTTTTCAAAGTTGCTGATGAAGTCAGGAGCCCGCCTGGAGAATGGAGGCTGAATTATTTTTAAGTTGTTGTTGGAGTCAGGAGCCCGCCTGGAGAATGGAGGCTGATTTATTTTTAAAGTTGCTGATGAAGTCAGGAGCCCGCCTGGAGAATGGAGGCTGAATTATCTCTAAGTTGTTGTTGGAGTCAGGAGCCCGCCTGGAGAATGAAGGCTGATTTATTTTTAAAGTTGCTGATGAAGTCAGGAGCTCGCCTGGAGAATGGATGCTGAATTATTTTTAAGTTGTTGTTGGAGTCAGGAGCCCGCCTGGAGAATGGAGGCTGATTTATTTATAAAGTTGCTGATGAAGTCAGGAGCCCGCCTGGAGAATGGAGGCTGAATTATCTCTAAGTTGTTGTTGGAGTCAGGAGCCCGCCTGGAGAATGGAGGCTGAATTATTTTTAAGTTGTTGTTGGAGTCAGGAGCTCGCCTGGAGAATGGAGGCTGATTTATTTTTAAAGTTGCTGATGAAGTCAGGAGCCCGCCTGGAGAATTAAGGCTGAATTATTTTCAAGTTGTTGTTGGAGTCAAGAACCCGCCTGTAGAATGGAGGTTGTTAAATTTTAAGTTGAAGGAGTCAGGAGCCCGCCTGGTAGAACGGAGGTTGGTATATTTGAAGTTGATGAAGTCAGGAGCCCGCCTGCAGAACAGAGGAATACATTCCAAGAGCAAGTCAGAAGTCAGTAATACGGAGGGTCACAACAAAAATACCCCCAGCACGAATCCCACTTCAGAAATCAGAAAGAAGACTACAAGAGCAAGTCGAAGATAGATAAGATTCTGTAATCATTAGTTTAGTCTAACTTTTGTTTTCTTTCTAGCAATGGTGGAATAAGGAGGTCGAAAAGCAGTGGTAACAGCATGCAACAGCAGTAACAGCAACATCGCAGTCCCAGGGTAGTACCAGCTACCAAAACTTTCCGAACTACATTAACCTGATTCCCTTTTAGCCAGGGATATGTAGGAAATCTTTGAAGCAAAGGTTCGGTTAAATCTTTCAAAAATTGCTTCACAAGAAGTATTCCAACGGGCAAAAATCGCTCATATCCGCTCACTTTATCTTTGCACGAAAACTCTTTGTGTTTTCGGACAAAGAGGGGCAGCTGTGAGCACGTGATTTTTGCCCTATGAGAACTATTCCCAAAAATTCAAAATAAAATGGTTTTGTGTTGTTACTGATTTATTTGTATTTTTTTTGTTTGCGCATGCTTGTTTCTACCTTAAACAAAAAATAAATTTAAAAAAAATATATGTGTTGCATGTGCATTTTGGATTTAATTACGCATTTTGGAATTAATTAAACCATGTCCTATTTTAAAGAATAAAAATCACAAAATATGAATTTTGGTAGCTTTGTCATTTCATTGTTTAATTGCGTGATTTTATTTTAATCAATATTTGATTTTGTGTGTTAATTATTGTTAAGGATTAATTATTATTTTTTTAAATAAGATTGATTTTATAAATTAATTTAGGAATTTTGGTTTTAGGAATTAAAAAGAAAGTAAAAGGGAAAAAGAGGAAACAAGATAGGAGGGGTAAAAATTTTCGGATTGGGCCAGTTTTAAAAGGGAAAATCCAGGCCCAATGTCACCCCAAGTCAGCCCAATACCCGCCCCAATCCAACCCGTCTCCAGCCTCAACCAAACGACGTCGTCTCAAGCGTTTCAATCTGGACCGTTGATCTCAGCTGATTAAACGGTCCCAAAGCTTTGACCAAACCCGACCCCCGACCCGTCACTCCAATACCCGGACCGCACCAGTAATACTCTAAACGACATCATTTGAGTTAAGTGAACTGATATGGACCCTCTATCTCTCTTGATCGAACGGCCAAGATCAAACCACCCCCCACTATATAAATGAAACCTCATACCCAGCCCCCCAGTCCAAACCCCTATTCATCATTGTCTCTCAGAGACGAAGCCCCTCCCCCCAAACCCTAGCTGCCATGGCATTCCTTTGCCTTAAACCCGATGGCAACGGCGCCGCCGGCCACCAAAATAACACCCCTGAACCTCCTAACCACCCCAATCCAAATCCAGTACCCGTTTTCTTCGAATCATCCTCAAACTTCTCGAATCTTCGTTTGAAGATTCGAGCAAAACCTGGACCTACCCCAATCCGCCCTGAACTCACACCCTGGCACCCCTTGACTTCCCTCATGACCAAACCCCCATTGGTTTGGTTCGAATCTGGCTAGAAACACTCGAACCCCAAATCGAAAAGTAAGAACCCTAGAAAAACCAAAACTGGTTTTTGTCCGAAGTTTAAGAGGTTTTGGGTGTTTAACTGACCTTAGTCGAAGTGTTCTCAGTTGAGAACTCGATTAAGGTCCGTTTGACCTCAAAAATTCAAGTTCGAGTCGATTCAAGTCCGTCTGTTCTCTGTTCCATTTAAGGTATTTTTCCTTTTTTCTTTTATTCTATTTTTGATGTTTTATATGTCTGTTCATTTGTTTAGTATTGTTATATTAATTTTTAGTTTCTGTCGATTGTTCTATTCTTCTCCCTCGGACCTTTTTATTTGGTCGAATTTGTTTCTGTTCTTTGTTGTGTTAATTATAGGATGTGTAATCGATTCGAATAAGTTCGTCGATTAGTTGTTTTATTATAAACCCCTGTTCTTGTCAATGCCGCTTGAAATTGCCTGATTATCTATTTTCAGATTGATTATTATCAATTGTTGTAGGCAATCGGTTAATTAGTTTTCGTCGATTAATTCGTTCTTGTTTATAGACCAATAAGTTCGTCAAATGTTCGTTGTGTGTGCTTGATCTGTGAACACTTAGCTTCAGGGCATTGTCAATAGGCTGACAATGAACCTGCATTCATGTTCATTTTGATTCAATTTTCAGTTTTAGTTTTAATGATTCTGTTGAGTTCTGTGTTGTGATTTAAATTCAGTTCATTAGTTTCAATTGGAACTCAACCTTAGTCATTTAGTTGTCTGGAGGATTGGTTATAGCTGTTAGTCAGATTTAGTTTTAAATCATTGTTAGTTTGAATAGATTTTAGAGTTAAAAGGTTTTAATACAGATGAATAATTGTATTAGGGGCAGTAATATTAAGGGGTTTCAGGGGTGATTTGGGAATGGAAAAGTTAGGCTAATATTTTAATGTTAGTGACTTGTTAGTGGGTATTAAATGTCCTTAAATTAATAAGGTAATGGGGAACAAGAGGGAATAGGGGCTGAAAATAAGGAAAAGCTTTCCTTAGTGGGTCTTAAGTGAAAAAAAAGGCATATTTTTAGTGGGGAAGGGGGTCGGGCAGTAAGTTTGAAAGAGAGGGCAGGTCTATATAAGAGGGCAGAATTAGGACTGAAGAAGGGGATTAATTTTTGAGAGCTTGGGAGTTGAAAAGAATAGCTACTGTTTTCATTGCCTCACATAGGATCTGAAATAGCTAGAACCTTTCTTCTTTTTTACTTCTGCTCTATACTTAGAGTTGTTTATAGTTGCTGGCTATTTGTTGTTGCACTGCTGTTGCAACTGCTGTTTGTATTATTGCTGCTGATATCCTACTTCTTCTCCATTGTATTCCATTTCCAGGTACACATTCTAAAAAACCTGTGTCGATGTAAGCCCGCATTTGAAGTTGAAGTTGAGATGAAATGGAAGTTCAACTGTCAGTTATATTTGACATGACTGTATAAATAAACTGAAATTGTTTCCTTATTACCTAGATTATCACTCGATATGTCTTGAATGTATATAAGCATATGATCTCGAGTAGTGGATGTATTTAGTTTTATGTTAGGTTAATAGGATAGTTAGATTAATTCCTGAGTCTTATGTTTTTTTGGAAATAGTCCATTTTGGTAATTTCAGTAGTAGTAATTTCAGTTTTAACTTTGTTAATAGGACTGTTTATTTACTACATCATGGCATGTTAAAATTGGCCCATAAAGAGTGTTGTGGTTATTTTGTTCAAGTTGTTCCAAGTAGAACGACGTGCTGCTTTCACTATAAAATCAGGATGCTTACCTAATGACATGCAAATGAATAAGTAAATGTTTGACGTCAGGGGCTCGATCCCTCGATCTCTCCTACGCATCTTAGCCCGCCCCATTCGGTTTTGGGCTTGCCTCAAGGCCCACCTGTTGTTGTTCGTTCACAAGTAGAATTAGTTGGCCCATTTAATTTGGGCCTGATTTAAAAGTCTCAGTATATAATTAACACTATAAGTTTGGGGCTTTGAGTTAGGTAGCGGGTTCAAATTAAAAGGTTCGTCCTTCGGTTTGGACTCGAACTTGAACTCGAAGCCCGCTTTTATAATATTAATTAATTAGGACTTCTTTTTATTTTAGAGACAATAAAAATAGAAAATTATAGTTGCTTTAGGCTTTTTTTTAATGAAAAAGGAGACGAGTCTCGCCAAATAAAATGCACAAACTGCAGGACCCTCAACGGACAGTTATTTCAAATGCTTAGATTTCGAGACAGGCCGCATAGCGAACTTTACAGCTTTTTCTCAAAATAACAACGCGTTAGTCTTTAGGCGTGTATTTAATAATGTTATCTTCCTAAACTCGGGTGCACATTTATGTGACCCAAATCCAAATCTCAACGTAGTTGGAACGTATCGAAAATTGCGGGTACATTTATGTGGCGCAATTCGAGATGCATTCTCACGACGTTGCAATTCTTTGAATAAATAATAACAAAAGCGGTGAACAGTTAAAATTTGCACATAGGTTCATAATTGTATAAAAATCAGATAATTAAGTCGAATATGACAGTAGAGCGACCGTGCTAGAACCACGAAACTCGGGAATGCCTAACACCTTCTCCCGGGTTAACAGAATTCCTTATCCGGATTTCTGGTGCGCAGACTGTTAAACAGAGTCATTCTTTTCCTCGATTCGGGATTCAACCGGTGACTTGGGACACCACAAATCTCCCAAGTGGCGACTCTGAATCTTTAAATAAAATCCCGTTTCGATTGTCCTTTAATTGGAAAAACTCCCTCTGCACCCCTTTGCGGGTGGCGCGGGTGAAAAATGAGGTGTGACACTAAACAGTCCTTTAACAAGGATCTCCAGGTCCAAAATACTTTCTCTAACCCTGATGACGACAGAAGTAGAGCGGTTGGCGAGTATCATTCGTCTATCGCCCGACTAGCATTCCCGTTGTGAAGGAGAATTGTGATTGGAATATTATTGAAATTTTGTCCCCCCCCCAAATTGGAGAAGGTAACTTTCAGTAAACTAGGGTATGTTTTTGGTTATACATACCCTTTTATCCTCAGGCTTGAAAAGGAAATTGACCCTATTATTCTTGAGTTTTGTCGGAACTACCAAGTCTGTTTGGCTCAAGTGGCTCCGGCGATATGGCGTATGGTAGCTTGTCTCTGGTATATTTATTCCTGGGAACATGAAGACCTCACTCTTGCACACCTGATCAGCCTCTATGCTCCCAAGATATTCCTAGGAGGCATAATCAAACTCAGCAAATATAGTCACAATGACATCATCACCGACATGGATGATAATAACGACCATGGCTGGATGAAGAGGTTTGTTGTCCTCTCTCCTGGGGATATTATATCACTATCAGCATCCTGAATCTTGGAACTACACTCGTAAGGTTTCTCAAATATTTATTTCATTTTCATTTTGAAAGGATTTTCACTCTTTACTGAACTCTTCTTCCTTCTGTTTTACCTACTCGTTGGGTTCCCCCAATAGTTGAAAACCTAACCCAATGGGTTCATAAGATTTTGGATACTTCCACGCTGGAACTATGTATGTGGAAGAAAATTTCAATAAAGAAAAATTGGAAGTGCAAGAACCATGGTGAGAATACCTCCATCCTTCCTTTTTTGTTGATGTGTGCCTTCATTCGGTATGTTGACTTTTCCTATTTTGTGTTGCAACCTTAGGCCTTCCAAAGGGGTCATCTTTTTGTCCGATTGTCGAGGTTCCACTTGACCTAAAGGTGGACCAACAAAATCTTCAAGAAGCCCTGGACCGAAAAAGGACTCGTGATGCAGCATTTGCTTCCGGTGAAGCTGCAACATCAGTCAGTACCCGGCCCAAGGGGAAGAAACCTAAAAGAAGGCATTCATCTAAGACTGAGGCTAAAGAGCAGCCCCCGATTACAGAGGAAATTTCGAAAGGATCGGACATTGTGGTCCTCGATGAAGAAGAAATCGAGATTAATGCTTAAATGATGCCTCTCAAAGAAGAAGGAGAAGAAGAAGAATACCAACAGTTCATCAGAGGAAGTGGATGGGCTCTTTTGATAGTTTGAATTGGCTGAAATAGCTGGCTCTCCTTTCCGTGCTCCGGTTGTTATTATCAGCCAAAAGGGTACCGCTTCAAGTGCTACCCCAATTTCTGCTCCACTATCTGTTTTTGCTCCACCACAGATTACCACTAACCGAGAGAAAGATGTTCATGCCCCTGGTCACCTGACAATGGGAACATAGAAAAAGTCTTCCCAACTTCTATCCGGGACCCTAATGCTAAATGTAGTGTTAACATTACAGTTTTGAATGAGTGCCATATTCTCTCCAAATCGGTTGAGGTAGCCAATTATTTGAAACTTCTGGCTAATGAGAACGATTGGAGGAAAATGGATGCTCTTTCTGCTGAATGTTTAATCAACCACAGCATGCATCTTTCTGCTCAGGTTCCTTTTTGTTTTCCTCTCCTCTTTTTTGTGCTTATTGTGAGCACGTGATTTTTGTTTTCGCGACAATCACTCCAAAAGAAACAAAAATAATAGCAATTGGTCTTGCTGTACAATTTTTGGATTTTTACGTGGCATTTTTGTTAGTTATTTGTGATCTTGTCCATTTTTATTTTATCAAACACAAAAATGTGTGTCGTGTGTAGTTGAACCATAATCCGGTTATTAAAAGAAAAATCACAAAATATGCATCTTTTGCCCTATTTGTTGCCTTGGTTTGATTTTACCTATTTTTAATATTTTAATATGTGTAAGTGTTAATTAATGAGGTTTAATTTTGTTTAATTAGGTTTTGTGTTTTAAAATCAGAAATGAAAGAAAAGGGTGCAATTTGGTTTAAAATAGATTTGGGCTGGTTCCCTATTTAAAAATCTGAGGCCCAAAAAAAAGCAGCCCAAGCAACCGGTCCAGCAGACCCATCTCCAGGTCTCCAAACGACGTAGTTTGACACCAAAACTACGTCGTTTCAGGGGGCAACCCATCTCAGCCATTCAAGCCACCCTGATCTAACGGCCCTCATCATATCCTCCGTACCCACATACAAACCCGACCCGTTCAACCCCGAACCAACCCGACCCCAATACTAAACCAAACGACACCGTTTGGATTAACCCTTGAATCCAGGCCATTGATCTCGAGTGATCTAACGACCAAGACCCAACCATCCACCCCGTATAAAAGCCTCCATATCATACCCTGCCCCCCCCTATCCAAGCACCCCCTTTAGTCGTCTCCTTCACCAGACCCCAAACCCCATGAAACCCTAACGCCGCCCCCTTTCTCCTCACCATTAAACCCGACAGCAAGGACGCCGGTGACCACCGCCTTAACACCCTAGATGCACCTCACCACCCTGAATCCAAATCCATCAACCGCTTAGTTCGAATCAGTCCCTAGGTTCTCGAATCTTCATTTGAAGATTCGAGCAGAACTCCGATCTACACCGATCTACCCCAGGTTCATACCAGACACTCCCCTGACCTCCCTCGTGACCAAACCAGGCTTGGTTTGGTCCAAATCTAACCAGGGAAACATAATTCCCAAATCTGCCCTTAGGAACCCTAGAAGTCCTGATGTCCGGTCTGTGTCCGTTTGAACCAGATGATTAGGGTCTAATGGACCTTAATCGAAGTGTTCTCAGTTGAGAACACTTTGATTAAAGTCCATTCAACCCCAAGAAAGGTCGATTCAAATACGAGTTAGGGTTTGCTGATTTTTCCAAGACTCTAAGGTATTTTTGCTTTCCCTTTTCTTTATCAGTTCATGTGTTTGTTATAGTTAAAGGTCTGATCGTATGGCTAAATGTCTTTAGTTGATTTGCTTTGAATTTTGACTGCCCCGTCCACTTTGCCCAAGATTTTTGTATTTGGTCAAGCCCTTCTTCATTTTGTGTGTGTCTGTAAACTATACAATCGACTAAAATTGAAATTGGTCGATTAATTAATTCCCAGGGTCATTTTTGTTTTGACAGTGCAATCTGAACCCCTTGTTGATACTGTTGGATTTCTGATCATTGGCTTCGATTGTATGTGTTACAATTAGTATAGTCGAGTCGATATACGTCGTCAATTAGTTCAGTTTGGAATGGTGATAATCTGATCCCTGTCATTGGGTTGTCTGCTGAAATTTTGTTTGAATTCAATTTGGAACTGAGTATAGCATTGTCGCTATATATCAATTTGAATCAGAAAACATCTAAGGGTGGGGTTGTAGTTGAGACTTTGGTTTAAATTGATGGCATGTGTATTCTTGGGCAGCATGTGCACTGTGTTCCTTTAATAATTAGAGCAAATGGGACAACATGTGCTGTCAGGCCATTTTAGGCTGCCCATACCTTTGTTTTAGTTTAATAAAATGATAAAGGGCTGTCAGGGGAATCTCATGGAAGGGGTTTTATTTTTAAATAGTTGAGTGGAAGGACATCTGACCACATGGGAGGGATTTCTGATGTGTCTAACAGGCTGTAAATGGCCTAATGCTAGGCTATAAATAGGAGAACTTCCATTAGACATAGGACGGGATTTTGGAGAGACAGAGACAGTTAGAAAAACACACAGATAGAGAGAGAGAGAAAGCAAGGAATAGAAAACATACAGACAAAATCAGAAACTGTTCTTCCTATTGTTGTTTGGATTTCACTTGTTTTCAACCTCTTTAATCAATACTGATTCTTCCAAGTCCCAACTGAGGTTACTGGTTGTGTGTTGCATTAGTTTATTCCTGAATTTGGTCTGCCTGGAGTTCTGTTTCTACTACACTGCTTGCTGCTGTCATTTTGCTACTTTTTCCATCGGCTATAGTTGCATCTTGCACTGGAATTTGTTCTGTTGTTACCTGTTGTTACTGCTGCTGTTTCGTTTGCCACTGTTACTCTACTGACTTCTCTTCTTCTTCAATTGTAAGCACTTTCAGGTACATACTTCTGAAACCATGTGTTGTTGAAAGCTTGAAGTTTGAAGTAGAAATAAAGAAATGAACGTTGTTTACTTCACAGTACTTGTGTTCAAAGTATAGCAATAGGTTGGATGATAGTTAGCCTGTATTTGTTTAAGTTCATTCCAACTGCATTTGCTCTGTATGAATTAATACACATCCTAATTGAGATGGACTACTAGATAGTATTGTTGTTAGATCAGATGTATTTCCATGTGTATAACTATTTGGTTTGATTTAGTGATAACAGTATAACATAGAATCATGGCAAGCATCTGTATGTACTCCTGTCTAGACCTCTGAACTGTTCAAATTTGTTATATCCGGTCCCATTTGATTTCAAGATAAATGTATCCCAAACAAATTCTCATGTGGTGTTACGTTAACGGGTTAGCCATGTATGCCGACTCTCTTGTTAGATTTCTTGTTTCGATATAGGTTTGATAATAACTGATATTTGGCATCGGCCCGCCATTTAGACAAAGCGGCTATTAATAAGATTAGCAAGTTCTTTTTTACCTATTTTTGAAGCACGAAATAATGCAACAATTTTGAGGAAAACTAATTTAATAGGCATGAGTTGGATAAGATGGTTTGGCGTTTAGATCAAATAAACTCTCAAATGAGCATTAATAATTAAGGTTAATTCCAGCACTAATAGTCGCGGACGATTATTCGTTTGTTCACATAATCATGGGGAGTTAATTTAGCTATAGGATGATCAATCATGTTCGGATATATTATTTCATCGTCCTCGATTTGGTTCATAATTTCTAGTAAAGTTCCTTTCAATAAATGCGCGTCTCAATCTAGCATTTAATATGGTATGCCTCTTTAAGCTTGTAACGATTTAGGATTTTTCTTATTTATTTTTAGAAAACAAAAAATATAGAAATGTAGTCATGCTAAGATTATCCTATTAAAAATAATGAGACGAGCCTCGCCAAATAAAAATGCAAATTGCGGGGCCCTCAATAATTGATCATAATAAATACTTAGAATTTGGGATGGACCGTTTAGTAAATTTCACTGCCTTCCCCAAAGATAATAACGCGTTAGACTCTTTAGGCGCGACTTAATTAAATTACATTCTTAAATTCGGGTGCGCATTTATGTGACCCAAATTCAAATCTCAACGGAGTCGAAATGTGTTAACAACTATGGGTGCATTGATTGTGACGTGGTTCGAGATGCATTTTCACGACGTTGCAATTCTATAAAAATAAATGATAATAATAAAAGCGGTTTAAACTTAATAAAAGCACGTAAGTCATAACATGTATTTAAATCAGATATCTAGCCATTATAACAATTTAAGCGACCGTGCTAGAACCACGGGATTCGAGGGTGCCTAACACCTTCCCTCGGGTCAACAGAATTCCTTACTTAGAATTTCTGGTTCGCAGACTTCATTTGGAAAAGTCGAAAATTTCCTCGATTTGGGATTCAAGATAAATCGGTGACTTGGGACACCAAAAACCAAACCTTTCCCAAGTGGCGACTCTGAATTAAATAAATAATCCCATTTCGAATATTGTCACTTAAATTGGAAAAACTCCATCCGCGCATCTTACCCCTCGGGGCGGGCGCGCAAAAAGGAGGTGTGACACCCATTGGCGACTCCGCTGGGGATTAACAACCCAGAACCTCCGGTTCAGGGTTCAAGAATTCGAGCTTAAAATAATTGTTATATTTGGCTTTATTATCTAATATTTATTACATGTTTTGACTTAACGTGCTGAATGTTGTCTTTTACTGCTTTGATATTATCTGAACTGTATATAAACTGTGCCGAAACCCTTCTCTTCTTACCTCCGGGGAGAAGCTCGCTGGTCGAGACTCCCTATTCTGTGAGTGTCAATACCTGAAATAAGAAAGAGGCCGGACAAGTTACAAAGCCGGACGATCTCGCGGGTCCCCGGTACGTAGCCCCCTCCTCGACTCGAGTTGTCCGCTCGGGTACACAGTCTAGAACATATACCCAGGTTATAAACCTAGTATAACGAAACCTCATGTCGGATCCCTAGTAGGAACGCTTATTTGCATCATGTTGCATTTGACGTAGGGGACTCAACACAGGGGTTGGGTCCGTCTAGGACAGGCAACCTGAAATGAAAAGACCATCCTGCTGCATCCCGTTTATTTTGCGCATTTATTTGCTTCGGATCTGCATGCTGACCGGTTTCTAAAAAAAAACCTTTAAAAAAAATAAAACAATAACATCGTAGGAAGATAATTACTTGTTTTGGAAAAATAAAACCAATGTCCAAGTAGTATCAAAACCTCGCCAAAAAAAATGAAAACAAAATTTGTCTTTTAGTTTGATTTATTAAAAATCCAAAAATGTTATTTAGCAGTCCTTAAGAATATTTTCTTTATCTCTTTTTAAAAGAAAAATAAAAAATAATATATAAAAAATCCAAAAAAAAAATTTTCTTGCTCTTCCTTTAAAAATTGTATTCCAAAAAAGGCTTAATTGATTTACTCTATTCACGACGTACCGAACTACGCCGGTTTGATTCTCACCGGATGTGAGATACGTAGGCAACCCCCATCGGGTTCAACCCCACCTTTTGCTAAGATAGCCAAAACCAATAAACAAAAAAAATGTGTGTGTCAAAATAAGTCAGGTGATGCTGTTTTGTCATAAATAGCCGAATGTTCCCAAAAAGGGACGCCGGAAGGCTAACTTTGCATAAACAGCCACCTTTTGGGTCATGTTTAGGATTTTTGTCTAATTGACCAACACAACCTTAAAATCTTCATCCCCGAAGTACTGAAAGGCCGTGTTCGAAAATCTGATCTTCCTTTTTGAAAAGTAGTCAAAATATTATTTATTTTTTCTAAAAAAAAGGTCACCTTAATAAATGTGCAGGATGAGCACGATGCAAAATGAACACTTTTCGATAATGACTAAAATCCCTGTCAAGTTACGGCTATGGTGGAATGATCTAGGTGCTGAAGGACAAGATGAGGTCAAGAAATATCTGAAAGGTCTCGTGGGCTTATTGGAAATCCAGCCTCGGGGAGATATCATAAGAGCTTTGGTCACCTACTGGGACCCGGCACACAATGTTTTCCACTTCTCCGATTTTGAACTCACCCCGACTCTGGAAGAAATGGCTGGGTACATCGGAAATGCTGAACTTCCGTTGAGGCAAAAATACCTGGTCACCCCAAGAGCTGTCACGGTACATCGATTCCTGGACTCACTAAAAATACCCAGGACGGTCCGCAACCCAGATTTGGCCGCCGGTTTTTGTAATCCATGCTTCATATACGACAGGTATGGTCATGTAGGAGGATTCAACAATCCGATTAACAAGCTATGCAGCAAAGGTAGTCGTCAGAAGTGGGATAAGCACAGATGGGTGGCTTTCATGATAACATTTTTGGGCCTTTTAGTATTTCCAAGGAAAGATGGGAATATTGATCTGAAAATATCCAGGGTAGTCAGTACTTTGCTCACTCAAAACGATAGCACTCTCGCGCCTATGGTGGTATCTGATATATTTCGAGCTCTCACAACTTGCAAAGCCGGGGGGAATTTCTTCGAAGGTTGTAACTTGCTGCTACAAATGTGGATGACTGAACATCTCTGCCGTCGTTCCGAGCTCTTGAGCCATAGTTCCTCGGAGAAAACCTGCATAGAAGAATTTTACACGATAACCAAAGAGATCAGTCTGCCCAAAGGAGTTATGGCATGGACCTCATTCTTTCAAGCTCTTACTGCCAGCCAAATACAGTGGACACTGGGATGGCTGCCTGTTGATGAGGTCATATATATATATGCCAGCAACTAAAACTCATTTCCTACTGATGGGACATAGGAGCATTCAACCTTACGTGCCCTGCCGAGTCTTGAGACATCTCGGAAGATACCAGATAGTACCACACGAGGAGGATCTTAGTGCTCAAACAATTGAGATAAGTCCTGACGGACAATTTCCTGAAGCAAAAATCCGCCAGATCTGGAATGAATGTCAATATTTGAAAGCAGATACTTGCGTGCGGGATCGGGCCAAAAGTGAGATGGCACCAGGCTACCTTGCATGGTACAGAAGAGAGCTCGAACATGAAAGGCCGACTAAAAGACCCCACATCCTGAATTTCGCCGAGTCGTCGCAAAAGCAGTGGGATTGGTTGGCGAAAGAAAGAGGCTATTGTACCGAAATCAGCAGGTTGAAGCAACAAGTGGAAAGCCTGAAATATGAGCACAACGTGCAAGTTGCTACCGATCTGGGAGAGAAGAACAGGCTGACTCAGGAAAACGAAATGCTTAGGGTCCAGATCAAAGAGATGAGGATGGATGCTGATAAACAGCCAAGGAGTCGATCAGACGAGCAATTGATAAAAAGGCTGAAAAGTGAAGTCAGGGAATGGCGAGATAGTTTAGAGAAGTATGAAAACATCATGACGAAGCTCCGGGCACAGTGGGATACAAGAGCAGATAAGCATCGCCGATACTTGAATCAATTGAAAGGTGACCACGAGAAACCTGTTGCCAAAATGAAGAGAGAGATGGCCACACTTGAGTTTAAAGCAGTTAATCAGGCCGAGGATTTCCAAATTGAGAGCAGATACTATTACGACTTGTTAGCCCAGATGAAGTTAGAAGTGCGGCAACTAAAGAATCAGCATATACAGGATTCTCAGGTATTCAAGATGTGCAGCGATCAGATAAAATGTTTGCTCATAGAGAAGAAGCAAACCAGAGATAAGATCAGGACCATTGCCCATGCCATCATCAGGCGGTGTCTACGATGTGAGAACATGACCAGCGTTACCGTTCTCTCGGCAGTGATGGGTTATGTCAAGCAGACCATGCACGAGTTGGAACAGCTTGAAAGGGATCTCACACCTAGGACCGCGACGAGGCCAAACGATGCCCCGCGGGCACCAATTTTCAAAACCATAATGTACTCATAAGTCGAGTCGGTATCTTAACATTTTCTGTCTGTCTTTTCGCATCAGGGTGTATTAGTCTGTTTGAGTCTAGGTTTATTTTTCAAGGTTTGCTTTTCCTTTTGCAAAATGTAGATTGTAATAGACCATTTCAGCAATAAAAGGTGTGCTTCTTATTACACTCACCTGTTTTTGAACTACGTAATGATCTGATTCACGTGACATCGTGATACGTAGGCAATCCTCATCGGATCCGGTCGCATTTTAACCACAAAAATTGAAAATAGTAACAAAATGAGAGAGAAAGAAAAATAAAAACATAATAAAAAAAATAATAATAATAAAAAAAAGGGGAATCCTAAAAAGGAAGCTGGAATGACGCATGCTTTCGTCGCAAACATGTAGGAATCCACTTAACTGTATAGGTGCATCATGCCCCAACGTGAGATTGCCTATCTGTTATTTGTTTCGAATTGACCGTTCGTTTGTCGTTGAGTTCCTCCAGGTTTTTGGAAAAGGCGGTTGGTTTGGTGAAAGTATGGCCTCGCATTCATACTTCACGAGGTCGAAAGGGAGTGCTCAATTACCTGTTATTAAGTCAGGAGGCGGTGCTCACACTTATTTCACAAGGTCAAAAGGAAGCATAGAAATGTCTTCAGAAATTCCTTTGCCGACAGTTCCTGTTTCCGAGGAGAATTCGATCTCGGCCGTCCTCATGCCTGAGTCCGCAACTGCGGAGGAAAATAGAATCTTACGGCTCCGCATGTTGGAAATGCTGGATGACTGGAATAACGGAAAAGTGCCACCAAGTGTCGTCCCTGGATTCCCTGAGTTATTCTCCAGGACAAGCGGGACTTCTAATGTCCCCGTAATCTATCCTGCTACCCCATTCGGGTACCCAGCCATTTCGGCCTTCTCTGCTGGATCGCCCTCTGATTCTTATCCCCGAGTGTCAACAACGGATGTAAACACAAACATCTTTACTGCACCACCCTGCCCGATCACGGCACAACCTGCTGCATACAAGCCAAATTTTGACTCATCCTCGTTTACATTCCAAGCACCGTCTTTCTCAATGGAACCAACTCGGTTCGTCACTAGCACTCATCCTCCACAGCCTCAGTGCGAGTTTGCGCCTATGCAGGATCAGAACCCCAAAATGGCTGAACAAGAAGAGATGGCTAAAAGAATGAGAAGCCTTGAGCAGAGTTTGAAGAACATGCAAGGTTTGAGCGGACAGAAGAGCGTCACCTACACCGATCTATGCATGTTCCCTCACGTGCACCTACCAGTGGGTTTCAAGACCCCAAAGTTTGAGAAGTACGACGGACACGGTGACCCCATTGCTCATCTCAAGAAATATTGCAACCAATTGTGGGGAGCCGGCGGAAAAGAGGAGTTTCTAATGGCATATTACGGGGAAAGACTGGTGGGAATAGCCTCAGAATGGTATATGGACCAGGACATATCCCGATGGCATATATGGGATGATCTCGCCAGAGATTTTGTGAGACAATTCCAGTATAACATCGACATTGCACCAGACCGAAATTCTCTGTCAAACTTGAAGAAGAAACCTTCAGAAAGCTTCAGAGAATATGCTATTAAGTGGCACGAGCAGGCATCGAGGGTGAAGCCTCCCATGGACGAGATAGAAATGGTCACTACTTTTCTCCAGGCTCAAGAGTCCGACTATTTCCAAAACATGATGTCAGCCATGGGAAAGCCTTTCGTAGAAGCGATTAAGATTGGAGAGATGGTGGAGAATGGTCTGAAAACGGGTAGAATTTTGAGTCAGGCAGCCATAAGGGCAACCTCCCAAGCCGTCCAAAGAGGGTCCGGAGGAATGGCAAGAGGAAAGAAAAAGGAGGAAACGGCCATGGCAGCATCAGAAGCAAGGGAATATTGTAATCCCAGGCCCCGTTTTCCAGAAAGGACCCCACAACACTACTACCCCCACCAAAATGTGGCATATGCTCCTCAACCCTACATGGTCATGAACGCCCAGCCATATGTCCACCCGCCGCAGCAAGCCAATCGAGGCCAAGCTCCACCTCCCAGAAATCAGCCTCCATACTGCAACCACTACAACCCACAGCCTCCTCAAAATAACTTCCGCCCTCAGGAACCACCTAGAAGGCGGACTTTCACGCCCATCAATGAGCCATACTCTACTTTGTTCCCGAAGTTAGTCCAGTTGGGTTCCTGCAGCCGGTCCCTCAGACAAGGCACAATCCGGCATCACCTTCTTACAAAGCCGGTGTTAGATGCGCCTATCATTCAGGAGCGGAAGGGCACAATACAAATGACTGTTGGGCTTTGAGAAGGGTAGTCGAGAATTTAATAGAGCAAGGGAAAATAGTGATAAGGGACGAGGAGGTCCCAAATGTGACTAACAATCCATTACCTGCTCACAACAACGGGCCATTGATCGGAATGATTTGCGAAGACAAAGAATTTGACCCTGCTTTGAAAGCTATAATCGCCATCGTCGACGCAGGGAAAAAGCCTGAAACAGCCCAGAAACTAGAAAAGGGGGAAAAGGCCAGTACTGTAAGGTGCGAGCCTGAAAAGAAGGTGGAGAAGAAGACGGTGCCTGTGAAGAATGGAGTTCTTTACATCCCACGAGGTCGAGCAGAGAAGCCGCAGGGCTTCGAGGTCAAAAGGGCAAAACCTATGTACGTACCAAAAGGGGCCTATGTGGTTCGGGGGACGATTCAACCACCTCGGCTGAATGAGCCAGTGGCTATCGGACGCGTGCCACAAAAGCCGATGACAAACCCGTCCACAGTACCGTGGAACTATCAGAGGACGTTGGTAACATACAAAGGTAAAGAAGTCACGGGAGAACTTCCGGAAAATACTTTCATTCGAAGGTATTCGAACACCCAAGAGCTAAACAATGCCACACGGAGACGCTTCCCACCAAAGAAGCCTGTAAGCGTTGAAGAAGCGGAAGTTTTCTTCCAACAGATGAAAATGCCGGACTACGAAGTGGTAGATCAACTGCGCAAGTGCCCCGAGCAAGTGTCCATGCTATCATTGCTGATAAGGTCGGCCGAGCATCAAAAGATATTACTCAAGACCCTGAACGAAGCATACGTGCCAGTTGAAACCTCAGTCGAACAACTGGAACGAATGACAGAAAGGTTCTTCGCCGTTAACCAGGTCTCTTTCAGCAAGAACGATTTACCCCCAGAGGGAGCGGCACACAACAAGGCCTTGCATCTAACAGTTAAATGCGAAGACTACTACGTCAAGCGGGTAATGTTGGATGGAGGTTCAGGTGTTGACATTTGTCCGCTCTCCACGCTACAGAGAATGGAAATTGGGACCGGAAGAATCCGCCCCAATAATGTCAGCGTAAGGGCTTTCGACGACATCAAAAGAGACACCCTTGGGGAAATAGACTTGGTTTTGACCATAGGACCAGTGGAGTTTGAGATAACTTTCCAGGTGCTTGACATGGATACGTCCTACAATTTTCTCCTCGGCAGACCTTGGATTCATGCGGCAGGAGCGGTACCTTCCACTCTTCATCAGATGGTGAAGTTTGAGTACGAAGACCGAGAGATTGTGGTCCATGGAGAAGACGAGCAGGCTATTTATCGGGACCCATCCATCCCATATATTGAACCAAGGGAAGGGAGCAAGCACACGGTCTATCAGGCTTTCGAGGTTGTGTTAGCAGAGCAGTACAAAGAGGGAAGACCTTGCCCCCAACCTTTCTTGTCTAACGCCTCGATCATGGTGGCTAAAGAGATGATCCGGCATGGATTCAGGCCAGGGAAAGGACTTGGACGAACATTGCAGGGAATAACGGAACCCATCACCTTGCCTTCCGCCAAGAAACTTTTTGGGATAGGTTTTCAACCCACTCCAGAAGATGAAGAATGGGCGAAGAAAAGGAAGAATGGGGGGTGTAAACTGCCTCGGCCACTGCCGGATTTATATGAAACTTTCGTCAAACCAAGATACATTGAAGAAGAAGACGATGAGGTTTTCACGGCTGAGGAAATAGAGGAGATATGTGGGGCAATGAGAGAAATGCTCTACGAAGCTCACATGGTTCAACCAGGAGAAGGCACCAGCACCGCCGAAATGCTATATATGGGGCCAAATGCCAAACTTCGAAACTGGGAGGCCACGCCATTCCCGACTAGGCAGAAGTCCGGGTAGACCTGTCCTGCCACCTTTCCTACATCATGAGTTATCTCCAGGATATAACTTGGATGTTTTCTTCCCTTCAATTGTTGTTTTGAATTCCTGAGTTGTAAACATTGTTGTCTTCCAAAATTCCAAGAAAAATAAAAATAAAAAAATCGTCATTGTTTTCTCATTTTTTCCCTTTTGTTCTGATTTTGTTATTTTTTCCTTTATCTTTTCTTTCAGTTATAATAATGCGGCTTTAAATATGACATGCTTGCGGATTTCACGCCCAGATCACAATGAGCTATTTAATTGTGAAATAATGAACCCAGAACCAGAATATGATGAATAAGAGGCTTTTAGGGAAATAAACCGAGAGTTGGAACATTTTGAGAATAAACCTAAGCCAAATCTGAATGACACCGAACCGGTTAATTTAGGAACTCCTGAAGAAATTCGGGAGACCAAAATAAGCATTCACACGGACAAGAAAACGCGAGACGCGATAATTCAACTTCTTTTTGAATTTAAAGATATGTTTGCTTGGTCATACGATGACATGCCGGGACTTGGTGTTGATCTAGTGGTTCATAAATTGCCAATTCACTCTGATTATCCTCCAGTTCAACAAAAGCAACGAAAGTTCAAAACTGAGGTCAGTGACAAGATTAAAGAGGAGATCACCAAGCAGCTGAAAACGGGAGTGATTCGGGTAGTCCAGTATACAACATGGTTGGCAAATGTGGTTCCAGTGCCGAAAAAAGATGGGAAGACTTAGGTATGTGTGGACTATCGAGACCTGAATAGAGCGAGCCCCAAAGATAATTTCCCATTGCCCAACATCCACATCCTTGTTGATAATTGCGCCAAACATGAGATCCAGTCTTTCGTAGATTGTTACGCTGGGTATCATCAGGTATTGATGGATGAAGAAGACGCCGAGAAAACTGCCTTCACCATGCCTTGGGGCACTTACTGTTATCGGGTTATGCCATTTGGTCTGAAGAATGCTGGGGCTACTTACATGAGGGTCATGACTGCCATTTTTCATGACATGATGCATCAAGAAATAGAGGTGTACGTGGACGACGTGATAGTCAAGTCCAGGACGCAGGATAATCACATCCAAGACTTGAGGAAATTCTTCGAGAGACTGAGGAAGTACGACTTGAAGCTGAACCCAGCCAAATGTGCTTTCGGAGTCCCATCGGGCAAGCTTTTGGGCTTCATAGTAAGCAGTAGAGGTATCGAATTAGATCCAACAAAGATAAAATCTATCAGAGATTTACCTCCCCCAAGAACGAAGAAAGACGTGATGAGTTTGTTGGGTAGGTTAAACTATATCAGTCGATTCATTGCCCAGCTGACTAGCACGTGTGAGCCCATATTTAAGCTATTAAGGAAGGATGCAGCGATCAAGTGGACGGACGAGTGTCAAGAAGCTTTCGACAAAATCAAAGAATATCTTTCAAATCCCCCAGTTTTGGTCCCACCAGAGCCAGAGAGACCACTGTTCTTGTATCTGACAGTCTTGGAAAATTCTTTTGGCTGCGTCCTCGGGCAACATGACGTAACCGGAAAGAAGGAGCAAGCAATCTACTACTTGAGCAAGAAATTCACCGGCTACGAGGCCAAGTACACTCTGCTGGAAAGAACATGTTGCGCTCTGACGTGGGTTGCTCAAAAGCTGAGACATTATCTCCAAGCCCACACTACTTTCCTCATAAGCAGGCTGGATCCTTTGAAGTATATATTTCAGAAACCAATGCCTACTGGAAGACTGGCCAAGTGGCAAATCTTGCTTACTGAATTCGACATAGTCTATGTCACCCGCACGATAATGAAAGCTCAGGCATTAGCCGATCATTTGGCTGAAAACCCGGTTGAAGATGAATACCAACCATTGAGCACTTATTTTCCGGACGAAGAAATAAACACCGTAGAAGTGGTCCCCGAAAACGCCCATGTTTGGAAGATGTTCTTTGATGGGGCCGTAAACGCCAAAGGTGTAGGAATCGGGGCAATTTTGATTTCGCCCTCCGGTCAGCATTACCCTGCCACAGCTAGACTGCGTTTCTTTTGCACGAACAATACAGCTGAGTATGAAGCCTGCATCATGGGCATGCATATGGCGATCGATCAGGATGTCAAAGACTTACTGATTATGGGAGATTCTGACCTGATTATCCGGCAAGCCCAAGGTGAATGGGAAACTCGGGATGTCAAGCTTATTCCTTACCGACAGCACGTGGAGGACCTCGGCAAGCGTTTTAAATCAATAGAGTTCAGGTATATCCCGCGGTGTCACAATGAACTAGCGGATGCACTTGCTACTTTGGCTTCAATGCTACCTTACCCAGGCAGCGCCCACGTCGATCCCTTAGAAATCCAAATCAGGGAAAGACACGGCTGCTGCAACGCAATCGAGATAGGATCGAGTACGCAGCCATGGTACCATGATATCAAGAGGTTCTTGAAGACACAAGAATATCCCGAACATGCTACTGGAGAGCAAAAGAGAACCATTAGGCGGCATGCAAGTGGTTTCTTTTTGAGCGGCGAATTGTTGTATAAGAGGACCCCGGACCTCAATCTACTAAGATGTGTTGACGCCGAGGAGGCAAGAAGGATCATGCATGAAGTACACGCATGAGTGTGCGGACCTCACATGAACGGGTATGTCTTGGCAAAGAAAATCCTTCGAGCAGGTTATTACTGGATGACCATGGAAAAGGACTGTTTTGGCTTTGTTCGGAAGTGTCATCAGTGTCAGGTGCACGGTGATTTGATTCATGCTCCTCCCACGGAATTGCATCCCATGTCTGCACCTTGGCCATTTGTTGCCTGGGGCATGGACGTCATTGGTCCGATCGAGCCAAAGGCCTCAAATGGACATAGATTTATACTGGTTGCCATCGACTACTTCACAAAATGGGTAGAGGCTGTCACTCTCAAGTCGGTCACCAAAAAAGCTGTAGTGGATTTTGTACATTCAAATCTTATTTGTCGTTTCGGTATTCCTGCAACTATCATCACAGATAACGCAGCAAACCTGAATAGTCACTTGATGGGGGATGTATGCGAGCAATTCAAAATAACGCATAGGAATTCTACTCCTTATCGGCCCAAGGCCAATGGCGCTGTAGAAGCAGCAAACAAGAACATCAAGAAGATTTTGAGGAAGACGATCCAGAGTTCCCGACAGTGGCATGAGCATTTACCATTTGCATTGTTGGGATATCGCACTACGGTACGCACGTCAGTAGGGGCAACCCCTTATCTTTTAGTTTATGGGACCGAGGCTGTGATACCAGCAGAGGTAGAAATTCCCTCGCTTCGAACCATTGTCGAAGCAGAAATCGAAGACAGCGAGTGGGTTAAGACTCGATTGGAGCAGCTGACTTTGATTGACGAGAAACGAATGGCTGCGGTTTGTCACGGGTAGTTGTACCAACAAAGAATGGCCCGTGCTTACAACAAGAAAGTCCGACCCAGGAATTTCGAAGTGGGTCAACTGGTACTGAGGCGCATTCTGCCACATCACCAGGAAGCGAAAGGGAAATTCGCCCCAAACTAGAAAGGCCCATACATCATCAGGAAGATATTGCCGAGAGGAGCATTGTACCTAGGTGATGTTGAAGGAAATGATCCTGAAACAACAGTGAATGCGGACGCAGTCAAAAGATACTATGTCTGAGTGACACCCCAGCGATCCTGACACATTTGAAATGATGGAGGTTTTATTCCCACTACCCCAAACACTATCAACTCTCTCTACAAGCCTTTGAGCCGGTTACAGTTCTTTGGTTACCAATCAAAAAAAAAAAAACAAACAAAACAAACAAAACAAAACATTGATCGAGGCCTGAACTACGTCTGACTTGATTCCGAAAGGATACGTAGGCAGCCTCTCTCTGAGGTTCAGTCACACCAACAATAAAATCCCATTTACCCTGAAATTGAAACCGGGGCACGTCAAGCGGCTTAGAAGTCGTAGTATCATCTACTTTTCTTTGCCAAGCACAAGCCTTTCAGATCAATTACCAAAGGTAGCGGGAATCCAAGAAGCGTCACGAATGGAGGCCGGTACACTCTAAATTGAGAGAAATAAAATGAGAGAGTCTTGTCGGTGAAAACCTTCGGGCACCGCGAGGCGACGGGAGTAGAGAAACCAAAATGAGAGAGCTTGTTTAGTAAAAACTCGCAAAGAGTGCTATCGAGCGACAACAAGGAGGGAAATGAGAGAGGTTAACTAGCGAAAACCCGCAAACGGCGCTGTTGGCCGAAAGAATGACTCCACCCCAGAAGTCTCGGCAAAGTTCCACCGGTTTGGAAACACAGGTCCATTTTGGTTCGGGAGGAAATGCAAGTTCATTGAAGGTCAGGCGTCCAGTCCAAAGAGCATGTCATGTCCATTTAAAGTCAGCATTGTTTTCCTCAGATAAGTCTTTCTTGTCCCGAAAGGGACACTTCTTTTCTGAAATTTGCTTTCTCCGTTCTTTGTTTTTCTTCGAATCCCTTTCATTTTTAACCCTAAGTTCCAGATATACCGGAAAGGACAGGTGGCAGGGTTGGTTTCACGGAATTCCGTTTCGCAAGGGAAATGCCCCGCTTCGTTGGTACGTTTGTCCGAACCTGATGATGGTTCATGATGTTGACTGCATTCTAAGTAAAGTCACGGAAAAAAAAAATCCGCACAGATTTTCCCTTTGTACAGATCCCCACAGGGTTTCCCTTTGTAAAAATAAAATCCCCACAAGGCCTCCCTTTGTAAAAAATCCCCCAAAGAGTGCCCCAGCAAAATCCCCACAGGTTTTTCACTTTGTACAAATCCCCAGCAAATCCGCTTTGTAAAATTCCCCAGCGAGCCTGCCCCAACGAATCCCTAGCAAGTCCGCTAAAAAAAAAAAAAAAATCCCCACAAAGCCGTTTTCAGGCAAATCCCCACGGAGCTTCCCCTTGTATAAATCCCCACAGAGTCTACCCAATAAAACCTCCATTGAAAATCCCCAAGCAAAATGGGAAGGAAAAACCAAAGCCTTACAAGGCAAATCATCACAGAATCTGGAAATGCACGCCTGAACAGTCTAAAAGGGTTTCGCCATCTGAATCCAATCAATGGCAGAATTTCTCAAAAGAAATAAAGGCGCAACAAAGCAACCGGAACAATCAAGGTCACCAAACCAACCGCCATTTCCGGACTGACAATTGTTCTTTGTTTAAAAAGTTGAAACAGGTATGATCCAAGACAACCGTGCAAGAAGCGGGTGTCACCCAAAGAAGAAAAGAAACACGTGAGTGCAAGAAACAGGTTGGCAATAAGGAATCCACTCGAAAGGGAAGTTTCCACAAAATTCTCTTTTACATTTTTACTAAAACAAGAAAAACTCAAAAAAAAACGGGTCAGTTTAGTATCCCCAGAACTTTTTCCAGTTAGTCAGCATTAGGGCTCCAACCCTAAACTGAACTTTTTCCAGTTAGTCAGCATTAGGGCTCCAACCCTAAACTGAACTTTTTCCATTTAGTCAGCATTAGGGCTCCAACCCTAAACTGAACTTTTTCCCTTTAGTCAGCATTAGGGCTCCAACCCTAAACTGAACTTTTTCCAGTTAGTCAGCATTAGGGCTCCAACCCTAAACTGAACTTTTTCCAGTTAGTCAGCATTAGGGCTCCAACCCTAAACTGAACTTTTTCCCTTTAGTCAGCATTAGGGCTCCAACCCTAAACTGAACTTTTCCCCAGTTAGTCAGCATTAGGGCTCCAACCCTAAACTGAACTTTTTCCCTTTAGTCAGCATTAGGGCTCCAACCCTAAACTGAACTTTTTCCATTTAGTCAGCATTAGGGCTCCAACCCTGAACTGAACTTTTTCTCTTTAGTCAGCATTAGGGCTCCAACCCTAAACTGAATTTTTTCCAATTTGTCAGCATTAGGGTTCCAACCCTAAACTGAACTTTTTCCCTTTAGTCAGCATTAGGGCTCCAACCCTAAACTGAACTTTTTCCCTTTAGTCAGCATTAGGGTTCCAACCCTGAACTGAACTTTTCCCTTCAGTCAGTATTAGGGCTCCAACCCTAAACTGAACTTTTCCCTTTAGTCAGCATTAGGGCTCCAACCCTAAACTGAACTTTTCCCCAATTAGTCAGCATTAGGGCTCCAACCCTAAACTGAACTTTGTCATTTAGTCAGAATTAGGGCCCCAACCCTGAACTGAACTATTTCCATTCCGCCAGCATTAGGGCTCCAACCCTGAACTGAGCATTGTCAATTAGTCAGCATTAGGGCTCCAACCCTGAACTGAACTATTTCCATTCCGCCAGCATTAGGGCTCCAACCCTGAACTGAGCATTGTCTGTTAGTCAGCATTAGGGCTCCAACCCTAAACTGAACTTTTCCATTTAGTCAGCATTAGGGCTCCAACCCTGAACTGAACTTTTTCCATTCCGCCAGCATTAGGGCTCCGACACTGAACTGAGCATTGTCTGTTAGTCAACATTAGGGCCCCAACCCTGAACTGAACTATTTCCATTCCGCCAGCATTAGGGCTCCAACCCTGAACTGAGCATTGTCTGTTAGTCAGCATTAGGGCTCCAACCCTAAACTGAACTTTTCTATTTAGTCAGCATTAGGGCTCCAACCCTGAACTGAACTTTTTCCATTCTGCCAGCATTAGGGCTTCAACCCTGAACTAAGCATTGTCTGTTAGCCAGCATTAGGGCTCCAACCCTGAACTGAGCTTTTTCCATTTAGCCAGCATTAGGGCTCCAACCCTGAACTGAGCTTTTTCTATTTAGCCAGCATTAGGGCTCCAACCCTGAACTGAGCATTGTCTGTTAGCCAGCATTAGGGCTCCAACCCTGAACTGAGCATTTTCCATTTAGCCAGCATTAGGGCTCCAACCCTGAACTGAGCATTGTTCTGTTAGCCAGCATTAGGGCTCCAACCCTGAACTGAGCATTGTCTGTTAGCCAGCATTAGGGCTCCAACCCTGAACTGAGCTTTTTCCATTTAGCCAGCATTAGGGCTCCAACCCTGAACTGAGCATTGTCTGTTAGTCAGCATTAGGGCTCCAACCCTGAACTGAACTTTTTCCATTTGGCCAGCATTAGGGCTCTAACCCTGAACTGAGCATTGTCTGCTAGTCAGCATTAGGGCTCCAACCCTAAACTGAACTTTTTCATTTAGCCAGCATTAGGGCTCCAACCCTGAACTGAGCATTGTCTGTTAGTCAGCATTAGGGCTTCAACCCTAAACTGAACTTTTTCATTTAGCCAGCATTAAGGCTCCAACCCTGAACTGAGCATTGTCTGTTAGTCAGCACTAGGGTTCCAACCCTAAACTGAACTTTTTCCATTTGGCCAGTATTAGGGTTCCAACCCTGAACTGAGCATTGTTTGTTAGTCAGCATTAGGGCTCCAACCCTAAACTGAACTTTTCCATTTAGCCAGCATTAGGGCTCCAACCCTGAACTGAGCATTGTCTGTTACCCAGCATTAGGGCTCCAACCCTGAACTGAGTTTTTTCCATTTAGCCAGCATTAGGGCTCCAACCCTGAACTGAGCATTGTCTGTTAGCCAGCATTAGGGCTCCAACCCTGAACTGAGCATTTTCCATTTAGCCAGCATTAGGGCTCCAACCCTGAACTGAGCATTTTCTGTTAGCCAGCATTAGGGCTCCAACCCTGAACTGAGCATTTTCCATTTAGCCAGCATTAGGGCCTCCAACCCTGAACTGAGCATTGTCTGTTAGCCAGCATTAGGGCTCCAACCCTGAACTGAGCTTTTTCCATTTAGCCAGCATTAGGGCTCCAACCCTGAACTGAGCATTGTCTGCTAGTCAGCATTAGGGCTCCAACCCTAAACTGAACTTTTTCATTTAGCCAGCATTAGGGCTCCAACCCTGAACTGAGCATTGTCTGTTAGTCAGCATTAGGGCTCCAACCCTAAACTGAACTTTTTCATTTAGCCAGCATTAGGGCTCCAACCCTGAACTGAGCATTGTCTGTTAGTCAGCATTAGGGCTCCAACCCTAAACTGAACTTTTCCATTTAGCCAACATTAGGGCTCCAACCCTGAACTGAGCATTGTCTGTTAGTCAGCATTAGGGCTCCAACCCTAAACTGAACTTTTCCATTTAGCCAGCATTAGGGCTCCAACCCTGAACTGAGCATTGTCTGTTAGTCAGCATTAGGGCTCCAACCCTAAACTGAACTTTTTCATTTAGCCAGCATTAGGGCTCCAACCCTGAACTGAGCATTGTCTGTTAGTCAGCATTAGGGTTCCAACCCTAAACTGAACTTTTTCCATTTGGCCAGCATTAGGGCTCCAACCTTGAACTGAGCATTTTCTGTTAGTCAGCATTAGGGCTCCAACCCTAAACTGAACTTTTTCCATTTAGCCAGCATTAGGGCTCCAACCCTGAACTGAGCATTTTTACCTTGTGGCAATATTAAGGACCCAATCCCGGAGTTGCATTTGTTAGACTGAAATTCTCCAATCCATTCATCAATTCTATGAACTTCCCGGCATTTAACTCATGGAATTTTCCTAGTGAAACTGGGGTAGAAAATTTCGTTCGCTTTGTTTTTCCCCGCAGGTCGGACCTCGAGGCGCATGGATTGAGGAGACCCATGAGATGAAGTCTCAACCCAGAATAAAGAAAAGAAGAAAAGACAAAAGAATGTTACGAGATATTGGGAAAAGCGAAGGGTGGGTCGCTCCAAGATTTAATCAAGGTCCCGAGTTCTACCAATCCCGTCTCACTCAGTGTCGCAAAAATAAACAGGCGCCTACAACTTGCAAGCATCAAGATTAGGATCGAAGTCTACAAACAAAATCAGCTAAGACCCAAGATCAAGTTGCAAAAGAATCATAGATAGGAATCTTGTAACTAGCAATTGACAAGCATAAGTAGTTAGTTCAGTTTCAATTTTCCTTTGGTTGTAATAAGGTGGTCAGTAAAGCAACAGCAACAGCAGTAACGGCAAGCATTGCAATCTCATGGTAGTCCCAGCTACCAAAATTTCCCGAACTACATTGACCTGATTCCTGTTTAGCCCAGGATATGTAGGAAATCTTCGAAGCAAAGATTCGGTCAAATCTTTCAAAACATGCTTCACACGGAGTATTCCAATAGGCAAAAGTTGCTCATATCCGCTCACTTTATCTTTGCACGAAAACTCTTCGTATTTCCAAACAAAGAGGGGAAGTTGTGAGCACGTGATTTTTGTTTTCGCGACAATCACTCCAAAAGAAACAAAAATAATAGCAATTGGTCTTGCTATACAATTTTTGGACTTTTACGTGGCATTTTTGTTAGTTATTTGTGATCTTGTCCATTTTTATTTTATCAAACACAAAAATGTATGTCGTGTGTAGTTGAACCATAATCCGATTATTAAAAGAAAAATCACAAAATATGCATCTTTTGCCCTATTTGTTGCCTTGGTTTGATTTTACCTATTTTTAATATTTTAATATGTGTAAGTGTTAATTAATGAGTTTTAATTTTGTTTAATTAGGTTTTGTGTTTTAAAATCAGAAATGAAAGAAAAGGGTGCAATTTGGTTTAAAATAGATTTGGGCTGGTTCCCTATTTAAAAATCTGAGGCCCAAAAAAAAGCAGCCCAAGCAACCGGTCCAGCAGACCCATCTCTAGGTCTCCAAACGACGTAGTTTGACACCAAAACTACGTCGTTTCAGGGGGCAACCCATCTCAGCGATTCAAGCCACCCTAATCTAACGGCCCTCATCATATCCTCCGTACCCACATACAAACCCGACCCGTTCAACCCCGAACCAACCCGACCCCAATACTAAACCAAACGACACCATTTGGATTAACCCTTGAATCCAGGCCATTGATCTCGAGTGATCTAACGACCAAGACCCAACCATCCACCCCGTATAAAAGCCTCCATATCATACCCTGCCCCCCCCTATCCTATCCAAGCACCCCCTTTAGTCGTCTCCTTCACCAGACCCCGAACCCCATGAAACCCTAACGCCGCCCCCTTTCTCCTCACCATTAAACCCGACAGCAAGGACGCCGGTGACCACCGCCTTAACACCCTAGATGCACCTCACCACCCTGAATCCAAATCCATCAACCGCTTAGTTCGAATCAGTCCCTAGGTTCTCGAATCTTCATTTGAAGATTCGAGCAGAACTCCGATCTACACCGATCTACCCCAGGTTCATACCAGACACTCCCCTGACCTCCCTCGTGACCAAACCAGGCTTGGTTTGGTCCGAATCTAACCAGGGAAACATAAATCCCAAATCTGCCTTTAGGAACCCTAGAAATCCTGATGTCCGGTCTGTATCCGTTTGAACCAGATGATTAGGGTCTAATGGACCTTAATCGAAGTGTTCTCAGTTGAGAACACTTAGATTAAAGTCCGTTCAAACCCAAGAAAGGTCGATTCAAATCCGAGTTAGGGTTTGCTGATTTTTCCAAGACTCTAAGGTATTTTTGCTTTCCCTTTTCTTTATCAGTTCATGTGTTTGTTATAGTTAAAGGTCTGTTCGTATGGCTAAATGTCTTTAGTTGATTTGCTTTGAATTTTGACTGCCCCGTCCACTTTGCCCAAGATTTTTGTATTTGGTCAAGCCCTTCTTCATTTTGTGTGTGTTTGTAAACTGTACAATCGACTAAAATTGAAATTGGTCGATTAATTAATTCCCAGGTTTGTTTTGACAGTGCAATCTGAACCCCTTGTTGATACTGTTGGATTTCTAATCATTGGCTTCGATTGTATGTGTTACAATTAGTATAGTGAGTCGATATACGTCGTCAATTAGTTCAGTTTGGAATAGTGATAATTTGATCCCTGTCATTGGGTTGTCTGCTGAAATTTTGTTTGAATTCAATTAGGAACTGAGTATAGCATTGTCGCTATATATCAATTTGAATCAGAAAACATCTAAGGGTGGGGTTGTAGTTGAGACTTTGGTTTAAATTGATGGCATGTGTATTCTTGGGCAGCATGTGCACTGTGTTCCTTTAATAATTAGAGCAAATGGGATAGCATGTGCTGTCAGGCCATTTTAGGCTGCCCATACCTTTGTTTTAGTTTAATAAAATGATAAAGGGTTGTCAGGGAAATCTCATGGGAGGGGTTTTATTTTTAAATAGTTGAGTGGAAGGACAGCAGACCACATGGGAGGGATTTCTGATGTGTCTAACAGGCTGTAAATGGCCTAATGCTAGGCTATAAATAAGAGAACTTCCATTAGACATAGGACGGGATTTTGAAGAGACAGAGACAGTTAGAAAAACACACAGATAGAGAGAGAGCAAGGAATAGAAAACATACAAACAAAATCAGAAACTGTTCTTCCTATTGTTGTTTGGATTTCACTTGTATTCAACCTCTTTAATCAATACTGATTCTTCCAAGTCCCAACTGAGGTTACTGGTTGTGTGTTGCATTAGTTTATTCCTGGATTTGGTCTTTCTGGAGTTCTGTTTCTACAACACTGCTTGCTGCTGTCATTTTGCTACTTTTTCCATCGGCTATAGTTGCATCTTGCACTGGAATTTGTTCTGTTGTTACCTGTTGTTACTGCTGCTGTTTTGTTTGCCACTGTTACTCTACTGACTTCTCTTCTTCTTTAATTGTAAGCACTTCCAGGTACATACTTCTGAAACCATGTGTTGTTGAAAGCTTGAAGTTTGAAGTAGAAATAAAGAAATGAACGTTGTTTACTTCACAGTACTTTTTTTCAAAGTATAGCAATAGGTTGGATGATAGTTAGCCTGTATTTGTTTAAGTTCATTCCAACTGCATTTGCTCTGTATGAATTAATACACATCCTAATTGAGATGGACTACTAGATAGTATTGTTGTTAGATCAGATGTATTTCCATGTGTATAACCATTTGGTTTGATTTTAGTGATGACAGTATAACATAGAATCATGGCAAGCATCTGTATGTACTCCTGTCTAGACCTCTGAACTGTTCAAATTTGTTATATCCGGTCCCATTTGATTTCAAGATAAATGTATCCCAAACAAATTCTCATGTGGTGTTACGTTAACGGGTTAGCCATGTATGCCGACTCTCTTGTTAGATTCCTTGTTTCGATATAGGTTTGATAATAACTGATATTTGGCATCAGCCCGCCATTTAGACAAAGCGGCTATTAATAAGATTAGCAAGTTCTTTTTTACCTATTTTTGAAGCACGAAATAATGCAACAATTTTGAGGAAAACTAATTTAATAGGCATGAGTTGGGTAAGATGGTTTGGCGTTTAGATCAAATAAACTCCCAAATGAGCATTAATAATTAAGGTTAATTCCAGCACTAATAGTCGCGGACGATTATTCGTTTGTTCACATAATCATGGGGAGTTAATTTAGCTATAGGATGATCAATCATGTTCGGATATATTATTTCATCGTCCTCGATTTGGTTCATAATTTCTAGTAACGTTCCTTTCAATAAATGCGCGTCTCAATCTAGCATTTAATATGGTATGCCTCTTTAAGCTTGTAACGATTTAGGATTTTTCTTATTTATTTTTAGAAAACAAAAAATATAGAAATGTAGTCATGCTAAGAGTATACTTTTAAAAATAATGAGACGAGCCTCGCCAAATAAAAATGCAAATTGCGGGGCCCTCAATAATTGATCATAATAAATACTTAGAATTTGGGATGGACCGTTTAGTAAATTTCACTGCCTTCCCCAAAGATAATAACGCGTTAGACTCTTTAGGCGCGACTTAATTAAATTACATTCTTAAATTCGGGTGCGCATTTATGTGACCCAAATTCAAATCTCAACGGAGTCGAAATGTGTTAACAACTACGGGTGCATTGATTGTGACGTGGTTCGAGATGCATTTTCACGACGTTGCAATTCTATAAAAATAAATGATAATAATAAAAGTGGTTTAAACTTAATAAAAGCACGTAAGTCATAACATGTATTTAAATCAGATATCTAGCCATTATAACAATTTAAGCGACCGTGCTAGAACCACGGGATTCGAGGGTGCCTAACACCTTCCCTCGGGTCAACAGAATTCCTTACTTAGAATTTCTGGTTCACAGACTTCATTTGGAAAAGTCGAAAATTTCCTCGATTTGGGATTCAAGATAAACCGGTGACTTGGGACACCAAAAACCAAACCTTTCCCAAGTGGCGACTCTGAATTAAATAAATAATCCCATTTCGAATATTGTCACTTAAATTGAAAAAAACTCCCTCGCGCATTTACCTTTCGGGGCGGGGTGCGCAAAAGGAGGTGTGACACTTATTTTTCACCCCTGTCTCTTGATGATTTTAAGATTAACTTTACAGGATAACCTTATTTCCTTCGAGAGTCTACAAAGAATAACACTTGACAAGGAAGTTCTTCACTCTGAGCAAGATCAACTTGTTGAGTGTCTTCAGGCTTTAGAGGCCAAACTTGCTCAAATGGAAGAACTCGAGGGCCGGATAGAGCAAACAGAGTAAGAAAAGAGGGCTTATAGTCATGAAGCCACTCAGCTACATGCCGAACTTGCTGAGTTAAAGTTTAAGTGGTCAGTGTTATAGGATGTTATTACTTTAGTTGTTGAGTCTGCTTTCATAGAAAGAATCGGCAATTTGGAAGCTAACTTACACTCCAAGACCGAGAAAGCAACTACAGCCGAAGAGAAAAGGGCCAAATTGGAGAAAAGGCTCCAAAAGGTGATGGAATGAAACCATGGACATGCAAAAAGCAATTCTGACATGGAGGGGACCTACAACAATTTATAGTTTGACAACGAACGGTTGAACTCGAAAATCCAAGAACTCCGAGCTAGATTCCAAGCTTAAGAGAATTCATTCTTGCTTGATAAAACTCATGTTGTTTAAAACATGCGAAGGAAGATTGCTACAAACTCCTTCATGAACTTATGTCATTACATATTTAGCTTCTGTTGGTCCTAAGCATCGAGCCAACAAACCCTGAAAAGATCTCTGGTATAATTGTCCATCACTAAGATAATACCGAGCAATTTTTATTCTGAGTACCCGGGAGGCTTTAGAATCCTCAGACAATTTGCCATGTCTTAAATATTCAATAGATTCATTTCTCCAATCCCACACTAGGTTTGTTGAATTAACTTTGCAATAACCATTCACATCTAGGACTGAGCGACAACTGTACAATTGAACAAGAATCAACACCTTTCAACTTCGTTGAAGAATCCAAGTTAGTCAGTTCATCAGATCTATATATTTGATTGACCACCAGCTGGGAATCATACTTTACTTCAATCACCTCGGAGCCTAGTCCCCGGGCTAATTCGAGTCATGCAATCATAGCCTCATACTCAGCTTCATTATTAGTTAAAGGAACAATTCGTATGGCATGCCTTAGGATTTTTCCTTAAGGAGTAATAATATTATCCCAAAACCAGACCCTTTCACATTGGATTCGTTAGTCGTAATGAGGGCCAGACTCTAGACATAGTCCCCGACACCAAAACGGCTTCTTTTGCAGCTACAACCATTATCCCAGGACTAAAGTCTCCACAAAGTCGGTCAAAACTTGTGACTTGATTGTAGTCAGTAGTTTATATTCAGTATCAAACTCACTAATTTTAACCGCCCATTTAGGCTATCAACCTGATAACTCAGGTTTATGAAGGACGTTTTGCAGGAAAAAAGTCATCACAACGGCTATAGGGTGACATTAAAAGCATGGTCTAAGCTTTTGAGAGGCAACTACGAGAGCTAGAGCCAACTTTATCAAGTGTGGATATTGAATTTTTGCAACTGACAGTATTTTACTAACATAATAAACAGGGTATTGTGTACCTTCATCTTCTCGGACCAGGACTGCACTTACCTCTACCTCTGACAATGCCAAATATATTAATAATTGCTCTCTATCCTTCAGTTTAGACAACAAAGATGGGCTAGACAAGTATTTATTGAAATCCTTCAATGCTTGTTGACATTCTGGTGTCCGCGCGAAGTCATTCTTCTTTTTAATAATGAAAAGAACCGGTGACACTTTTCTGAGGATCTAGATATAAGCCTACTAAGGGCTGCTAATCTTCTGGTCAACCTTTACACTTCTTTTATACAGTTTAGTTGACTAGGAATATCTTCTATGGCCTTGATCTTGTCCAGATTTACTTCGATTCCTCGTTGTAAAACCAAGAAATCGAGAAATTTTTCAGACCCAACTCCAAAATTGCATTTCTCCATGTTAAGCATCATATATTTTATTTCCTTAAGATGTCAAACGTTTCTTGTGAATGAGTCAAATGGTCCCCGCACTAAAAGACTTAACCAACAAGTCATATCAATATATACTTTCATAGTTTTATCAATTTAACGCTCAAACATCTTGTTCACGAGCCTCTAGTAGGTGACTTCAGCATTCTTAAGCCAAAAAGGCATGACATTATAACAGTAAGTACCAAAATTAGTAATAAATGATATTTTCTCTTGATCCTCGGGGTGCATCCTTACTTAATTATACCCATAATACGCATCAAAGAAACTCATCAGCTCATGCCCAACCGTGGCATCAATAATTTGATCGTTGTTCGGCAATGGGAAAGAGTATTTAGGGCAAGCCTTATTCAAATCTTCAAAATCAATACACATTGTAAATTTGTTATTCTATTTTGGTACTACCACAACATTAGCTAACTAATCGAGATATTCAACTTCACGTAGTGAACGTATATTAAGTAACATAGTTATCTCCTCCTTAACAAACTTGTTTCTGACCTCGGCTATTGGCTGCCATTTTTTCTTTACCGGAGGAAAAATGGGTGTAAGCTTAACTTGTGAACTGCCACTTCGAGTGGGATACCTATGATATATAATTGAGACCATGCAAAATAATTAACGTTATCCATAAGAAATTCAATAGTTTTACATCTGAGTTCGGGGCTTAACCCCGTTCCTAGGTAAACCTTTCTTTCCGGGAACTCAATGAACAAAGTGACTTGTCCAAGTTCTTGTGCTGTTAATTTTGTTACATCCGTATTTTTGGTACCTGTAAAGATCTAGGTACCTAGTAAATATCCGATGTCTCCTCCTCACTGTTGTTTTCCTCGGTATAGCCACTAGGGTTGAATTGGAAGTTGGCACTAGTACCTGTAATTTGCTATTTATTGACTCCATCTGCCTTACTCTTAGACAAAGTAACTGCATTCATTTCCCTAGAAGCGGGTTGGTCACCTCTAATCTGCTTAACTTCTTCCGGTGTTAGGGATTTTAGAAACTGGGGATAAGTTGATGCAATAACTTTCATATCATGGATCCATGGCCTACCAAGAATCACGTTGTATCCCATATCTCAGCCCACAACTTCAAATAACATTGTGTCACGATCCAATTTCTCTCTCCGTGAACTGTTGTGACGACACTTAGTCTCTACAATTAGGTAAGCCTAATATTTTGGAAATGAAATGAAAACACAAAGATAACAACTAACAGATATAGTTAATAAGCAAAAATAGGGCCACTCGGCATATACAATAATCATCTTTCCCAAAATCCGGAATGTCGCAATGTCACAAGCTTCTAAGAGTTTCTAACTGCTCTATACATTCATGTATGAAGAAAACAAGGGGAAAATCAACACAAGGGGATAGAATGGAACTCCGAGGTCTGCGGATGTGGCAGATGTACCTTGAAGTCTCCTGAAGCAGCAACCACGCAACCAGACTCGAGGCTGATAGCTAGTACCTGGATCTGCACACAGAAAACATGTGCAGGAAAGGGCATGAGTACACCACAACGATACCCAGTAAGTGCCAAGCCTAACCTCATTCGAGTAGTGAAGAGATCAAATCAGGGCCCTACTAAAAAATATATAATAAGATAAGGCAGAAAAGAAACATCATTATAAAATAAAGACTGAAATTAATAGAGGTGAAATCGTAGAAGTCAAAGGCTCGATACACAGAAATAACAATAGGCGATCTCCCAAGATACCGTCCCAAACGTAAATGCAGTACAGGGGGATCTCTCGGAATAACGTTCCACAGTCCCAAAGTAAATATGCAATGCAGGAGGATCTCCCGGAATACCGTTCCGTAGTCCCAAAGTAAATATGTGATGTAGGGGATCTCCCAGAATACCGTTCCGTAGTCTCAAAGTAAATATGTAGCTCAACCCAATATAAACAACAGTTACTCCAAGAAAACCTACATTTTAGACTAAGTTCAATCAAAGAGAGTAGGTAATTTCACTAAACATACTGCACAGGGTCTCCTTTTGTCTAATTTCATTAAAGAGAGTAGGTATTGTCTCCTTTTGTCTTTTTGTCTTCTTGAGCCGAGGGTCTTTTGGAAATAGTCTCTCTACTCCTTCGGGGTAGGGGTAAGGTCTGCGTACATACTACCCTCCCTAGACCCCACTAGTGGGATTTCACTAGGTCGTTGTTGTTGTTTGTTGTTGTTCTTATTCTGTATATATTCTCTCTTTTTCTCTCATTATGTATATTCAGTAATTCATATGCTAATTTAATTCAAACAAGGAGAAAATAGGCTATGACTTAGTGAAAAATGGAGCTTTACAACAAATAGCCTGTGTACGTACTCGTCACCTCACATACACAGCGCTCATAAATCAAACAGTACCAAATCCTAAGGGGAGTTCCCCCCCCCCCCCACAAGGTTAGGCAAGCCACTTACCTCGAACCAAGCTCAAATCAATTTGTAATAATGCGCTTTCCATAAATATCCGACTTTGAATGGCTCAAATCTAGCTAAAACCAATTACATAACATAAATATAGCTACAAGAAATTAATCTAACTAGCAAAATCAAAGCTAAGTCAAGAATTTAGAAAAACGCCCAAAAAGCCTTCCCGGGCCCACGTCTCGGAATCGGGTAAAAGTAACAAATTATGAACACTCATTCACTCATGAGTCTAGTCGTAACAAAATTATCCATATCCGATGCCTAAATCCCATTAAAAACTCAGAAATTTGATTGGGGAACTTTTCCCCCATTTTCTCAACTTTCTCACTCAAATTCCCTGATTAAATGAAAAAAAATAATAGACTAATGAAATGTAACCAAAATCGAGTAAGGAATCGTTACCCACAAGTTTCTTCTAAAAATCCCTCGAAATATTGCCTCAATCCGAGCTCTGTAGGTCCAAAAATGGAGAATGAAATCAAACCTCGATTTTTCCCTTTTTCTGCCAGTCAAACCGCACCTGTGGACTCTTCTTCGCACTTGCAGCTTCGCACCTGCAGAAATTCCTTCGCAGGTGCATAAATCACTTAAGTCCTCAGGTCCGCACCTGCGCGCCCGGTCCTTCACCGCATCTACGGTTCCTTCCTCGTATATGCGGGCATCACAAATGCGGATATAACCTCACACCTGCGATCCCGACCTGGGCTTCCCAATCCCTCTTCTGCACTCCATGTCCCGCTTCTGCGGGCTCGCACTTGCGGTGACCTCTCCACATGTGCGATTACACCAGCACCAGAAAATCTTCAGCAATGGCCTAAGTTCAATTTTTAACCCGTTGAGCATCCGAAACACACCCGAGGGCCCTAGGACCTCAACCAAACATATCAAACAATCCTAAAACACCATATGAACTTAGCCTAGCCCTCAAATCACCTCAAACAATGCTAAAATCACGAATTACCCTCCAATCCAAACTTTAAAAACTTGAAACTTCAAAATTCTACAACCGATATCGAAACCAATCAAACCACGTCTGATTGACCTCAAATTTTTCACACAAGTCATGTTCAACACTAAGTACCTACTCTAACTTCCGAAATTGGATTCCGGCCCCGATATCAAAAATTTCACTACCGGCCCGAAACTCCAAAAATTCAACTTTTGCCATTTCAAGTTTAAATGAGCTAAGGACCTCAAAAACACAATCCGAACACGCCTCTAAGCCCAAAATCACTCAACAGAGCTAACGTAATTGATGGATTCCATTCCGAAGTAGTCTTTACATAGATCTGACTACGGTCCAAATTCTAAGACTTAAGCTTCCATTTAGGGACTAAGTGTCCCAAAACACTCCAAAACTCAAAATGAATCTTTCCAGCAACTCACAATAGCAGAAAAAAATATGGGGGAAGTAGTTAATAGGGGATAGGGGCTCTAACTTTCAAAACGATCGGCCGGGTCGTTACATATTGATTTCATCACTCTTTCATTGTACGTAGACAACACAATTTGTCCTTGGGTCGCCACACTTGTTAAGTTGAATCCAGCCAAAAGCTTATGTGATCGATCAGCTTTACTTGCTCTAGGAGTTGAATAATATAGGCTGAACTTCCTAATCGGGTCCAAGCCTACATTACTATTGAGTAGAGAGGGTGGTCGATGCAGTTTTAACCCAACTAGGTCGGGATCGAATCCACAGGGAGTTAATAATTGGAATTAGGTTTATATATAAGCTAGATGCGGGCTTTCAGACTAATTACACTTTCACGAGTTTTGGGTTTGATTTCTACTTCTAACTTTACTCTAAGATTGCAATGGTTGAAACTAAGGACAATATTTTTGTTGTTGATTTTCAAATGGTTAAAGAGACTAGGGTCGTGACTTCAACCTAGATGGATATCTAACGGATAGTAAGATCTAGGGCAAGCTCGTAATTAGCTAGGGTCGTAATATATCTATCACATTCGGGTACTCACTCTATACCTCTCGGTAGTTTGAGTGATTTTGCCCAATTTGGCTTTCTCAACTACAAATGGGCATTCATGCAATTCAAGTGATATTAGCTCAAGTCGGGTATTATTATCTCTAGGTTTAACCCTTTAATTGGGGCTATCAATTTCTTGAGTTCACCGCAATTTCTTGTTAGCCTAGTTTTCCTAGATTTAGTCCCTCTTTCTCAAGTAGAGACTAAGTCATAAAGGCATGAATCAATGTTTGCAACCATTAATTCTATACTTCTAGCAAGAACTAGGTTAAATATCACTAACTCATTCATATTCAAGCCCTAAAATCAAATACCCATCAAATACTCACACTAGGGTTGGGTCACAACCCTAGCTATGGGTTTAGCTACTCATGGAAATAACAGAAATTAAAGATGAAAGGAAGATAAAATTCATAATACTAGATTAAAGGATGAAAATCTAATGTCAAAAGATGCATCTGGTACAAAATTTCCAAAAGCAGTAAACTCAACCGTCTCAGGTGCTCCTCTACATAACATAACCTAAAAATGTCAAAAAGATCTATTTATACTAAGCTAAAAATATCTGACAAGAATACACCTGCGGAGGTTGTGCGGCCGCATAATTCTGAGTGCGGCAGCACTCTTGATTTCGTGGCCGCACAATTCTGAGTGCATCCCATGTTTGTCAATTTGGATCTGGGTTGATCTGAGCTTACGTGAACCGCATAATTTTGATCGCGGTCGCACAATTCTAATGCAGACCGCACTTCTCTCTTTTGCTCAAATTGTAAGCTCTCTGAACCTCAGTCATCACGGTCCGCATAATTTCAACCATGGCTTGCACATTTTTGGTGTGGTCTGCACTCATCTGTTAGCCCAAAAATCACACTCTCTAAATCCCTTATGCGGACCGCGTAATTATGCTCGCGGCCGCATAATTCTAACGTAGACCGCGCTTCAGAACTCTTTTACTAGCCTTGGTTTTTGTTCAACTTTTGACTTCTTTGTGAGTTGATTAAGGTTCTTTTGGCTCATTTTGAACAATTCCTGCAAGCAAGCATATTTCATTAGTTCCCGAAAATACCTTCAAGCATTTTTGGCCTAAAACACAAGTAAAAGAGAGCAAATAATAGGTTAAAATCCCTACTTATCAACTCCCCCAAACTTAAGTTTTTGCTTGTCCTCAAGCAAATAAGGTAATTCCCATCTCCACTAGATCGAAAAGGATATTTGAGCTGTCCTACGATGAATCAACCATGCATCAATTGGGACTAACAATTACCCTCAACACAAACGAATTATCAACAACACTATGTTATGACCTTTTGAGTACCATAGTTCTATTGTGACACTAGAGCATCAAGAGTTGACTTAATTCACCAAGGAAGCTCGCTCTATTACGTAGGTCATTGTGGAACCCAAACTCCGCCTCCTTTACTCTCCATAAGCAAATCTCACTTTAGAATATAACACTCAAAAAAGGGATTGTGAAGAAGTACGCTCATCTCTCTCAAAAGAATGTCATAAGTCCGGCTCTAAATACTATAAGCTTGCCCCTTAGGTAAATCAACATTAATGTAAGGTCACTCAACTCGAAATCATATAGGGCTTTTTCAGGAATGTAATGAAGGCTTTTGGATCAAGGTAGGACTTATCGGCACATGATGGTTTCATCTTTCCTTAAACACTCCATCTTCTCATTTTGACTCATACTTTCTTGACTCTTTGAGTCATTTTCTTCTTCCTTAGGGGAACTAGAGAGACATGTTGTCACTCTTTCTTGCTCATGACAATTATTTTTCTCCTTTTCTAATCATTCCATGCCTTTTATCATTGCTTTCTTTGAATCCCTTCAACTTTCACTTTCTTTTTGACATATTTCTTTTTGGCTTTTCTTTCTTTTCTTTTCTTTTCTTTGCCTTCCTTTTTCTTCATTTCTTTTTGTTCTTTGTACCTTTTATCACTTTTACATTCTTCATTTCTCCCCCAAACTTATGCTTTTTCCACTTGTGTATCAAGAATGCCAAGAAAAGATTGGGTGCCAAGAGAGGGTCATTATAGCACGGATAAAGGCTTGTAAAGTGGTTATTGAAAGAAAAAGGGCTTCGGCTCAAAGAGGTTGACTAGGGATATCACATTGGTAGGCTGCGGAAGCTTTAAAGTTTCAAATTGGATCAGGAGAGCCTACAATCATTTCTCAAGTCGAGCTACACTTAAAATTTCACCTACACAAATATTCAGGGCAAGCTCTAGGCTTATTTGCACGGAACTTGGACTTGTAATTCAATACCTCACCTCACAAGCTGTTGGATTGTTAAAGAGAACAAAGTCGAGGGCCCAAAACAACCCTAGCTAAGATTAAACATCACAAATGGCTCAAAGAAACCATTCGATGATTGTTTTAGTCAACACAAGAGTTTAAAGGTCACAACTAGAACTATTCTTTGCCAATCAACTTGTTTCTAACCTTAAGGTTGAAGGTAAATGTGTTAGTACCAAGTGAAGCCTGCTTGAGACACTTTTATTCATCACTACTATATATACCAAAATATAAAGAAAACTGAATCAATCCCTTAAGAAGTTTATCACGAGATACATCGTTGGGAAGAGCCACCCAGTTCACACAACATTCACCTTTGAAAAAAACCGTGGCATTAAGAAAATCAAAGGCTTATTGTCAACACAAAACTTAAAAAGAAGCTAATAAATAAAAAAAGAAGCTATTAAAGTAAATAAGAAGCTATACTACTAAGGGAAAATAACGAAAGAAGTTATGAAGTAAACTATGGAAATTAAACTGAATATATACAAAATGGAGGTAAAACGAAGATATACATAAATGGAAATGAATATATACATCAAATGGTAAAAATATATACATACCAAAAGAGAAAATAAAGAATATATACATACCAAAAGTGAAAATAAAGATAAATAAAAAAATGTAATGGTTATTACATACCAAATGTCATAAATCAAAATGGACCACCCCCTCCCCCAATGAAAAATAGCATTGTCCTCAATGTTTATAACAAATAAGAACAAGGAAAAGGGGTAGAGAGTAAATAAAACTCCCTATGTGGTCTCTCTCTGTATTGGGTCCTCGACCTAAACAGGGTCCTCAGCATCCTCTGACTGTATCTCCACATCCTCTGACTGGGGGACTACGGGGTTGCTAAGCATCTGAATCAGCTCCTCAGCGGTGTGTGTTGTTGCAGTTGGCCCCTCATATTGGCCGGCTGCTTCCCCCGGTGCCTCGAGCTCTACTGCATATACTGTTGGGACTGTTTCCTCCACGATTAGGTCCATTGGCAAGTCCCCTGCATGGGATATCTTCTCAACCTCCTTGGCCAACTTCTCCACGGACTTCTTTGAGGCCTGAGACTTCTTCATCTTCCTAACATGCTTGGTCAAGTCTGCAATGACCTTCCCATGTGTATCAAGAGTCTCCAGGATCTTCTTATGGTTGTCCCTAATCTTCTTCTGGTTGTCCGGAATCATCTTCAATGAGTCCTATACTGATGAAGGTACCTGAAGCATTGCTAGGGATAAAGACTATGTTGCCACTATACTGGATATGGCAGTCATCTTTATGGTAGCTACCTGCATCCAGTTGTTGAGACTGGATAGTGTCTGGGAAACCCTCAGTGCAGTCTGAAGGTAAGTAGAAGATGAAGTCACTGGAAGTGGCACTGAGATAGATGGTCCGGAAAATGGAAGAGGCATGGTTGTTGCTCCGGTATAAATACCGGTAGTTGTGGAGGGCTCGGCAACTGATCCAGTGGCCACTACCCCTGGCTCTTCAGACTGGCCAGTGGAGGTAGTGGCTTTAACCTTGAATTTAGAGTTGTCCCCTCTCTGGAGGTGACACCATTAGAAAGGATTTTTAGCCTTCACCTCCACATCAAAATATCTCGGCTCTACCCCTTGATCTTTGAAATACTCAGTGAGGAAGTTGGGGTAGGGATAAGATCTTTCTTCTTTCTGGACTGCATTGGAGATGTTGTAGGATATCAAGTTCCCTACATTAATTGGATATCCTGCCATGATGGAAGCTACCAATACAGCTCGGGAAATTAGAAGGACATTTTCATGCTGGCAAGTGTCAAGACGACTGCACATGAATGTTTGCCACCCTTTGCTTCAAAGTTAAGGGTGGCTCTGATAATTGGCACTCCTGCTGTGAGCCATACAGGTGTTTTCCCCGGAATAGCAAGTATCTCAGCTAGCCATGGGCGAACTGCCTCACCCAAGGCTAGCTTCTCCAGGTATTGCACATACTCAACCTCCCTAAACCCTACGTATATGTGCAGTGCTTGACCATCAAACCGGATTTCAAGTTCCAGACCTTCGTCACTTTTGTACCATTTTTTATGTGGGCAATATTGGCATAAAACTCCTTGACGAGGTATTCATTGGCATCATGCGGACGGCCGGTGAACCATTTCCATCATTTTCTCTCCATGAAGTGCTTTAGGACATTTGGATTGTGCTGGCTTAGATCTTTGGTTATGAACTGTCGCTCAAGAGTGAGCGACATTTGGGTCCACCATTCCCGAAATTTGGCATAAGCCTTCTCACTGACAAACCTATCAGCTCATACCTCTGGGTTCCTTGATCTAGTCAGGCCTCCCACAATTCTATTAGCCCCTCTCCCGTCATTCGGGACTTCATCATTATCATCTAAATTGATTGCAGCTGGGGCAGCATGTGAGGGAGAGGGTTCATAATCTTCTAAACCCTCAGATGAACCCTCAGAGAAGGAGGACTCATCAACAAAATGCAATCTCCCCGGGAATTGTTTGGGGATTTGTTGGGACTGGTTTTCCGATTGTGCTTGCCTTGAGTTTCCTTCAGAAGCTTCCCCGGAGGGGACATACTCACTAGTCTCAGAAGTGTCCGGGGCTCTATTGGCGGTTGCTTTCTTGCCGATTATCTTTTGAACTAACAGAGGTATGTTGGGTTTGCCTCGACCCCGGCCTCGGGAGGGTTATGCCCTCCCTTTGGAAGTATCACCTCGACCTCGGGAACGTACCATTGTCTGCAACACACAAGTAGTGGAAGTTAGTTAGAATTAGGGTTCAACATAAGTTATTGAATTACAATTTAAAAGAAAGGTATTGCCTCTCAGAACAGGGCAGCGCGGACCGCATAAAAGTAAGTACGTCTGCGGACTGCCCATCACGGACCTCACAAAATTGAATGCGGCTGCGAAAATACCAGGTTCAAACTACTGGTTCTCTGAAGTTACCCAACTGCGAACCGCATAAAACTGAGCGTGGCCGCATAACACCCATCGTGGACCGTACAATTTTGAGTGCGACCACGTAAACACTTTGTTGGGTCTCTAAAGTTCCACTGTGTAGACAGCACAAAATTAGGTGCGGCCGTGAAAAACCTACTGCGGACCGCAGAAAATTAAGTGTGGCCGCAGACTCTAAGCAACTAATAGTGCCTTGAAACTAGGGTATTGCAGACCGAAAAATTATGTATGTGGCTGTGTACCCTATCACGGATCGCACAAAAATATGTGCGGCCGCGAAATTCAAATCACATCGGCATTGAGGTATGATTAATACTAGGTTTTTCACTACTTAGGCATGATTTATGGCAATTAGACAATAAAAGCTACTAACCCCAGCCCCCATTATGCATTCAAACACTACCCATATGTTTCTAAGCAAGAATTTAGCATCAATTTGACATATTTGGCATGAACCTAACCCTAGATAAAGAAGAAAACTAAAACAAAGAGAATAGAAAAGAAAATAAAAAGATGAAATTAATTCATTGAATGAATATACCAATAGTGAAATGCAGTAGGAAATCAACACTTGATGAGTAAAAGATGAGATTAAAAACAAGGAAGTACACTATGCTTTTTAGGCTTGCTTGAGAGGTCAAAGTGAGTAAAGTGTGAATAGTTACAAGAAGTTCTATTTATACTCTGACACTAGTAACTCACCAACTTACCTGAGTACGGCCGCACAATTTTGGTGTGGTCCGCACTCTTTAATTTTTGTAGCTCAGCATCATATCCATTGCTGCGGACCACATAAAAATGGTTGCGGCCGCACAATTTGTGCGGACTGCAAAATTTTGATTGCGGCCGCGAACTCTGAGGGGATTTTGTCAGGCCATACTTCAGAGAATTGGCATTTTCCCCATTCCAGCTGTGCGACCACACACAGAATTGTGCAACCGTTAAGTGCTTGTGCGGTCCGTGAAATTTTGGCGCGGTCCGCACAATTTCACCACCTGGCCAATTTTTTTCCTTGTCAATTTCCTACACTACACACCCAATTTCATGCATACACTTTACAACCAGTTAGTCCAAAACAAAGCCTAATCTGAAAAGAAAATCAAAAGAGAGAAAAACACATGGGTTGCCTCCCAAGAAGAGCCTGATTTAACATCGCGACACGATGCATATTACCATCATTCACTTGAAATGGATCAATGCCACAACGTGGCCATCATCAACCTTACTAAGGTAGTGCTTCACCCCCGTGCCTGTTGACTCTAAAGATCTCACCATTCTTGTTTTTCAAATCTAGAGCACCAAAAGGAGTCACATGCACCACTTCAAAGGGACCGCTCCACTTTGACTATAGCTTTCCCAGAAACATCTGTAATCGAGAGTTGAATAAGAGAACAAGGTCACCTTCTTTTAATTCTCTGTTCCATATATACTTATCATGTAAGTACTTCATTTTGTCCTTATACGAGGACGAACTGGAGTAAGCATGGAAATGGAATTCATCAAGTTCATTTAATTGCTCCACCCGAAGATTGGTAGTTGCATCCCACTCAATGTTCAACTTCTTCAACGCCCACATGGCTTTATGCTCTAATTCCACCGAGAGGTGATATGATTTCCCAAACACCAATCGATAAGGAGATATACCAATTGGAGTATTGTACGTTGTTCTATCGTCCCATAAAGCATCGTCAAGTTTCCGTGACCAATCATTCCGATTTGCATTGACAGTCTTGGATAGAATACTCTTGATCTCCCTATTGGAGACTTCAACCTGTCCACTTGCCTGGGCATGATAGGGGGTTGACACCTTGTGAGTGACACCATACTTGGAGAGTAAAGTGTCAAAGTCTTTGTTGCAAAAATGAGAATGTGAACCCCCATCACTAATGATGGCCCTTGGGGTGCCAAACCTTGTGAATATGTTTTTCTTCAAGAAAGCCACCACACTCCGTGCTTCATTGTTGGGCAAAGCCACAGCTTCAACCCATTTGGAAACGTAATCCACAGCAACAAGAATATAGGTGTTCCCACACGAGCTCACAAATGGACCCATAAAGTCGATGCCCCACACATCGAAAATATCAATCTCGAGGATGGTGATGAGAGGCATCTCATTTTTCTTGGAGATCCCACCGGCCCTTTGGCATTCATCGCAACGCTTAACGAGATAGCTAGCATCTTTGTACAAGGTAGGCCAATATAATCCATATCTTAGGACCTTTATAGCAGTTCTTGCCCCACCATGGTGACCACCATAGAGTGAAGAATGGCAAGGTTCAAGAATACCCAATAGCTCCTCTTCTGGAACACATCTCCGGATAACACCATCAGTGCAAATTTTGGAAAGATATAGCTCGTCCCAATAATAATCCAAGTAGTCCCGTTTGAGATTCTTCATTTGGTTTGAAGAGAACTCATTCGGGACAATTCCGCTCACAAAATAGTTAGCCACATCGGCGAACCAAGGCATCCTGGTCAAAGACATGGAAAGGAGTTGTTCATCCGGAAACGAATCATTGATCTCAAGGCCAACATGGGGCCTCCCCTCCTCTTCCAAAGGGGACAAGTGGTCTGCCAATTGATTCTCACTCCCTTTGTAGTCTATGATTTCAAGATCAAATTCTTGTAGAAAAAGTACCCACCGTATCAATCTAGCCTTTGAGTCCTTTTTGCTCATCAAATAATGAAGCGCTGCGTGATCGGTGTGAACAATCACTTTGGTACCCATGAGGTACATGCGGAACTTTTCTATAGCAAAGATAATGGATAAGAGTTCTTTCTCGGTCACCGTAAAGTTGACTTAGTCGGTTTTCATGGTCTTACTAGCATAGTAGACTATATGGAAGATTATGTTGATTCTTTTCCCCAATACCGCTCCTACCGCCACATCGCTAGCATCACACATGAGCTCAAATGGTAAACTCCAATTTTGTGCGGTAATTATGGGAGTGGTAGTCAACCTATGCTTGAGTAGCTCAAATTCCTTCATACAATCATCATTGAACACAAATTTTGCATTTCTTTCCAACAACTTGCACAAGGGGTTCACCACTTTTGAGAAATCCTTGATGAACCAATGGTAAAACCCCACCTGACCTAGAATGCTCCTCACTCCTTTGACGAAAGTAGGAGGAGGGAGTTTTGATATCACTTCAATTTTTTCTTTATCACTTCAATACCATTCTTGGAGATCTTGTGGCCGAGGACAATGCCCTCCTCAACCATAAAATGACACTTCTCCCCATTAAGCACCAAGTTGGTCTCTTCATAATGTGCCAAGACCTTATCAAGATTATCCAAACACTCTTCGAAAGAATCCCCCACAACAGAGAAATCATCCATGAAAACCTCAAGGAAGTCCTCCACCATGTCTGTGAATATTGCCATCATACACTGCTGAAAAGTAGTCGCTGTATTACATAAACCAAACGACATCCTTGAGAATGCAAAGGTGCCATATGGACAAGTGAAGGTGATAATTTTCTTGATCTTCAGGTGCAATAAGAATCTGGCTGTATCCGAAATAAACATCCAAGAAGCAATAATAAGCACGTTCGGCTAGCCTATCCAATATTTGGTCACGAAATGGAAGCGAAAAATGATCTTTCCGAGTCACTTTGTTGAGCTTCCTATAATCCATGCATACTCTCCAACCGGTGAAAGTTCTTGTGGGAATCAACTCATTGTTGTCATTTGTAATCATAGTCATGCCCCCTTCTTTAGGACATATTGTACCAGTGAAGTCCATGAACTATCAGAAATGGAGTAGACAACCCCAGCATCCAACCACTTGATGATCTCTTTCTTGACTACCTCTTGCATGGCCTCATTCAACCTTCTTGGATGTTCCATGGAGGGTTTGACATCCTCCTCCACTATATTTTGTGCATGCAAAAGGCGGGTCTTATACCCCACTATCTTCCAATGTCCAACCTATTGCCTTCTTCCTCTTTTGGAGCACCGCAAGGGTAGAATCTACCTGCACGTTAGTTAATCACGAGGAAAGAATAACAGGTAAAGAGGAACACAGGCCTAAGAACTCATACCTAAGGTGTGAATCCAAGGGCTTCAACTCCAATGTGGGAGGCTCCTTGATAGAGGGCTTTGTTGGTGGAGTCTTCGGGTTCTCAAGGTGCAAGGAAAGTTTTCGGGGCTCATATGTATATGAACCCATTCCTTACAAAGCATTGACACATTTTACGAAGCCTTCCTTATCATCCTCATCATGATTCAATAACACAGCTTCTAATGGGTCTTCAACATTCATCACAGCACTTATGTCATCAACAATTACTTCGGTCACAAGATCTACAAACGAACACACTTCGTTGCTATTAGGCTGCCTCATTGACTTGCAAACATGAAACACAACTTTTTTATCGCCCACCCGAAAGGTGAGCTCCCTAGCTTCCACATCAATTAAGGCCTTCCCTGTATCTAGGAAAGGTCTTCCCAATATTATTGGCAACTCGTAATCAACCTCACAATCAAGTATCACAAAATATGCGGGAAGTATGAACTTGTCAAACCGAACTAGCACATCATCAATTATCCCCAATGGCCTCTTCATTATCTGGTCCGCCATTTGAAACATCATGGATGTGGGTCTTGGTTTCCCAATCCCCAATGACTTGAACACAGAATACGGCATCAAGTTAATGCTTGCCCCTAAGTCACACAAAGATTTGGCAAAATCGGCACTACCAATAGTGCATGGGATTGTAAAGGCACCAGGGTCTTCTAACTTTGGAGCCATGGAGTGCACAATGGCAATCACTTGGTATGTCATTTTGATCATTTCACAATTCATTGATCTCTTCTTTGTTACCAAGTCCTTCATGAACTTGGCATATCCTGGCATTTGTTCTATGCTTCAACCATTGGAACATTTATGGACAAACTTTTCATCATATCAATAAATTTCTTGAATTGGTTCTCATTGGTTTGCTTTGCAAGCCTTTGGGGATATGGTGGAGGAGGCCTTGGCAAAGGATCCTTGGCTTTGGGCACTACCGGATCTGGTATGTCTATCACATGTCCCCAAGATGGGTTCACATCATCTTGTGTCTCCTCCACATTTTCTTCAATGTCTATCCTCACTTCATCATTTACTTGAACCTCATTGATTGGCTCATCATCATCTTGCATCACCACATCATCATTCACAATCTTTCTTAAGTTTGAGGTACTAGCATCTCCACCTCTCCCATTTCTTGTATTTACCGCCATAGCATGCCCCGTTGTGGGAGAAGTGTTGTGGGAGGTTAATTAGGCATCAGAGTCATCATTTTTCTTCATCATTTTCTCGAACATGGTTTCAATTAGTCTCATCTCATTGTTGGAAAAACTAGGACCTTGTGACGGATATGGAGAAGGGTTGTTCGGTTGTTGATACATCGGGGGTCTTTGAAAGCCCGACCCCCGATTCCTTTGATTATTATTATTCCAACCCCCTTTATTGTTATTGCCTCCCCAATTACTATTACTGTTTCCACCCCAGTTGCCTTGATTTCCTTGATTACCCCAATTTTTATTGTTGTTGTTCCCCCAATTTCCTTGGTTGTTGTTGTTGCCATTATTTCAATTTCCTTGTTGACCTTGATTACTCCAATTTCCTCGGTTTCCCTGTGATCTCCACTGTTGTTGATTCGGAGCATTGCCCCATTGACCTTGATAATTGTTGACATATTTAACATCTTCACTTTTATCATCATATGAATCATCTTGATTGTACCCACTACCACTTTGCTCAAATTGATCCGGATTGCTTTGAACTTGTTGACCTTTTTGCCTTCTCTTGTTGATCATCATATTCGCTCTTTCCTTGGCTTTCACTTGTTTTAGCCCTTGAACTTGTTGAAGCTGAGCTTTGGCCAATTGGTTCATGGTAGTTGTCAACTCGGCTATAGCTTGCATGTGGTCATGTAGCTCCTTGTGTAGGTGAATAACATTAGGGTCACCTTGTGGCACATTGGCTCTACTTTGCCACACCGAAGAGGTATCCACCATCTCATCAAGTATTTCACATGCTTCGGCATATGATGTGTTCATGAAATTCCCCCCGGAGAGTTGGTTAACCACACATTGGTTTGTTGTGTTGATTCCCCGATAGAATGTTTGTTGGATCATGGCTTCAGTCATATCATTATTTGGACATTCTTTAACCATCATCTGATACCTTTCCCAAATCTCATGTAGCGGTTCATTTGGTTCTTGTTTAAAAGCAAGGATCTCATCTCTTAGCGTTGCCATATGTCCCGGAGAAAAGAACTTTACGATGAACTTCTCGGCCAACTCATCCCAAGTGGTGATGGAATGGTTGGGTAACCTTTCTAGCCAATCCAAAGCCCTCCCCCTTAGAGAAAATGGGAAAAGCCATAACCTCAATGCGTCCTCAGAGACATTAGTTTGCTTGCTCACCCAGCACGTGTCAACAAAACCTTTGAGATGCTTATAAGCGTTCTGCTGTGAAGCTCCGGTGAAGAAACCCCTCTATTCCAACAGTGTAAGCATGACATTGGTTATTTGAAAGTTTCCCACCCTAATCCGCGGCCGGATTATTGCACTCGCATAGCCTTCATTTGGTAACACCCTGTGTGCTGCCCTTGGAGGAGGTGGGGGAGGGTTTGGGATGTTCTCATTAGGCGGGCAGCCTCTCCTTTGTACTTGAGGTTTCCGTTGAATCTCATCCACACGATCATCTACCTCCTCCCCCAATGGCAAATTTCCGAGGGCTTCATTGTTAAGAAACATTTGGTACCTAAAATCAATTCACACACAAATTAGAAAAATAGAAGGGAATAAAAACAAAACACACAATACTTAGATATATATCTAAGACTATCTAACTCCCCGGCAATGGCGCTAAAAATTGATCGGGTCCAAGCCTACATTACTATTGAGTAGAGAGGGTGGTCGATGCAGTTTTAACCTAACTAGGTCGGGATCGAATCCACAGGGAGTTAATAATTGGAATTAGGTTTATATCTAAGCTAGATGTGGGCTTTTAGACTAATTACACTTCCACAAGTTTTGGGTTTGATTTCTACTTCTAACTTTACTCTAAGATTGCAATGATTGAAACTAAGGACAATATTTTTGGTGTTGATTTTCAAATGGTTAAAGAGACTAGGGTCATGACTTCTACCTAGATGGATATCTAACGGATAGTAAAATCTAGGGCAAGCTCATGATTAGCTGGGGTCGTAATATAGCTATCACACCCGGGTACTCACTCTATATCTCATGGTAGTTTGAGTGATTTTGCCCAATTTGGCTTTCTCAAGTCCAAATGGGTATTCATGCAATTCAAGTGATATTAGCTCAAGTCGGGTATTACTATCTCTAGGTTTAACCATCTAATTGGGGCTATCAATTTCTTGAGTTCACCTTAATTCCTTGTTAGCCTAGTTTTCCTAGACTTAGTCCCTCTTTCTCATGTAGAGACTAAGTCATAAAGGCATGAATCAATATTTGCAACCATTAATTCTATAGTTCTAGCAAGAACTAGGCTAAATATCACTAACTCATTCACATTCAAGCCCTAAAATCAAATACCTATACTAGGGTTGGGTCACAACCCTAGCTATGGGTTTAGCTACTCATGGAAATAACATAAATTAAAGATGAAAGGAAGATAAAATTCATAATAATGGATTAAAGGATGAAAATCTAATGTTAAAAGATGAATCTAGTACAAAATTTTCAAAAGCAGTAAACTCAGCCGTCTCAGGTGCTCCTCTAATACATAACATAACCTAAAAATGTCAAAAAGATCTATTTATACTAAGCTGAAAATATCTGACAAAAATACTCTACGGAGGTTTTACGCGGCCTCACTCTTGCTTTCGCGGACGTAGAATTCTAAGTGCGGTCTGCGTTCTTCAATTTGGATCTAGGTGAGCTGAGCTTTCACGGACCACATAATTTAGATCGCGGCCGCACAATTCTGACGTGGACCGCACTTCTCTCTTTTGCTCAAATTGTAAGCTCTCTGAACCTTAGTCATCGCGGTCCGCGTAATTTCAATCGCGGCCGCACATTTCTGATGCGGTCCGCGCTCATCTGGTAGCCCAAAAATCACACACTCCAAATCTCCCTTATGCGGACCGCGTAATTATGCTTGCGGCCGCATCATGGCTTTCGCAGCCGCATAATTCTAACGCGGACCGCGCTTCAGAACTCATTTCTCAGCCTTGGTTTTTGTTCAACTTTTGACTCCTTTGTGAGTTGATTAAGGTTCTTTTACCTCATTTTGAATAATTCCTGCAACCAGCATATTTTATTAGTTCTCGGGAATACCTTCAAGCATTTTTAGCCTAAAACACAAGTAAAAGAGAGCAAATAATAGGTTAAAATCCTTACTTATCTATACCTGGATCAACCAACACACATTTAATTTTAAAATCGAAAATATTTAAAGATTGTGAGCACGTGATTTTTGCCCGGCGAAAAATAATTCTATAAAATTCACAAAAATAGATTTTTTTAATTATTTTAATTTTTATATAATTTTTAGGAATTTCTTGTTAATTTTTGTTTGCATTTAGTTGCGTATTTAACATTTTAAAATTATAAGAAAATACCAAAAAATATCCAAATCTTCATTACAAAGCATTTTAGGCCTTAATTGCACTTAGGATTTAATTACATGAGTTAATTATATTATTAAAAAAATACAATAGTTATGTATACATTTTAGCTTTTAGTTTTAATTAATTAGCGTTAAATTAGTGAAAATAAGTAAGATCAATTCTACAAATAGATTAAATAGTCTAATTTAGGATTTATTTAGCTTGTGATGATTTTAATTAATGAAATTAGAATTTTTAGAATCAAAGAAAAGGAAGAAAAAAAACAAAGAAAAGGAAAGTGCAAAAAATGCTTTAATTATTTTTAGGTTTGGGTTAATTAGTTAGTGTTTTTGATTCACATTTTTATTAGTTTAATATTAGGGAAAAATCAAAAATTTGCTAATTGTGAAAAAATCGGATTTATTTTTGGAATTTGGCTAAGTTAGAAGGTCATCCTTTTTGTTGTTCTTTTAATTGGGCCAAACAAGCCAAATATCCCAAACTTCCTTCAACAGACCCGCCCCGTTCTCTCTCCAAAACAGCCCAGATCTGGTCCAACCCTTATTAAACCAAACGACCCCATTTTTCCTTGAACAATTACATCCGAAGATCTCCTATGATCCAACGGCTGGGAACTACCCACTTCCACCCCTCAAACTTTCTGTGAGAGAGAGACCCATACCCCCAAAATCATCTTAGACTCATCTCTCTTACCCCTCTCTCATCCCTCGCCGTCTGCTGCTGCTGGAAATCGCCTACGGCGGCACTACTCTAAACCGCCCCAAATAAACACCCCATCATCCTCACACCCCCTAAACCTTAACCCCCTACCAATTTCCCCAAAATCTCCACCAATCTTCTCCAATTTCACATCTAAGAAGGCCAAAAAACCCTAGTTCAAGCTTTTGTTGTTTCTCAATAATTCAAGTCGATTTGGTTTCAAAATCACATAAATTGATTGCTTTTGACAAGAGCAATCGATTTATGTTAGTTTAATTCATGTCTGAGTTGTCCATGGAGCATTTTCAGATAATCATCTCAGTTTTTAGTCCCTATTAGATTATATGGAATTTCCCCTCTCATTCTCTTATGAAATCAATAGGTACTCCAACTTTTCTTTTTTTAGTTACTTTTCTGTCATGTTTCGATTTTCTCATATATGTGTTTTTCTATTAGTTGTGTGTGTTTTCATGTGTATAACATGTTTTAGATCGATTAGGATTCAATGAACATTAAGTTTGTGTTTTCAAGGTTAGATTAATAGTTTACTTGTATGACCTCGACTAGTTAGGTTAATCATCTAAATTTTGTTAGGTTTTTGAGTATGTTCTGCTTTGAATTGTATAATCTTTTCCTTGTTTTGCTTCTTCTGTTTCTATAGTCGATTGCATTTTCAGTAGTGCTTTGTCTAAATTAGATTAGTCTTGCTATTTGTCGTACGTTGGTTTGTTTAGATAGATTTCAGAAGTAATTAGCTTTTGTCACTTCTGAAATTATTTTCCTTTAGGTTTAAAATTACTGGAATTGGGAGTAGGGTTTTGACTTGTGGACTAGGGGATTTTGGTTCATTATTGGGTTTAGAAGGAAGATTGAGGTACAGGCCCAAGTCTTTAAACAGGTCTGGCCCAATTTGGGATCCATTTGAGAGTTAAATGTAATGGGACAAGGGGATTTAGGTCAGAAATTAGGTTTAAAAGGGGTAAAATACAAAGGTTAAAAGAGTGAAAATAAGAAGAAACTTCTAAAAAGGGACAAATGTCCAAATTTGTTAGAAAAGATGTTGAAAATAATATATTATCTGATTCCTCATTTTAATTTTTTTTTTTGAAAAACAAAGCTGAAAGTTCAAGTTAGAGACAGAAAACAAAAAAATAAGATTCAAAGCTGCTTTTTCTTTTAATTTCTACTGGTTCTGCTTCATTTTTCTAGGATTTTGAGTAGTATTCAAGCTTGAAACTGTTCGTTTGATTATAAGATTGATGTTGTTTGTTGCTGGCTAGATTTTCACCTTTCATCCTTGTTTTGTCAAGTTCATCTATTGATTCTACTTCTAGGTATGTGGATCTTTCTCTGTAATTCTCTGTTGAAAATGGAAATGACGAGTGCACTGTTGATTCCACGAGCATGTCTAAGTCTATGCGTTTCTAGTGTTGGCTATTCGATCTGCTTACGTTTGTTCTGTTTATGAAATTGTATGCTTAAGCTAAAATTACCTGATGCTTCAAAGACTTCACTCACTGATTCACTATTTGGTTCAATCTCTACCTAAGTATGCCTAAATATGTTACAATAAATGGAATTTACTCCTAACATGATCTGAAATTTAGTTTGATTTGTCCAATTGATCAATCATGCTTAAAGGGCACTTGTTAGGTTAAAGTTGTCAATCTTCAAGTTCAATCACCAGTTGGTCAAATTTGGCGATTGAGAGGTTCCAGACAGTGTTGAAATACATTAGTTGATAGTCTTGCCTTTCTACGAGCAATAAAGAGGAATCTGGGAATCAAAATAAAGGCATTCTTATATTTTGTTTTGGCTATTAAAGTTGTATTTGATAGGAAGTAGTCACTGTGATGTACTAATGTTTAATTCCAGTAAATTTGAAGTTTTGTCTTTTATTATAACTAAACCTGTAGTGTCACGAACATCATATGTCTTTCTTTTGAATTTGTAATATTTACACTCCTCTGTTACGTGTTCAGCTTTAAAGGCAGCAGTACTCTTAGACCTATTGATTTTTGAGATGTCTGAGAATGGAACTTTAAACTCTAATGTTGCTCTCATTGTTCAATTATTTTTTTAATTCCTTGATTATTATTGGATTGGTGCAATCATGTATAATTGTGGGCTGGTGGGCCGCTGCGGTCAAGACATAAGCCCAAAAATAATTTATTTAAAGTGGTGAATGTCATGAGAGTTCACATGGACTCGTTATAAGCAATAGGCTGGCTCGGAACATTTTGCCCACTTCAGAAGACCTTAATAACCCATAAGTTTCGATGAGAATTGGTCCAAATCATGTTCCGAAATACTTAATTAGTTTAGCTCCCTGTAATTAGCTAAGTTATAAGGAACCTGAATTTAGAAACACCACATTTCTCCTTAATTCACCTAGGAGCAACACGTTTAGACGAGTTGAATTGCTTCCTTTGAATTTGAGCTGATTAAAACAAATAATATTCTTCCAATATGAATCTCCATAATTCTGAACTTGCACAATAATCTCAATTTAGTTTTAGAAAAATTATGAACATCGTAGCTTTGCTTTAGGCACGATTAATAAATTATTGTGGTCATGGGTACGGTTTCCGCGGCATGTTCATGATACGTAATTTTCAATTCGGGTGTGCATTTCACGTTACTCGATATTACAACTTCAAATCCGCTAATAATAAAATTAACATGTTGAAAATCGCGGGTGCATTTCACATGGCGTGATTCGCAATGTGTACAAAACAAACGAGTGCGCGACAATACGTCTTGTTCAAACAAATTCCATAAACACTAAAAGCGATAGATAATTAAAAGCGATTAGAAAGTAAAAATGCACAATAGGTTTTAAATATGTATTAAATCAGATAATTAGGCCAATTACTAATAGTTGAGAAACCGTGCTAAAACCACGGAACTCGGGAGTGCCTCACACCTTCTATCGGTTTAACAGACTTCCTTACCCGGTCTTCTGTGTTTGCGGACCATAGAGTCAATTTCCTCGATTGGGATTTAAAATAAACCGATGACTTGGGACACCATAATAAATATCCCAAGTGGCGACTCTGAATCAATAAATAATCCTATTTCGAATAATATCACTTTAAGTGGAAAAACTCTCTATTCCTCGAAAAAAAGAGTTGTAACACTTCTGGCGACTCTGCTGGGGATCGAACCCAGAATCTCTTGTTTAGGGTTTAGAATTCGAGCTTAGAATAATTGTTATACTTGGCTTTTATTTATTATCTGATTTTTTACGTGTTTGAGCCTAATGTTCTAAATGCTGCTTTTTACCGCTTTGATATTGTTTGAACTGTATATAAACTGTTATGAAACCCTTATTCTCTCTGAGTCTTCTAAATCTTTTGGGAAGTACACGCTGGCATGACTTCTTTTCTATTAGTATCATACCTTAATTTAAAATGAGGATCGGATTACTTACAAAGCCGGATGGCCTTTTGGTTACCGGTACGTTGCCCCATCGGCTTGAGTTGTCCACTCGGGAAAGCCAGGTCTAGAACAATATACCCAGGTTTTAAACCTAGAAAGACATAACCTCATGTCGGATCCCTAGTAGGTATGTTTGTTTGCATCACGTGCATTTGACTTTGTGGACTCAACACAGGGGTTGGGTCCGTCTAGGACATGTGTACCCAATTTAAATGACCATCCTGATGCATTTTACGTGCTACTTGTGCATTTACTTATTTCAGCTTGCATGTTGATCGGCTTCTAGAATAGGGAAATAAAATCAAGAAAAACCAAGAGTGAGGTAGGCAAGAAAACTGCGGTATTCAAAATATCCCGAAACTTTGCCAAAATTTTGAAAAGTAAAAAAAAAAGTCATTTCAAAATAAGTCATATTTTCCTGTTAGGTCAAAACTTACTGAACTACGCGGGTTTGATTCTCACCGGATGTGGGATACGTAGGCAACCTTCATCAGGTCCAGCCCCGTTTTTGCAAAAAATAACCAAAATTTTGAAAATGTCGTCATTTTGTCATAAATAAATTTAGGTAATGTCGTTTTTATCCAAATAGCCAGAAATGTCCCGACGGGATGTCGGAAGGCCGTTTTTGCAAGAATAGCCCCTTGTGGTCCTTTTTCTAACTTTTGGCCACTTAGCAAACACAGCCCTAAAATTTTTCCTTCTGAAGTGCTGAAGGGTTGTATTTGCAAAAGTAGCCGCGATTTGTTTTAAGTTGGATTTTGAAAAAATAATCTTTTTGGTCAGTTTTCAAACAAAATTCACGTGTTTTAACCCAGTCACCCTAATTTAAAAAATGTGTAGAATGAGCATTGTTCAAAATTTACTGTTGAAGGTCATGGATCAGATTCCACTAGCACTCCACATGTGGTGGGAGGATTTGGGAAAACAAGGGCGAGAGAAGGTCAACTAACACCTGGGGGCACTTACTGGACTATTAAAAATTCAACCTAGAAGTGATCTGATAGAGGCACTGGTGTCGTTCTGGGATCCCGCTCATAATGTTTTGCACTTCTCAAATTTTGAGCTTACACCTAATTTGGAAGAAATGGCGGGTTATACCGGGAGTACGGAGGGATTAAGACACAAGTACCTGATATCTCTAAGAACCGTTACTCCCCACAAGTTTCTAGACCTACTGAAAATAAACAAACAGACCATGACAGAAACTCTAACAGGTGGTGCTTCCACTATTCACTTTCTATGCCAGCGGTACGGGCACTTAAGGGGATTTAAAGACCCAGAAAATGAACTCTACAGTAAAGGAAAAGGGTCAAAGTGGGAGACACATAGATGTTTTGCCTTCATGATGGCATTTTTAGAACTTTTGGTGTTTATAAGGAATGACATGCGCATTGATTTACGTGTAGTTGGATTTGTCCATGTTTTGACTACCCAAGCCAAAAGTACCGTCGCACCCATGATCGTATCATATATATTCTGAGCCCTCACATCATGTAAGGTCGGAGTCAGGTTTTTCGAGGGGTGAAATCTGTTATTACAAATGTGGATGATCGAACACCTCGGTCACCGTCCTCGATAAATGATTTACGGTTCTACGGGAAGAAACTGTATTGAAGAGTTCAGTACATGAATGACAGGATTCTAAATGTCAGAAAGGGTTAATGATTGGATCACTCGTATTCATGTGGTAGCAATCCGTTCCGATGCTTAATTTTTCGAAGAAACAGTTCACCAAATTTGGAGCAAATGCCAGTATTTGGGGGCAAACACCCGAATACGCGATTTGTGTAGAGGCGAGGTCTTACCCAGTTATCTTGCTTGGTATGGAAAGAGAGTCGCAACAAATAATGAATCTGAAAGGCCGACTAAAAGACCCCATCTCCAAGAATTTGTTGAGGCGACGCAAGAACAATGGGTTTGGTTAGTTAAAGAGAAGAACTACCGGACCACCATAAGCAAACAAGAAGATTAAATCAGAAACCTCAAATTTGATAGTTGTTTGCAGGATGCCGAGGATGAAGGAGAAAAAAAAGGTTGGCTCAGGAAAACGAAGCTCTCCGAGCTCAGATTCAGAAAATGAAAATAGTAGCTGAAACCCCGGTAAGAAGCGAAAAAGATGAAAGACTCATAAGCAATCTGAAGAGAAAAGTGCATGATTATGGGTTTGATCTGACAAAGGCCGAGGATGAATTGGCAAAGTTGGCAAAAAGTGCAGAAGAACGGACAAGGTTTGCTTAGCAGTTAAAGCAAAAATATGATAGAGGGGTCACGATCTTAAAGGAAAATATGACTAATCTCGAAAATGAAATGGTCCAGTAGACAAAGGCTTTCAAAACGGAAAGAGAGCATTGCTATACATTGATTTTCCGATTGGAAGAAGGCATGCAGCAGTTTCAAGACCAAAACCACACAGCCACGCAGGTGTTGGAGGCCCGAACACAGCAAATTGGACACCTACTCCAAGAAAAGGGTGTCATTATAATGAGGATTAAAGAAATCACTAATTATGTTGCAATAAAGTGCCATGAATGTGAAGATATGACCAGGTCCATATTCTTTGCTTCTATGATGACCTTTGTTCGTCAGGTGATGGCTGATTTAGAGTACCTTCAAGAAGTGATTGCACGCAGGCCCGCATCGAGATCGACTGATGTTCCGCGGGCCCCTAAAGTAGCATTGGAGGCTCTTATGTATTCTTGACTTTTTTGGCTTTGAGTATGTATTCTATTTATTCGAGTCTGTTCATTTTTTCCAAGTCTGTTTGTTCTTCTATTTTAAGTCTGTATGTTTCTTTTTTAATCGTTAGTATTTCCAAGTCTTTGTCATAAAAAAAACAAAAAAAAAGATTTTTTTATTTAATGAAAATATTGAATTCCCCAAAATTTTGTCTTTTCTTTTATTCCATATTTGTTCCCTACACTACGTAATGGTCTGATTCATGTGGCATCATGATACGTAGGTAATCCCCATCGGATTCGATCATAACCACAGACAATTTGAGTGAAAAAACAAACCGAAAAAAAAGAGAAGAAAGAAAAGAGAAAAACTGAGTTAAAAAGAAAGAGAAGTGTGAAAAAATAAAAGAGCAAAAAAAGGGAAAAGAAATTAGGATTTAAAATTTGAGAAATGAGATAGCAAAGTCGGGATAAAACATGCAGCCATTCCAAAAATATTTAGAAGTGTTTAACTATTTAGGTACATTGGATCCCAAAATATGTGATTCCCTATCTGTTAAATGTCTCAAACTAACCAGGTTGTTGTGTGTACAAATTAAATCATGTCCTGTTTAGGTAGTTGGTTTTGTGGTAATCTGGCTTCTCATCCTTACTTCACAAGATCTAAACGCAGTGGTCCTATGGCCTCTATAAGTCATCTACCAATTATTGATCCTAAGGATAGCTCGGTATCGGCTATTCCATAGTTAGAGTCAGCATACGCTAAAGAAAATAGGAGGTTGTGTGTCCGTATGTTGGAGATGTGGGACGTTTGGTCCAATGGCAAAGAACCACCCAGTACAATCCCCAGGTTTCTGAACTGCTCCCCAGGACGAGTGGAACCACCAACGTTCCCATCCCCGTGACCAACCCATTCGTCCCATTTGGGTACCCCACTATATCAGCCAATTTTACTAGTATGCCTTCTGAGGTTCGCCCCCAGGCACCATTTTCAGGGGTACCTTCTACATTATTCACCGCACCACTAGTCTCTATTACGGCACAACCAACAGTGCCCATGCCATGCTTCGAGCCTTTAGCTTTCACTTTTCAAGGCCCGCAATTTCAATTAGACACAACTCATGTTACCCCAAAGTCTTACCCTTAGCACCAACAATATGAGTCTCCCATGGGACAGGAAAGAACAGTGAGAAACCTCGAGCAGGAAGAAATGGCTCGGAAGATGAGAAGCCTAGAACAAAGCCCGAAAAGCATGCAAGGCCAGAGTAGCCAAAAGTGTTTCTCATACTCAGATGTATGTTTCCCCATGTTCACTTATCTGTTGGATTCAAAACGCCAAAATTTGAAAAGTACAACGGGCACGGGGACCTGATCGCTCATCTGAAATGATATTGTAACCAGCTGAGGAGTGCTGGTGGAAAAGAAGAATTATTGATGGCTTATTTCGGGAAAAGCTTAACTGGAATTGCTCTAGAATGGTACATGGACCAGGAAATCTCCCACTGGAACATATGGGATGATTTGGCTTGCGATTTCGTCAGACAGTTTCAGTATAATGTTGACATAGCTCCGGACAGGAACTCCCTGTCTAATTTAAAGAAGAAAACTAGATAATGTTGACACAACTACGTACCGGAACTCCCTGTCTAATTTAAAGAAGAAAACCACTGAGAGCTTCCAATATGTTATTAAATGGCGGGAGCAGGCTGCCAGAGTAAAGCCTCACATGGATGAAACCGAGATGGTTACGGTCTTCTTACAGGCCCAGGAGGCTGACTACTTTCAAAACATGATGTCCGCCATGGGCAAACCTTTTGCAGAGGCAATAAAAATCGGAGAAATGGTAGAAAACTGGCTGAATATTAAGTCAATCTGCTTTGAGAGCCACATCCCAATCCATCCATAACGGCTCGAGAGGTTTGGCCAATCGAAAGAAGATGGAGGAGGGAGCCATGATGGCTTCAGGTTCAAGAGGGCCCCGTCGGTCACATGATCACTCCTACATGACGCCCAAAGCCCCGTAACACTACTATCCCCACCAAGATGCAGCTTATATCGTGGAACCACCTCATTATGCGGTGATGAATGCCCAACCCTATGCACATCCATAGCAGCACTACAACCAAGCTAGAGCCCCACCTCCTAGAAATAACCATCTTCACCAAGCTCCATATAATCCCCGTCCACCACAAAACAACTACCAATATAATTCACGCCCTCGTGAGCCTCCTAGGAGAAACAACTTCACTCCTATTGGTGAATCCTACTCTAGCCTATTTCCGAAGTTAATCTAGATGGGTCTATTGCAACCTATACCCCCAAACCGGCAAAATTCGGAATCCACATCATACACGTTCGGTACCAAGTGTGCCTACCATTCGGGAGCAGAAGGTCATGATACGGAGGACTGTTGGACCCTAAAAAGGGTGGTTGAAAGTTTAATAGAACAAAAACAAGTTGTGCTAGGGGATGAGGAAGTCCCTAATGTGACTAACAATCCATTACCGGCTCACCACAATGGGCCGCTTATTGGAATGATTTGTGATGACAAGGAATTTAATCCAGCCTTGAAAGCCATCATCTCCATCACTAATCCAGAAGCAAGATCTAAAGCAGCGGTGAAATAAACCAAAAATAAGAATAAAATCAATCCAATTCCTCAAGTTGTAGAAAAAGCTGTAGAAACAAAAACTAGGGCAGCACCTGCTAAGAATGCGATTCTTTATGTCCCCAAGGCCCCAAGAAAATAACAGCTCATTTTGAACACTCCCAAAAGATTCAAGAAAAGGAAAGCCACGTTGAACGTGCCAAAGTTATGTGTGCCAAAAGGGACAATGTGGCTCGGGGGTCGGTAATTCCACTAAGGCTGACTGAGCCTGTGGTTATTAGTCGTGCACCACAAAGCCCTATGAGAGACCCCACAACAGTCCCCTGGAATTACAACGAAATAGTAGTTACTTACAATGGGAAATAGATCATGGGAGAAGTGAATGAAAGGAATCAATCTGGGAAGTACCACAACCTAGAAGAGTTAAAGCAATCAAAACTGAATAAGGATAAACGGTTTCCGCCCAAGAAGCCTGTGAGCGCTGAGGAAGAAGAAGAGTTTTCTGGAAAAATGAAAACTTTGGAATATGCAATAGTTGATCAGATCCGGAAGACTCCTTCCTAGTTTTCACTTTTATCTCTTTTGTTGAGCTCAAATGAACATCAGAAGTTACTCTTGAAAACATTGAATGAGGCATATGTCCTAGTTGACACTTCAGTTGAACAGCTGGAAAGAATGGTTGAATGATTCTTCGAGGTCAACGGGTTTTCTTTCAGCCGCGATGATTTTCCCCAGAGGGAGCCGCCCACAATAAAGACATTCACCTAACTATCAAATGTGAGGGCTATTATGTAAAGAAAGTCATGCTAGATGGTGGTTCCGGGGTCGAAATTTGCCCTCTCTCAACGCTCCAGAGGATGGAGATTGGAACAGAAAGAATCTGATCAAGCAATGTATGTGTGCGCGCTTTTGATGGTGTTAAGCGAGATACAATAGGGGAAATCGATCTGATTTTGACCATTGGCCCCGTGGACTTTGAAGTGACTTTCCAGGTTCTGGACATGGATACTTCATATAATTTCCTCCTAGGAAGACCATAGATTTATGCTGCAGGAGTTGTGCCTTCCACTCTCCATCAAATGGTCAAATTTGAGTATGAAAACCAAGAAATTATTGTCCAAGGGGAGGAAGAACAATCCAGTTATAGGGACCCTTCAATCCCATGTCTCGAAGCTAGAGAAGGAAGTGAGCACATTGTATACCAAGCCTTCGAAATTGTGGTCGCCAACCAATGTGAAGAAAGAGCTCCGTTCCCTCAACCTTGTTTATCTAATGCCTCGGTCATGGTCACCACTGAAATGATCAGACATGGGTACAAGCCCGGAAAAGAGCTCGGGGTATCTCTACAAGGCATCACAGAATCACTTCGATCGCCAATGAGAAGTTCTTCAGCATAGGCTTCCAAGCTACAGAGGCTAACAGAAAATGGCTGATAAGCGCAAAGAAAATGGGTGGGACCTTCCCCATCCCATTCCACATCTCGCCCGGTCATTTGTGAAACCCAAATATGCGGAAGAAGAAGAAGATGAGGCCTTCACAGCTGAAGAAATTGATGATATTTGTGAAGCCATAAAACAAATGTTGTATGAGTCCCACATGGTCCAGTCTGGGGAAGGCACGAGCAATGCCGAGGTGCTGTACATGGGACCCAATGCCAAGCTTCAAAATTAGAAAGCTACCCCATTCCCTATCAGACGGGAGTCCCCATAGTCCAGTTTTGCCATTTCTTCTACATTACAAGTTATTCCAGGGTGTAACTCGAATGTTTTTATTTTATTGTCTTTGATTTTGATGTAAACCCTCATATCTTCAATTTAATTCAATGAAATCAATATTTCATCGTCAATGGATATCTCTTTTTCTTTATTCTGATTTTGCAATTTTTCTTATCTTTTTCTTTTCAGTTCTAACAATGCGGACTTAAATAACATGACATGCTTGCGGACTTCATGCCCAGATCCTAATATGTTGTCTAGCTGTGAAATAATGAATCAAGAACCATAATTTGATGAAGATGATGCTTTTAGGGAAATAAATCGAGAATTGGAACAATTTGAGTAAGCCTAAGCCAAACTTAAATGAAACCGAGCCAGTAAATTTGGGCAGTCCGAAAGAGGTCTGGGAAACCATGATAAGCATTCACGTCGATGAAAGAACTAGAGATGCATTGATCCAACTTTTGTTTGAATTCAAAGACGTGTTTGCATGGTCCTATGATGATATGCCAGGGCTGAGCGTTGATTTGGTGGTACATAAATTGCCAACTTATACCGATTATCCACCCGTCCAACAAAAGCAGAGAAAGATTAAAACGGACATCAGTGATAAGATCAAAGAAGAAGTCACCAAACAATTAAAAACTGGTATGATTCGAGTGGTTCGATACACCACATGGTAAGCTAATGTGGTCCCAGTGCTGAAGAAAGATGGGAAAATCTGAGTGTGTGTTGATTATCGGGATTTGAACAAAGCAAACCCCAAGGATAATTTTCCATTGCCAAACATCCACATTCTCATTGACAATTGTGCCAAACATGAGACACAGTCTTTCATGGATTGTTATGCAGGGTATCACTAGGTCCTGATGGATGAAGAAGACACAAAAAAGATGGCTTTCACCACACCGTGGGGAACTTACTGTTACAGGTCATGCCATTCGGCCTGAAAAACGTCGGGGCAACCTACATGAGATCTATGACTGCCATCTTCCATGACATGATACACCAGGAAATTGAAGTGTATGTGGATGATGTGATCATTAAATCTAAAACGCAGGAAGACCATGTGCGATATCTAAGGAAGTTCTTTGAGCATCTATGCAGGTATGACTTGAAATTGAACCCAGCTAAATGTGCATTTGGAGTTCCATCTGGAAAGCTTCTGGGGTTTATAGTCAGTCGGAGGGGTATCGAGTTAGATCCAACAAAGATAAAAGTCTATTCAGTATTTACCACCACCGAGAACTAAGAAAGAGGTCATGAGTCTACTAAGGAGATTGAATTACATCAGCAGATTCGTTGCTCAGCTCACTACCACTTGTAAACCCATATTCAAACTATTAAAGAAAGACACAGCGATCAAATGGACAGATGAATGTCAAGAAGCTTTTGATAAAATCAAAGATTATCTGTCAAATCTGCCAAAGTTGGTTGCACCTGAGCCAGGAAGACCTTTGTTCTTATACCTGATAGTCCTAGAAAATTATTTCAATTGTGTCCTCGGGCAACATAATGTAACCGAGAAGTGAGAGAAAGCCATATACTATCTGAGCAAGAAGTTCACTAGTTATGAAGCCAAGTATATTTTGTTGGAAAGGATTTGTTGTGCCCTAACTTGGCTCGCCCAGAAGCTCAGACACTATCTTTTGGCCTATATCACATATCTCATAACTAGAATGGATCCTCTAAAGTACATATTCCAAAAACCAATGCCCATAGGAAGGTTAGCAAAATGGCAAATCCTGCTCACTGAGTTTGACATAGACTATGTCACTCGCACGGCGATGAAAGCTCAAGCCTTGGAAAATCATCTAGCGGAAAACCCAGTCGATGATGAATATCAACCTCTAAGCACCTATTTCCCAGACGAGGAAGTAAATTCAATTGAAGTAATTCCAGAGGACACCAATGCTTGGAAAATGTTCTTTGATGGAGCTGTAAATGCAACAGGTGTCGGGATTGGAGAAATTTTAATTTCGCCCACAGGTCAACACTATCCGGTCACAACCCGGATTTATTTCTTTTGTACAAACAACACCGCTGAGTATGAAGCTTGTATTATGGGCATGAATATGAAAATTGATCTGGATGTGGAGGAATTATTAATTCTAGGAGATTCCAATTTGATCATTCGGCAAGCTCAAGGTGAATGGGAAACTCGATACGTCAAACTCATCCCTTACAGGCAACATGTAGAAGATCTTAGCAAATGGTTCAAGTCCATCGAGTTCAAGCATATTCCTCAATTCCACAACGAGTTAGTTGATGCATTAGCTACATTGGCCTCAATGATGCCGTATCCGGGCAATGTCCATATTGACTCTGGGGAAATCCAAATTCGAGAAAGGCATGGTTATTGTAATGCAATTGAAATAAAACAAGATGTCCAGCCATGGTATCATGATATTAAAAGGTTTTTGAAAATAAAGGAATATCCCGAGCAGGCCAGTGGAGATCAAAAGAGAACTATCAAAAGGATTGCCAGCAGTTTCTTTTTGAGCGAAGAGGTCTTGTACAAATGAACTCCGGATCTAAATCTTTTGAGGTGCATAGATGACCGAAAAGCTGAAAAGATCATGAACGAAGTGCATTCGGGAGTATGTAGGCCTCATATGAACGGATATGTCCATGAAAAGAAAAATTTTCGGGCAGGTTATTACTGGATGACTATGGAAAAGGATTGCTTCAGTTTCGTTCGGAAGTGCCATCAGTGCCAGATACACGGTGACTTGATTCATGCACAACCTTCAGAGTTACATCCTATGTCAGCACCCTGGTCGTTATTTGCCTAGGGCATGTATGTCATCGGGCCAATCGAGCCGAAAGCTTCAAATAGGCACATATTCATCTTGGTTGCCATTGATTATTTCACAAAGTGGGTTGAAGCAGTCACTTTCAAAGCCATCACTAAGAAATCAATGGTGGACTTTGTGCATTCCAACATTATTTGTCATTTTTGTATTCCTAAAACTATCATTACGGACAATGCTACAAATCTGAATAGCCACTTGATGAGGGAGGTATGCGAATAGTTTTAAATTATGCATCGTAACTCGACACCTTATCGGCCCAAATCTAATGGCGCTATTAAAGCTACAAACAAGAATATCAAAAAGATCCTCAGGAAAATGATTCAAAGTTCTAGACAATGGCATGAAAAACTGCCTTTCACATTATTGGGATATCGCACAACTGTGCGAACATCAGTTGGGATCATGCCCTATTTATTGGTCTATGGCACTAAATCTGTAATACCCGCAGAAGTTGAAATTCCATCTTTTCGAATCATCTTTGAAGCTGAGATTGAGGAAAATGAGTGGGTCAAAACCCGTTTAGAGCAGTTGACCCTAATTGATGAAAAGTAGATGGCCGCAGTTTGCCATGGGCAGTTGTATCAAACAAAGAATGTCTTGTTCCTACAACAAGAAGGTGCGGCCTGATCGGGTCCAAGCCTACACTACTATTGAGTAGAGAAGGTGGTCGATGCAGTTTTAACCCAACTAGGTCGGGATCGAATCCCTGTGGATTTGATCTTGACCTGGTTGGGTTAAAACTGCATCGACCATCCTCTCTGCTCAATAGTAGTGTAGGCTTGGACCCAATCAATTTTTCACGTTGTTGCCCGGGAGTTAGACGGTCTTAGCTATATATCTAAGTATTTGTGTGTTTTGTGTTACTTTCCTTCCGTTTTTCTAATTTTGTGTGTGAATTGATTTTAGGTACCAAATGGCTATTAACAACGAAGCCCTCGGGAATATACCACTGGGTAGGAGGTAGATGACGAACAAGTGGATGAGGTTCACCTTGAACCTCAAGTATAAAGGAGAGGCCACCCTCCTAATGACAACATCCCAAACCCTTCCCCACCTCTTCCTAGGGCAGCACATAGGGTGTTACCCAATGAAGGCTATGCGAGTGCAATAGCCCCACCCCGGATTAGGGCAGGCAACTTTCAAATAACCAATTTCATGCTTACACTATTAGAACAAAGGGGTTTCTTCATCGGAGCTCCACACCAAAACGCCTATAAGAATCTCAAAGGTTTTGTTGACACGTGTTGGGGGATCAAGGAGACTAAAGGAAGCTCACTCTATCACGTAGGTCATTATGGAACCCAAACTCTTCCTCCTCTACTCTCCATGAGCAAATCTCACTTTAGAATGTAACACTCAAAATAAGGATTGTGAAAAAGTGCGCTCACCTCTCTCAAAAGAATGTCACAAGTCCGGCTCTAAGTACCATAGGCTTGCCCCTTATGTAAATCACCACTAATGTAAGCTCTCTCAACTTGAAATCATATAGGGATTTTACGGGAATGTAATGAAAGCTTTTGGATTAAAGTAGGACTTATCGGACTATGATGGTTTCATCTTTCCTTCAGCACTCCATTTTCTCTTTTCGGCTCATACTTTCTTGACTCTTTGAGTCATTTTCTTCTTCCTTAGGGGAACTAGAGAGACACACTATCACTCTTTCTTGCTTATGACAATCATTTTTCTCCTTTTCTAATCATTCCATGCCTTTCATCATTGCTTTCTTTGAATCCCTTCAACTTTCACTTTCTTTTTGGCATATTTCTTTTTGGCCTTTCTTCCTTTTCTTTGCCTTCCCTTTTCTTCATTTCTTTTTATTTTTTGTACCTTTTATCACATTAACATTCCTCGTCTCTCCCCCAAACTTATGCTTTTGCCAATTGTTTATCAAGAATGCCAAGGAAAGATCGGGTGCCAAGAGAGGGTAGTCATTATAGAACGGATAAAGGCTTGTAACATAGTTATTGAAAGAAAAAGGGCTTCGGCTCAAAGGAGTTGGCTAGGGATATCACATTGGTTGGCTACAGAAGCTTTCAAGTTTCAAATTGGATCAAGGAGAGCCTACAATCATTTCTCAAGTTGAGCTACACTTACAATTTCGCCTAGACAAATATTCAGGGCAAGTTCTAGACTTATGGCACGGAACTCGGACTTGAAATTTAATACCTCACCTCTTAAGCTACTGGATTGTTAATGAGAACAGAGTCGAGGGCCCACAACAACCCTAGATAATATTGAACATCACAAATGGCTCAAAGAAAACACTCGATGATTGTTTTAGTCAACACAAGAGTCTAAAGGTCACAACTAGAGTTATTCTTTGCCAATCAACTTGTTCTAACCATAAGGTCGAAGGTAAATGTGTCAGTATCAAGTGAATCCTGCTTGAGACACTTTTATTCATTACTACTATATATACCAAAACATAAAGAAAATGGACTCAATCCCTTAAGAAGGTTGTCACGCCATCCATCGTTGGGAAGAGCCACCCGGTTCACACAAGATCCACCTTTGGAAAGAACTGTGGCATTAAGAAAACCAAAGGCTTATTGTCAACACAAAACTTAAAAAGAAGTCAACAAATAAAAAAGAAGCTACTAAAGTAAATAAGAAGCTATGCTACTAAGGGAAAATAACGAAAGAAGTTCTGAAGTAAACGACGGAAATTAAACTGAATATATACAAATTTGAGGTAAAGTGAATATATACATAAATGGAAATGAATATATACAACAAATGGTATAAATATATACATACCAAAAGTGAAAATAAAGAATATATACATACCAAAAGTGAAAAAAAAGAATATATACATACCAAAAGTGAAAAAAAAAAGAATATATACATACCAAAAGTGAAAAAAAAGATAAATAAAGATAAAGAAAAACAGTGTAATGGTTATTACATACCAAATGTCATAAAATCAAAATAGACCACCCCCAAATGAAAAATAGCATTGCCCTCAATGCTCATAACAAATAAGAATAGGGAAAAGAGTTAGAGAGTAGAGAAAACTCCCTATGTGGTCTCTGTTTGCATCGGGTCCTCAACATCAGCACCCTCTGTATCCTCTAACTGGATCTCCACATCCTATGACTGGGAGACTACGGAGTTGTTGAGCATCTGAATCAGCTCCTCAGCAGTGTGTGATGTTGCAGGTGGCTCCTCATACTGGCCGGCTGTTGCCCCTGGTGCCTCGGGCTCTGCTACATGTGCTGTTGAGATTATCCCCTCTATAAGAAGGTCCATTGGCAAATCCCCTACATGTGCAATCTTCTCAACCTCTTTGCTCAACTTCTCGACTGACTCCATTTGAGTCTTTCGCAGCTTCTTCACATGCTTCCCCATATCCTTGAATATTTTCCCATGTGTATCAAAAGTCTCTCGAATCTTCTTCTAGTCATCCAGGATCTTCTTCTGGTTGTCCAAAATCTTCTTCAATGAGTCCTCCACTGATGGGGGTACCTGAAGCACTGCTGGGGTTGAAGATTGTACTTCCACTGCACTGGATATTGCAGACAACTTTGTGGTAGCTGCCTGCATCTAGTTGTTGAGACTAGATAGTGTTTGGGAAACCCTCAGTGTAGTCTGAGAGTAGGTAGAATATGAAGGCACTGACAGTGGCACTGAGATAGATGGTTCGGAAGATGGAGGAGGCATGGTTGCTGCTCCGGTAGAAGTACCGTCTGATGTGGAGGGCTCGGCAACTGACCTAGTGGCCACTACCCCTGGCTCTTCAGACTGCCCAGTGGGGGTAGTGGCTCTCTTTGGAAGTGATACCATAAGAAAGGCTTTTTAGCCTTCACCTCCACATCAAAATGTCTCGTCTCTACCCCTTGATCTTTGAAATACTCGGTGAGGAAGTTGGGGTAGGGATAAAATCTTTCTTCTTTCTAGACTGTGTGAGCACATGATTTTTGCCCTATATGAATCACTCCCATAAATTCAAAACAAAATAATTTCTTTCAGTATTTGCAATTTTGTGGATTTTTGTGGCATTTTTGCTAATTGTTCGCATTTGTGTGTGCATGTTTATTTAACTAACAAAAAAAATAATACAAAAATACTTGGCATTTGCATTTAGAGTTTAATTTTACATTTTAGGATTAATTAGAAAATTAATTGTTTTATAAAATAGAAAAATCACAAAAAATAGTTTAATTTGCACTTTTAATTTTAGCTTTTTTGTTAATTTGTTTTTAATTAATTGTATTAATTATCATTTTAGGTTTAATTAGTTTTTTTAGTTCTAGGAATTAATTTTGATTTTAATTAAATTTTGAAAAAAAAAAGAGAAAAAGAAAAAAGGAATTTTGAATTGAATTGTTTTGAAATAGAAAGGAAAATAGTGAAGAGATTTGGGCCAAATTCATTTTTAAAAACCCCAGGCCCAAATGTTAAACTCCTGAACCCAGTCAAAACGCTCAGACCCAGCCCAAACCCTACTCCTTACCCGATCCATCTCCACACCCCACCAAACGACCGTTTTGTCTAAGTCCTGATCTGGGCCGTTGATTTCCCTTCATTCGACGGTCGAGAACTGGGGTGGAAATAATATATAACTGTCCTAACGACCCCCCCCCACCCCGCCCCCTCATCTCTCTTCAAACCCTAGAGACCGCCTGTCCCCGCCCTGAGCCGCCGTCTGCCGTCGCCGAAAATCGCCTACGGCGGCGGCGAGTCTCCAAACCACCCCAAATTTACATTGTAGCTTCCTTTCCGCCTCCACATCCCCAATCCACAACCATTTTCCCTCAAATATACTCAGAATCCCTCGAATTTGAGTTTGAAGTCGCGAACCCTAGCGTCGGCCTCATTCCCTCCGGCAGCGGCCAGCCACCAAACGACCCCAGATTAATACCACAGACCCACCATGACACCCTTTCTCCAAATACCCAACCCATTACCCTCTATCTCCCCAGAACTGCCCGAATCTCGGATCGAAGGGTCTCAGAGTCAATCCTGTTCGAAGTTTTGGGCCCAAATCAATCTTATTCATGTGTTTTTGATAAAAAGCACATGATTAATTTAGATTTGGGCCAGGAATCAAAGAGTCGGAGGCTCAGGGGTATTTTCCGGATTTCTTCACCAAAGTCCAGGGTACTAATCCCAGCTTCTTTTTCTTGTTGTTTTTGCCTTTATTGTCTGTTCATTCGAATTTATTTTGTCTCTTTATTTTTGTTCTTTGTCGTGCTTTGTATATTATTGCTTATCTCTTCTGTTTTATGTGGCATCTATTAAGCTAGTGATAGAGTTAGTGCTAGTTTTCTTATTGATTAAAGTCAATTAGCTTTAGGTGTTAATGGATTTCTCCTTAGTTTAATTTTAGGTCCATTTTCTCTTTTGTGCAGTCCCTCATATTGTGGACTTGGATTTGTTTGAATCAATTCTTAGAAGTCAGTAGGCCCAGTAATGAAGTCATTTGGGTATATTCAGACCCGTTGAGTTGGGTCATTTGGGCCCAGATTCTTGTTTGGTAGCTTAGGTAAATAACTAGGGATCGAGGGGTAGTTTGGGTAGTCTAAGTTAGAGAATCTTTTCATAACTGAAATAGAAATGTTCTAGCAGGGATTTCTAGCCAAGTTCAGGCTTTTGGTTAGTTAACTTGGGTAGAAAGTCCATAACTAGAGGATATCTAGGCAAAAAGAAAAATTGCAAGAGGGCTAAAGTACAAAATCAGAACCAAATATGTGCCCTACTTTGCTTGCCTATAAAGGCACATTAACTTGCCTTTCAAGAAAGGGGGGAGGAGCTGAAAACCCCAAAAAAAACCTGCAGAATTTTACTGTTCCATTGAAGTTTTTTTTTTCTAAAATGCTTGAAGGTTTTGATTTCTGAAACAGCTGAAAACACAAAAAAAAATTCTACTGTTCCATTACTTTTTCTGCTAGTTTCTGAAGCTTTTGATTTTGAAACAATTGTTGGGTATATCTAAAGTTTAGAAGATGGATTGAAGCTGGTTTAAAGGCCTGATTTTATAGTTTCTGGGTTATATTCGAGTGAACATGTTCTAGTAGATTGGTTAAGCCTTTTTTCTGGGTTTTTTCAAAATCGATTCGCTGAATTGTTTCCCTGCTGTTGATCTTTGTTCGTGGATGCTGATAGCCCTTAACCTCTATTACTCATTTCCAGGTATTTTTCAGCTCTATGGGTATCACTTGAAGCGTAACTTGAAGCAGAAATTGGAAAACATGAAATGGAAATGTGATTGTTTGTTTGGATTCTATTTTGTTCTTCTTTCAATTTTATGACTAGATTATAATAGCTTGGCATAAGTTGTTCTTGTGACTGTAATACAGTGCTTGAAATCAGTGTTGGAATCATTGTTTTGGGTGTTGTATCTTCAAGTGTCCCTTCGAATTTGAGTCTGTATTGGTTAATAAATCAGATGTATGTTTTTTTTGGTTTATGTGAGTTAGTCTTTTGGCTTGGCAGGGACTCTATCATTTTAAATTGTTAGTTTGGTAACCGGACGTTTGAATATATTATATTAAGCATGTGAGAAAAGTTGAAGTCGTGTAGTTTTGTTTCCTTCTGTGATATAGTTTATGTTCGAGAATGGTTAAGGGTGAAAAGGTGTATCTAATCTGAAGATTGTTAATGGTTTCAGGTTGATTTAGGATCAAGCATGTGTAGTTATGATTTGGTATGAAATTCTGAATAAAAATCAGATTTGTAGCCTAGTCTGCTTGATTAAAGATCCATCGTCTGTTTTTTTTAGTTGGCTTTAAAATGGTTTCTCAAAGATTAAGAGTTTGAATACAAAATGTTTGAATGCCTGAATCACCTTGTGTTTCTATTAAATTAATCCACTCTCAACTATGGCACTGATGCATATATAAATGGGTCCATAAGTCTGAATTGTTCCCTTGAGGGCTCGATCCTGGAGCACAGCGGCTGGATACCCGTTATAGCTTGTTTGCATGTTTTAGTTGGGCTCATTACGAGGCCCAGTTTCAAATCCTACTTGTCCCTTTGTCGGGCCACTATTCCATTCGTATCAGACAACAACCTTTTATATAAATGGATTGTTTTCGTTCATTTCCTCATATAAGCCATGCTAGTTAGTTTCAAGGGAGCCTTTAACCATGTAGTATTAATTAATTAGATTATTAACCAGTCGGGGTGTGCCATATTAGACAACAAAAACAATCTATGGCCCTCGTGATTTAATGTAGAAACCTGTTGGCTAAGAATAATTCGAGGGGCGTCATGCAAAACAAAAATGGCAATTGCATGGCCCTCGGTTTAATTAATCGTTTATTGGTCCCTTAATTAATTTTGTTATCCTTAGAACTTGAGGCATGCCATTTAGTAAATTTCATGGCCCTCGCAAAGTTGCAAACGCGAAATTGCTTTAGGCGCATTAGTTTAATAATATTACTTTCTTAAACTCGGGTGTGCATTTCATGTGACCCAAATCAAATCTTAAAACGTAGAATATAATGTGTTTAGGATTGCGGGTGCATTTCATGTGGCGCGATCCAAAGACGTGTTTTAAACGACGTTCAAATATTTCTTTAAAATTAAATAAAAGCGGTTATAAAAGTCAAAATTGCACCATAGGTTAAAACATGTATTAAAATCGGATAATTAAGCCAAATAGTAATAGTTGAGCGACCGTGCTAGAACCACGGAACTCGGGAATGCCTAACACCTTCTCCTGGGTTAACAGAATTCCTTACCCGGATTTCTAGTTCGCGGATTGTAATACAGAGTCAATCTTTCCTCGATCCGGGATTTTAAACCGGTGACTTGGGACACCATAAATCTCCCAAGTGGCGACTCTGAATCTTTTAATAATAATCCTGTTTCGATTGTCCTTTAATTGGAAAAGCTCCTTTACGCCCTTCCGGGGGTGTAGGTGAAAAAAGGAGGTGTGGCAGCTCTAGTGACTCTGCTGGGGATCAAACACAGAATCTCTGGTTCAGGGTTCAAGAATTCGAGCTTAGAATAATTTTTATAGTTGGTTTTATCCATTATTTGATTTTGCTACATGATTTAGGCCTAATGTGCTAATTGATTGCTTTTACCACTTTGATACTCCGTGAACTGTATATAAATTATTGCGAAATCCCTCTTCTCTCTGAGTCTTCTAAATCATGAAGAAGTGTGCACTTCGTGTGACATCTTTTCTGTTTGAGTCATATTCCAAATTTAGAACGAGGTTCGGACAAGTTGCAAAGCTGGCGAAGCTTCTGTATTCCCAGTACGCTACCCCTCCCCCGGCTCGAGCTATCCGCTCGGGTAAGCCAGGTCTAGAACAATAAACCCCAGGATTTATACCTAGTATAACAAGACCTCATGCTGGATCCCTAGTAGGAACGTTTGTTTGCATCATGTGCATTTTGACTTTGGAGACTCAACACAGGGATTGGGTCTGTCTAGGACAAGTGTACCCGAAATAAAAAAGATCATCCTGATGCATCTTACTTGCTACTTGTGCATTTATTTGCTTCGGATTTGCATGGTGACCGGCTTTTGAATAAAAGGGAGAGAATTTGGAAAAGAAAATAGTAGTGTGAGGTAATTACCTGCGGTGAAAACCACTGTCCCTAAAAGTATACTGAAACTCTGCCGAAATTTTGAAAAATAGGGGAATTTTGTGAATTTTAAAGACAAATAGGAAAAAATATCTTTTTGTTTTTGGGAAAAGAAAAAAGAAGTTGGGTTCTTAAAAAAATTTCCGAACTACGCCAGTTTGATTCTCACAGGGCGTGAGATACGTAGGCAACCCCCATCGGGTCCAACTTCCTTTTTGCAAAAATAACACCAAAGAACAAAAATTATACTTTACTTTGAAGATAATTAGGGTGATGTCATTCTTGTCAGAAATAGCCAAATGTCCCTAAAAGGGCGCCGGAAAGCTGTTTTTGCAAGAACAACCACTTTTAGTCACTTTTAAAGGTTTTGGCTGGTTAGCCGACACAGCCTTAAAATCTTCGTTTTCGAAGTGCTGAAAGGCCGTATTGGCAAAGCCAAATATTTGTGTGGAGATTTTGGAAAAAAGATGGTCATTTTTCTTGAGTCAAAATGAGTCATAGTTTTTTTTAATTAAAATCACCTTAATAAATGTGCAAGATGAGCACAATTCCAAATGAACCTTTCTTTGTCCGTGAAGAGATCCCTTTGGAGCTACATATGTGGTGGCATGATTTGGGGGAAGATAGCAGAAAGGCTGTGACAAAAGCATTGGGTGGTCTTATCGGGCTCTTGAAGGTTAAGCCAAGAAAAGATGTGATTGAGGCCTTGATACCATTCTGGGACCCAGCACATAATGTATTTCACTTTGCTGATTTCGAGTTAACTCCTACACTGGAGGAGATAGCAGGCTATGTCGTTTCGAAGGGAATCTTAGAAGTCAATACCCGGTGGCACCGAGAACAGTAACCCCTCATAAATTTTTGGACTTGTTAAGAATCAGTCGTGACATCCGAGACGAAAATTTGGCCAAAGGATTCTGTACCTTCTACTTTCTGTATCGACGTTACGGGAATCCCCGTGGCTTCGAAACGCCAGATATCGGTCTTACTCACGCGGGAAACCAAGATAAGTGGGAAGCTCGGAGAGGATTAGCTTTCATAGCAGCGTTCCTGGGTATTTTGGTTTGCCCTAGAAAAGACGGGAACATAGAGTTGGGACTTGTAGGGATAGCCGATTTTATGATGAAAAAGGCAAATGGGACTATAGTGCCGCTGATCTTGGCGGAAATTTATCGAGCACTGACCTATTGTCGAGAAGGAGGGAAGTTCTTTGAAGGGTGCAATATGTTGTTACAACTATGGATGGAGGAACACCTTTGCCACCGTCCCAGATACTTGAATTATGGTATGACTGGACTTGAATGCATCGAAAAACAAGAAAATCAGTTAGAGGGTTATGAGTTCCAGACAGTACGGAAGCATGGCACGCTCATTTGAGATCTTTGACTGCAAATAAGATCGAATGGACATTCGGGTGGCTCTTGGTCGGTGAGGCAATATACATGTCGGCTGAGGAATGCTTTCTGCTGTTAATGGGCTTCGGAGTATCCAGCCTTATGCTCCGTACAGATACTACGTCAGTTAGGCCGATACCAGACCGTCCCACACGATGAAGATTTGAGTCGGCAGGCCATTGAGTTAGAGCCAAAAGTTGCCTTCCCAAAAGAAAGAGTGCATTGGATTTGGAATCAGTGCAGATTCTTAGGGCCTAATACTAAAGTACAAGATCTATCCAGAGGTGAGGTAGAGCCTAATTATACTGCTTGGTATGGTAAAAGGACTCGGGTTCAACATGAGCCCGAAAGGCCTGCAAAAAAACCCCACGTCCAACAGTTCACTAACAAAGCACAAGTGCAATGGGACTGGTTGGCCAAAGAAAATGAGTACAGAGCTACCATAAGCAAATTGGAGAAACAAGTTAGGAACCTTCAGTTTGAAAATAGCTTGCAAGCCGCGGCGGACGAAGGATAAAAGAAAAAGCTAGCCATAGAAAATGAGGCCCTTCGAGCCCAGATTTAGAAAATGAAAATAGCGGCAGAAAACCCAGCCCGAAGTGCCAAAGATGAGAAACTCATAGCTAACTTGAGGCAAAAAGTTAGTGACTATAGTTTTGATTTGAACAAAGCAGAAGGTGAACTAGCCAAGGCTCGAAAACAGTTGGCTAAAAATGCAGATGAACGAGCACGCCTGGTTAAGCAGTTGAAAGAAAAGTACGATGATGAGGTCGCGGGATTAAAGAAAAGGGTCATCGCCACGGAAAACAAAATGATCAAATAGGCGAAAGACTTCAAGGTTGAAAGAGAACATTGTTATACGGCATTGGCGCAATTAGAAATAGATCTGCAACAACTTCAGGAGCAAAATCAAGTGGCCGAGCAAACTTTGGGGGCCAGGGCCCAGCAGATTGGGCGTTTGTTACAAGAAAAAGGTGCATAAGAGAGAGAATCAGAAACATTGTTGATTACATCGTTATGAAGTGCCAAATCTGTGAGGATATGACTCGCACTACCTTCTTTGCGGCGGTGATGACATTCGTTAAGCAGATAATGAATGACTTGGACTGACTTCAAAGGGATCTTGAATATAGGCCTGCGGCGAGACCGAATGATGTCCCGCGGGCATCAGGAGCATTGATGTATTCATGATTTTTCATTTGAGTCTGTATTTCCTTTCCGTTAGAGTCTGTCAGTTGTGTTGAGTTTGTATTTTCTTTTGCTGGAGTCTGTCAATTGGGTTCGAGTATGTATTTTCTTTTGTCGGAGTATGATAGTTTGTTTTGGAGTCTGTATTTCATCTTTTCATCAGCATCTGTTAGTTTCTTTTGGAATCCGTTAGTGTTGAGTCTTTGTAATCAAAGCGTTTGCCTTTTATGAAATTGAAAGTCCCAAAAATTGTTTTTTACTTTCGTACTTATCTCCCAGAACTACGCTCGATCTGATTCATGCGGGGTCATGATACGTAGGCAGTCTCCATAGGATTCGACCATAGCCAAAAGAAAAAAAGAGAGGAAAAATAAGAGAGAAAAAGAAAGAAAAGAAAGGAAAAATAAGATAAAGAAGCAATGGCAGAACAAAGAGGGAAATGAGAGGATAAAAACAAAGAAGATCAAAGGCCAGAAATGAGAAAAAAAAAAGAGAAAAGAAGAAAAGAAAGCAAAATCGGGATGACGCAAGCAGCCGATCAAATGCATGATAGAAACGGTTAATTGCTTAGGTGCATTCATTCCCCAAATGTGCGATTACCAATTTGTTAAAACCCTAACCGCTAACAAGTTTGTTGTTGATGTATTGAGTCCAAGCAGGTGGTTAGTGGATTGGCATTCTGGCAACTCACTTATACAACACTCGATCAAAAGACAGGCTGAATATGGCCAACCAAGAACTGGAGACAAGTATTGTTGACCCGTCAAAAGAGGTGGAAGAGCTGGATGTTAATGCAATGAAGGAAGAGATGTATAAGTTAAAGCAGTAGATAGCTGAAATGTACCAAGCCTGGGCAAAGGAGCATCCACCACTGGTTTATCCCGCCAACCCTGCTTATATCCCACCATCAGCCCAACCTCCGGAACCTCCCACCGTGAACTCATCTCCAGCCTTTCCCCTCTACCAACAATGCTATGGCGCCACTTCCCATACTTCTCAAGCTCCACCACCCAAACAAGTCTCATACCCTCCCCCACCAATTACACCTATTTTTGTGGCACCTCCACCTGCTACATTACAATGATCTTTCAGTGAACCTCTGTTCCAAACTCACGACAACCAGTACTATCCCCCTGAATCCACCTTCAAAGTTCTAGAACCATATTCTTACACCCCTCATCTTGATCTCCCGGCAGAGACCGAGAAGCCACTCAAAACTCCCGAGCATGAAGAGATGATCAGAAAAGTCAAAAGCTTAGAACAATCGTTTCGAGATATGAGGGGGTTGGGAGGTCAAGTAAGTGTGGCCTATAAGGATTTATGTCTGTTCTCAGATGTTTAGTTACCAGCAGGGTTCAAAATGCCCAAGTTTGATCTGTACGACGGGCATGGTGACCCAGTAGCACACTTAAGAGGATTTTGTAGCAAGTGAAAGGAGCAGGTGGAAGAGATGAATTGCTGATGGCATATTTTAGCCAAAGTCTGAGTGGATCGGCATTAGAATGGTATACCAGACAAGATCACAGCAAGTGGTACACATGGGACGATTTGGACCAAGCCTTTGCCTGCCATTTTCAGTACAACCTCGAAATTATCCCAAACCGTCTGTCATTGACAAAGATTGAGAAGAAGCCCGGTGAGAGATTCAGGGAATATGGATTCCGTTGGAGAGAGCAAGCAGCGAGGGTTGACCCTCCGATGAAAGAAAGTGAGATGGTTGATTATTTATTGCAGGCTTTGGAACCCACTTATTTTGGTCATTTGGTGTCAGCAGTAGGTAAGTCCTTTAATGAAGTTGTAAAAATGGGAGGCATGGTTGAGGAGGGACTCAAGTTCAACAAGATCATGAGTTATTTAGCAATCAAAGCGACCACCCAGGCCATTCAAAACGGTATTGGGGGTGTACTCGGGCAAAAGAAGAAAGAGGATGTCGCTACAATTGATCGGGAGCTTGGGTGGGATCTAGAAACATTCCACGTTACTACAACCCGCCTCGAACCTACCACCAAACTTACCCCCACACTCCATATAGTCCACTACAACACTACTACCCACCGCCCGATCCCTATTTTTCCGTCCATCACGCACAAACCTATACCCAACCTCCCGCTCACGCACAATGGCGTGCTCTGGCTCCACAAAGTCCATACCTAGCTCCACAAAATGCCCATCCACCCCCGAGAGCCTACAAAAATCCCCCTAGGACAGGTTTCCGGCCAAATCAAGCCTTTAAGAATGAAAGGTTGTAGAAATAGAAGACCTTCACTCCTTTGGGAGAATCATATGCTAGTCTATCCATCGACTGAGACAGTTGGGTATGTTGAATCCGATCGAGGATAAACTGCCGAATCCCCCTCCCAAAAATCTTGACCGCTCGGTGAGTTGCGAGTATTGTTCAGGTACCTGGGGTCACGACACAGAGAAATGCTGGAAGTTGAAAACAGCTATTCAAGAGCTCATTGATACTAATCGGATTGAGGTCCAAACCCCGGAAGCACCCAACATCAACCAGAACCCATTGTCGGCCCATCATGAGACCAATATGATTGAGATAGTGCATAAGGGAGGGGAGCCTAAGAAGCCTTCACAAACCATCATGATGATTTGGGCTAGTGAAGCCAAGCCATTTGAAAAGTCAACAAGTGAGAAGTCTGTGATCAAGTTGAACGGGGCAAATAACGAACCATCCGTGGAGGTCAAGAAGGGATCCTCAAGTGACGTTGCAGGAAAACATCAAAGAGCAAAAGTGGTTGTGCCAGGAGTGACGAACAAGCATATGGTAATTGTGAAGGGCGCCTACACAGATCTTGTCATTATCAAACCGGTAACTCAATTACCCATAGTCAACAGCAAGGCAGTCCCATGGAATTATGAACGAGTGACAGTGACTTACAAGGGGAAATAGGTTAAAGAAGAAGTGTGTGAGACTCATGGTTTGACTCGATCGGGGAGATGCTTTGCCCCCGAAGAGTTGAAAAAACTAGGACCTCAAAAGATAATCTAGTGTTGGTGAAGAAAGAGGTGACTGAGGAAGAAGCAGAAGAATTTCTGAGAAAGATGAAAGTACAAGACTATTCCATTGTGGAGCAGTTAAGGAAGACACCGGCTCAGATCTCGCTCCTGTCATTATTGATCCATTCCGATGAGCACCGTCGGGCTTTGATGAAGATCTTGAATGAGGCCAACGTTCCTGACAAAATCTCAGTAAACCACTTGGAAAAGATAGCCAACAAGATATTTGAGGTAAACCGAGTCACTTTTTCTGATGATGAGTTGCCCGTGGAGGGTACTGAGCACAATAGAGCCCTCTATCTGACGGTGAAATGTGAAGATTCCGTGGTTACTCGGGTACTAGTTGACAATGGTTCCAGTGCAAATATTTGCCCTCTTTCCACTCTGAACAAGTTGAAGGTGGATGATGAAAGAATTTACAAGAACAGTATCTGCGTTCGAGGATTTGATGGTGGAGGGAAAGATTCAGTCGGGGACATAGTGATCAAGCTTACAATAGGGTCAGTTGAATTTACTATGGAATTCCAGGTGCTCGATGTGGCTGTTTCTTACAATTTGTTGTTAGTTTGACCCTGGATTCATGCTGCCAAAGAGGTCCCGTCCACTCTGCATCAAATGGTTAAGTTTGAATGGGATAGACAGGAAATTATTGTGCATGGCGAAAACAATTTGTGTGTTCCCAGTGATGCCATTGTTCCATTCATAGGGTTTGAAGACGACAAGGGGTCGTGGGTCTATCAGGTTTTTTACACGGTAGCGGTAGAGAAAGTTCCTGAAGGGAAGTGCGTGCCGACTCCAAGGGTAGCAGCTGTATCAGTCATGGTAGCCGTTGAAATGTTGAAAAATGGTTTTGTGCCGGGCAAAGGTTTGGGTGTATCTCTGCAGGGTATCGTACAGCTGGTTTCTCTTCCTAAGAACTTGGATACATTTGGTCTGGGGTTCAAGCCCACAGTCGCAGACATGAGAAGAGCCAGAAAAATGAAATAGAGAGCATGGGCCCTTCCAAAGCCAGTCCCGCGTCTTTCCCAATCATTTGTCAGGCTTGGTACCAGAAAGCGCCCAGTGATGTCGGCTCCCATTTCGGTGGTTGATGTGGATGAAGAATTGATGGAAAGGTTCGAGAGGATATTCGCGGATGTGAACATGCTGGAAGTTGGAGAGGGTTCTAGCAAGGCGGATGTGCAATTTGTTGGGCCCGGTGCAAAGACTAACAATTGGGAAGTTACTCTTCTCCCCACCAGGAGGGAGTTTTGGTAGTTTGCTTTGATTTTCTTTCAATTTATCTGGATTATTCCAGGGTTGTAATTCAGATTCTATGTTCTGTCCGTTTGGATGTATAAACCCCGTTGTCTTTAATTTCAATGAAATGCAATTTCTCTTTTCCTCTCTTCCTGATAGTTTTATTTTTGTTTTCTTTTTTTTCCTTGTACAGTTCTTTTTATGCTGGCTTCAATGATATGACATGCATGTGGAATCTCCGACCCAGTCTTAAAAGCCAATCTAATTCTGAAATAGTAATTCAAGAAATAGAATGTGATGTTGAATCGGAATATGATGAGGATGAAGCCTTTGAAGAGATTAGTAAAGAATTAAGCCATTTTGAAGAAAAACCCAAGTCTAACCTGAGTGATACAGAAGCAATCAATTTAGGGGACCAAGATAATGTCCGGAAAACAAAAATAAGTGTCCATCTTGAACCACAACTCAGAGAAGAGATAATTAAAACATTGTTCGAGTATAAAGATGTTTTTGCATGGTCCTATGATGACATGCCAGGTCTAAGCACTGGTTTGGTGGTTCACAAATTGCTCACTAATCCGGTATTCCCCCCTGTCAAGCAGAAGCTGAGGAAATTTAAAACTGATATGAGTGTGAAAATCAAGGAAGAGGTCACCAAACAGTTCGATGCAAAGGTCATTCAGGTCACTCGGTATCCCACTTGGTTAGCCAATGTAGTGCATGTGCCGAAGAAGGATGGAAAGACCAGGGTGTGTGTTGATTATCGAGACCTCAACAAGGCAAGTCCCAAGGATAATTTCCCACTGCCAAACATCCATATATTGATCGATAATTGTGCCAAACATGAAATTGGTTCTTTTGTGGATTGTTATGCGGGTTACTACCAGATCTTAATGGATGAGGAGGACGCAGAAAAGACAGCATTCACCACGCCATGGGGAACGTACTGCTATCGGGTCATGCCATTTGGTTTGAAAAATGCCGGGGCAACCTACATGAGGGAAATGGCGACCATATTCCATGACATGATACACAGGAAGATCGAGGTTTATGTGGATGGTGTGATTGTAAAGTCTGGAAAGCAGTCTGACTATGTCAGAGATCTAAGAAAGTTCTTCCAAAGGCTTCGCAGGTACAATCTCAAGCTCAACCCTGCAAAATGCGCGTTCGGTGTTCCGTCTGGAAAGTTGTTGGTATTTATAGTCAACCGACGAGGTATTGAATTAGACCCGTCAAAGATCAAAGCTATCCAGGAGTTGCCGCCCCCAAAGAACAAAACTGAGGTGATGAGTCTATTGGGAAGATTGAATTACATCAGCCGGTTTATTGCTCAGCTCACAACAACTTGTGAGCCTATCATCAAACTATTAAAGAAAGATATTGCAGTCAAGTGGACAGATGAATGCCAGGAAGCATTTGATAAGATAAAGGGGTACTTGTCAAACCCACCTATGTTGGACCCACCAGAACCAGGGAGACCTTTGATTCTGTATTTGGCAGTCTTGGACAATTCATTTGGATGTGTGTTGGGACAGCATGACATTACCGGTAGGAAGGAGCAGGCTATTTATTATCTCAGCAAGAAGTTCACAACTTACGAGGTTAAGTACACTCATCTTGAGAGAACGTGTTACGCCCTCACTTGGGTGGCACAGAAGTTGAAGCACTATTTGTCATCTTACACCACTTACCTCATCTCTCGTTTGGATCCGTTAAAGTACATCTTTCAGAAGCCTATGCCCACAGGAAGGCTCGCAAAGTGGCAAATCTTGCTCACAGAATTTGACATCATCTATGTGACTCGAACTGCAATGAAAGCACAGGCCTTGGCGGACCATTTGGCCGAGAATCCGGTTGATAAAGATTATGAACCTTTGAAAACTTATTTCCCCGATGAATAGGTGATGCACATTGATGAGTTGGAACAAGTTGAGAAGCTGGGATGGAAACTTTTCTTTGATGGGGCTGCAAACATGAAGGGCGTGGGAATAGGAGCGGTACTTATTTCTGAAACAAGGCAGCACTACCTTGTTACGGCTCAGCTTCATTTTTACTGTACCAACAACATGGCTGAGTACGAGGCATGCATTCTGGGCTTGAGGTTAGCGGTGGATATGGGTGTCCAGGAAGTCTTGGTCTTGGGTGACTCGGACCTTCTGGTGCACCAGATTCAGGGAGAATGGGAAACACAGGATCTGAAACTCATACCGTACAGACAATGTTTGCATGATCTTTGTCAACAGTTTCAGTCAATATAATTCAGGCATATCCCAAGGATCCATAATGAAGTTGCCGATGCTTTGGATACTCTGGCGTCAATGTTACATTATCCAGATAAAGCTTATGTGGACCCTTTGCAGATTCAGGTCCGTGATCAGCATGCTTAATGTAATATGGTGGAAGAAGAACTTGATGGGGAGCCATGGTTCCATGATATTAAAGAATACATCAGGATGGGGGTATATCTGGTACAGGCCACAGGTGATCAGAAAAGAACAATTCGATGATTGGTAAGTGGATTTTTCTTCAGAGGAGTGGTATTGTACAAAAGAACTCCAGATCTGGGATTGCTAAGATGCATAGATGCTAGACAGGCCACAGCTATCATGACTGAGGTACACTCCGGGGTTTGTGGACCGCACATGAGTGGGTATGTGCTGGCAAAGAAGATTCTCCGGGCAGGTTATTATTGGCTTACTATGGAGCAAGATTGTATCAGTTTCGCGCGAAAATATCATCAGTGCCAAGTGCATGGAGATTTGATTCATTCTCCACCATCTAAATTACATACAATGTCTGCACCATAGCCTTTTGTTGCTTGGGGAATGGATGTCATTGGACCAATCGAGCCAGCAGCATCCAACGGGCACAGGTTTATTCTGGTGGCTATCGATTATTTCACCAAGTGGGTAGAGGCTAAAACATTCAAGGCTGTAACCAAGAAGGCGGTGGTTGATTTTGTGCATTCAAATATCATTTGACGGTTTGGGATACCGAAGGTGATCATTACAGACAATGGGGCTAATCTCAATAGTCATCAGATGAAAGAGGTATGTTAGCAGTTCAAGATTACACATCGTAATTCTACCCCGTACCGCCCTAGGGCGAATGGAGCAGTTGAGGCGGCCAACAAGAATATAAAGAAGATATTTCGAAAAATGGTGGAAGGTTCTAGGCAGTGGCATGAGAAGTTGTCGTTTGCATTGCTCGGTTATCGCACTACTGTCCGTACTTCAGTAGGGGCGACTCCTTATTTGTTGGTGTATGGCACCGAAGTAGTGATACCTGCAGAAGTGGAAATTCCATCCCTTCGAATTGTCGTAGAGGCTGAGATCGATGATGATGAGTGGGTCAAAACCCGTCTGGAGCAATTAAGTTTAATCGATGAAAAGAGACTGGCAATAGTGTGTCATGGCCAGTTGTATCAACAGAGAATGGCAAGAGCATACAATAAGAAGGTGCGTCCATGGAAGTTTGAAGTGGGTCAGTTAGTATTGAAACGCATTCTTCCTCATCAGGTTGAAGCAAAAGGAAAGTTCGCCCCAAATTGGCAGGGGCCATTTGTTGTAACTAGAGTGTTGTCTAATGGCGCGTTATATTTGACAGATGTAGAAGGGAAATGTGTGGAGATGGCTATCAATTCTGATGCAGTCAAGAGATACTATGTATGATTTCTTTGTTTGATTGTACTTGTTTGTATTTGGCATGTCTCGAATATTGGAATGACGAAGGCATTTTGTTCTGCTATCTGAATACTTTATCCCTTGTCACCCCTCTTGAGCCTTATTTGTTTTCTTTCATACCCCTCTTTCGGAATCAGTAGTAAAGATCAGGAACACAAGCGTGAAAGATAAGTAAAGGAAAAGGAGAAAAGAAAAGAACAAAAAGGGAGAGAAGAAAAAATGAAAATCAAAAAAAAAGGAAAGAAAAGAAAAGGGAAAAAAGAAAGAGAAAGAAAAGAATGAAAAGAAAAAAAGAAAGAAGAAAAACAACAAAAAAAGAAAAAGAAAGCAAAAAATAGAAAGAAAAGAAAGAGAAAAAGAAAATCACAACAACAAAGTAATCTCTATGACATGAACTACGTTCGACCTGATTCCTTTTAAGGATACGTAGGCAGCCTCACGGTTCGGTCTCATCAAAATAAAAATCCAAAAGTCCCCAAGCAAGAAACTGGGGCAGAAGTTGTGGTTGTTGTAAGAAATCTGATTCCGAAAGTTGTAATTTTGAACCCATGTGAATTGTTTTGAGCCTTTTATACCCTTTCTTGCTAATCTCATCCAAAAGCCACATTACGGTCCAAAGAAAGACCTTCCGATCAGTCTTCGAGAAATGCCAAGTCGAGCAGGTAGAGGTGATTCATATCAAGGGCAACACTTTGGTCCAAATAGGGAAAGAATCAAAAATGAGAGAGTCTTATTGGTGAAAACCCTCACGGGTACCATAAGGCGACAAGAGCTGAGAGGAATCAAAAATGAGAGAGTCTTATTGGTGAAAACCCTCACGGGCACCGTAAGGCGAAAGCGAGTTGAGAGATGAACGAATGGGTGAAGAAATCAGGTTATGGAAATTTCGGGGCAACAAAGTATGTCAATTGAAAGTTGATTGGTTGGGCGGATTGGGCCGATTAATCCAAATTGCATGTCATGATCATCGGTGCCAGCTGCTCCACTCAGATAAGTCTCTTCTCTTTTCCTTTTCAGATAGTCTCCCAGTTTTGGATTTTCTTATCTTTAACTCTGAAAGTCATTGCATTTCATTTCTTTCGGGTTTATTTCTCTAAGACATTCCCCAATGTTAGTTATATTTAAGAAAATAAGAAGGAATTTCAAAGTTCACTACCAGCTTCAAAATTGCAAAGCACAGTGTGGCCAGAGCATACCAAAAATAGCATGGTGTAAGGTGGGATAAAGTGCTGGCAAAAGTTCCATCGGCAGAATGATTTAGTAATTTCATGGGAGATGCAGAGTTTCAGTTAAAGGGGTCAAAGGTGTGAAACAATGATTTGGGTATAGAACACTCGGGTCATTTAAAGTCATGGGGTTTGACAGTCAGTCAGACGGTTCAGGGCCAGTGCGGAGAAGACAGTCAAAACAAAACAATGCAGTGGAAGGATCTTCAGCACGAATGCCATCAACTAACCACCATTTTAAACTGACAAAATGTTCTTTGATTGAAATAGGGGAAGAAAATTTCAATTGTTTCGGAGAAACCTTCTGTAGAGAAAGGCAGTCGCCAAACAGGTTTGATTTTTGATTTTCAGGACCCTCCTGGAAAATGGGACCTAGTTTAAATGTTCAAAAATAGCATAATCTAGCATAAATGCATCCTAAAGGAATATAAGTTGTCTTAGAAGTTTGCATGTTCGAGATAGGATTCAATTAGGAGTTTTCAGGACCCTCCTGATATGGGACTTAGCTTTCAATTAGATAACAACATTTAGCGTAAATTCTGCTGTAGGGTAGTATAATTTAGCCATAAAAGTTGTCACTCTTAAGATAAAATTTGACCTTTGATTTTCAGGACCCTCCTGGATAATGGGGAGTAGTTTAAAGACCCTCTTAGATAAAAAGATTTAGCAGAAGTCACACCTTTAGAAGATATAGCTTAGATTTAAAATTATCGTTTAGTTAAGAATTGTCAGGACCCCCTGGATAATGGGACCTAACTTTCAAATTCTTAGTAATATTTGGTAGTATGATTTAGTTTTACACTCACATTAGTACCCCAGCCACCAAACTGGGGTAGAAAATTTTCTTTGTTTTTCATCTATTTTGTTGAAGTCAGGAGCCCGCCTGGAGAGCAGGGAATACATTCAAGTCAGCAGTCAGGAACCCGCCTGGAGAGTAGGGAATACATTTTAAATCAGCAATCAGGCGCCTACCTGGAGAATAGGGAATATATTTCAAGTCAGCAGTCAGGAGCCCGCCTGAAGAGCAGGGACTACATTTCAAGTCAGCAATCAGGAGCCCGCCTGAAGAACAAAGGAGTACAATTAAAAGTTTTAGCTTTCAAGTTCTTATTGATATTTGGTAATGTGATCTGTCTTACACTTACATCTGTGCCCAACCTCCAAACTGGAGCAGAAAATTTCTTTGTTTTATCTATTTCGTTGAAGTCAGGAGCCCACCTGGAGAGCAGGGAATACTGTCAAGTTTAGCAGTCAGGAGCCCGCCTGGAAAACAAGGGAGTACAATTCAAGTTTTAGCTTTCAAATTCTTTGTTTTGTTTATTTTGAAGTCAGGAGCCCGCCTGGAGAGTAGGGAATACATTCAAGTTTAGCAATCAGGAGCCCGCCTGGAGAGCAGGGAATACATTTCAAGTTGGAAGTCAGAAGCCCGCCTGGAGAGCAGGGGATACATTCCAAGTCAGCAGTCAGGAGCCCGCCTGGAGAGCAGGGAATACATTTCAAGTCAACAGTCAGGAGCCCGCCTGAAGAGCAGGGGATACATTCAAGTTCAGCAATCAGGAGCCCGCCTGGAGAGCAAGGAATACATTCAAGTTCATGTAGTCGAGCGTCCACCTGGAAAAAAGAAAAACATCTCAAACTGTAGTTGGCAGTCAGGCATCCGCCTGGAGAAGCGGAAAACATCTCAGATTACAATTCAAGGCGGCAACAAAGAGATTCCATCAGAAGAATACAAGTCAACAAGACAACAAGAACTACGAGATCAAGTTTGAAGATATAGATAGGATTTTTTGTAATGCATAGATCATAGTTTAGTCTAGCTTCTTGTTTTATTTGGACATGGTGTAATAAAGGGGTTCAGTAAGCAGTAGCAGCAGCAACAGCAATCACAGCTTCATGGTAGTCCCAGCTACCAGACATTCCTAAACTACACTGACCTGATTCCTTTTTAGCCAAGGATATGTAGGCAACCTCGAAAGCAGGGTGCGGTCAACTCTTTCAAAAATGCTTCCCACAGAGTATTCAAACGGGAAAAAATCGCTCGTATCCGCTCACTTATCTTTGCACGAAAACTCTTCGTGTTTCCGAGCAAAGAGGGGCATCTATGAGCACATGATTTTTTCCCTATATGAATCACTCCCATAAATTCAAAACAAAATAATTTCTTTCAGTATTTGCAATTTTGTGGATTTTTGTGGCATTTTTGCTAATTGTTCGCATTTGTCTATGCATGTTTATTTAACTAACAAAAAAATAATACAAAAATACTTGGCATTTGCATTTAGGGTTTAATTTTACATTTTAGGATTAAATAGAAAATTAATTGTTTTATAAAATGAAAAAATCACAAAAAATAGTTTAATTTGCACTTTTAATTTTAGATTTTTTGTTAATTTATTTTTAATTAATTGTGTTAATTATCATTTTAGGTTTAATTTGTTTTTTTTAGTTCTAGGAATTAATTTTGATTTTAATTAAATTTTGAAGAAAAAAAAAGAGAAAGAAAAAAGGAATTTTGAATTGAATTGTTTTGAAATAGAAAAGAAAAGAGTGAAGAGATTTAGGCCAAATTCATTTTAAAACCCCCAGGCCCAAATGTTAAACTCCTGAACCCAGTCAAAACGCCCAGACCCAGCCCAAACCCTACTCCCTACCCAGTACATCTCCACACCCCACCAAACGACCCGTTTTGTCTAAGTCCTGATCTGGGCCGTTGATTTCCCTTCATCCGACGGTCGAGAACTGGGGTGTAAATAATATATAACTGTCCTAACGACCCCGCCCCCTCATCTCTCTTCAAACCCTAGAGACCGCCTGTCCCCGCCCTGAGTCGCCGTCTGTCGTCGCCGAAAATCGCCTACGGCGGCGGCGAGTCTCCAAACCACCCCAAATTTACACCGTAGATTCCTTTCCGCCTCTACATCCCCAATCCACAACCATTTTCCCTCAAATATACTCAGAATCCCTCGAATTTGAGTTTGAAGTCGCGAACCCTAGCGCCGCCCTGATTCCCTCCGGTGGCGGCCGGCCACCAAACGACCCCAGATTGACAACACAGACCCACCATGACACCCTTTCTCCAAATACCCAACCCATTACCCTCTATCTCCCTAGAACTGCCCGAATCTCGGATCGAAGGGTCTCAGAGTCAATCCTGTTCGAAGTTTTGGGCCCAAATCGATCTTATTCATGTATTTTTGATAAAATGCACATAATTAATTTCGATTTGGGTCAGGAATCAAAGAGTCGGAGGCTCAGGGGTATTTTCCGGATTTCTTCACCAAAGTTCAGGGTACTAATCCCAGCTTCTTTTTCTTGTTTTTTTTGCCTTTATTGTCTATTCATTCGAATTTATTTTGTCTCTTTATTTTGTTCTTTGTCCTGTTTTGCATATTATTGCTTATCTCTTCTGTTTTATGTGGCCTCTATTAAGCTAGTGATAGAGGTAGTGCTAGTTTTCTTATTGATTAAAGTCAATTAGCTTTAGGTGTTAATGGATTTCTCCTTAGTTTAATTTTAGGTCCATTTTCTCTTTTGTTCAGTCCCTCATATTGTGGACTTGGATTTGTTTGATTCAATTCTTAGAAGTCAGTAGGCCCAGTAATGAAGTCATTTGGGTCTATTCAGACCCGTTGAGTTGGGTCATTTGGGCCAAGATCCTTGTTTGGTAGCTTAGGTAAATAACTAGGGTCGAGGGGTAGTTTGGGTAGTCTAAGTTAGAGAATCTTTTCATAACTGAAATAGGAATATTCTAGCAGGGATTTCTAGCCAATTTTAGGCTTTTGGTTAGTTAACTTGGGTAGAAAGTCCATAACTAGAGGATATCTAGGCAAAAAGGAAAATTGCAAGAGGGCTAAAGTGCAAAATTAGAACCAAATATATGCCCTACTTTGCTTGTCTATAAAGGCACATTAACTTGCCTTTCAAGAAAGGGGGGAGGAGCTAAAAAATCCAAAAAAAAACCCGTAGAATTCTACTGTTCCATTGAAGTTTTTTTTTCTGAAATGCTTTAAGGTTTTGATTTCTGAAACAGCTGAAAACACAAAAAAAAATCTACTGTTGCATTACTTTTTCTGCTAGTTTCTAAAGCTTTTGATTCTGAAACAATTGTTGGGTATATCTAAAGTTTAGAAGATGGATTGAAGCTGGTTTTAAGGCCTAATTTTATAGTTTCTGGGTTATATTCGAGTGAACATGTTCTAGTAGATTGGTTAAGCCTTGTTTCTGGGTTTTTTTAAAATCGATTCACTGAATTGTTTCCCTGCTGTTGATCTTTGTTCGTGGCTGCTGATAACCCTTAACCTCTATTCCTCATTTCCAGGTATCAGCTCTATGGGTGTCACTTGAAGTGTAACTTGAAGCAGAAATTGGAAAACATGAAATGGAAATGTGATTGTTTGTTTGGATTCTATTTTGTTCTTCTTTCAATTCTATGACTAGATTATAATAGCTTGGCATAAGTTGTTCCTGTGACTGTAATACAGTGCTTGAAATCAGTGTTGGGATCATTGTTTTGTGTGATGTATCTTCAAGTGTCCCTTCGAATTTGAGTCTATATTGGTTAATAAATCAGATGTATGTTTTTTTGGTTTGTGTGAGTTAGTCTTTTGGCTTGGTAGGGACTCTATCATTTTAAATTGTTAGTTTGGTAACCGTACGTTTGAATAGATTATATTAAGCATGTGATAAAAGTTGAAGTCGTATAGTTTTGTTTCCTTCTGTGATATAGTTTATGTTCGAGAATGGTTAAGGGTGAAAAGGTGTATCTAATCTGAAGATTGTTAATGGTTTTAGGTTGATTTAGGATCAAGCGTGTGTAGTTATGATTTGGTATGAAATTCTAAACAAAAAATCAGATTTGTAGCCTAGTCTGCTTGATTAAAGATCCATCGTCTGTTTTTTTTAGTTGGCTTTAAAATGGTTTCTCAAAGATTAAGAGTTTGAATACAAAATGTTTGAATGCCTGAATCACCTTGTGTTTATATTAAATTAATCCACTCTCAACTATGGCACTGGTGCATATATAAACGGGTCCATAAGTCTGAATTGTTCCCTTGAGGGCTCGATCCTGGAGCACAGTGGCTGGATACCCGTTATAGCTTGTTGCATGTTTGAGTTGGGCTCATTACAAGGCCCAATTTCAAATCCTGCTTGTCCCTTCGTCGGGCCACTATTCCATTCGTATCAGCCCACAGCCCTTTATATAAATGGATTGTTTTCGTTCATTTCCTCATATGAGCCATGCTAGTTAGTTTCAAGGGAGCCTTTAACCATGTAGTATTAATTAATTAGATTATTAACCAGTCGGGGCATGCCATATTAGACAACAAAAACAATCTATGGCCCTCGTGATTTAATATAGAAACCTGTTGGCTAAGAATAATTCGATGAGCGTCATGCCAAACAAAAATGGCAATTGCATGGCCCTCGATTTTAATTAATCTTGTATTGGTCCCTTAATTAATTTTGTTATCCTTAGAACTTGAGGCGTGCCATTTAGTAAATTTCATGGCCCTCGCAAAGTTGCAAACGCGAAATTGTTGTAGGCGCGTTAGTTTAATAATATTACTTTCTTAAACTGGGGTGTGCATTTCATGTGACCCAAATAAAATCTTAAAACGTTGAATAAAATATATTTAGGATTGCGGGTGCATTTCATGTGGCACGATCCAAAGACGTGTTTTAAACAACGTTCAAATCTTTCTTTAAAATTGAATAAAAGTGGTTATAAAAGTCAAAATTGCACCATAGGTTAAAACATGTATTAAAATCGGATAATTAAGCCAAATAGTAACAGTTGAGCGACCGTGCTAGAACCACGGAACTCAGGAATGCCTAACACTTCTCCCAGGTTAACAGAATTCCTTACCCAGATTTTTAGTTCGCGGACTGTAATACAGAGTCAATCTTTCCCCGATCCGGGATTTTAAACCGGTGACTTGGGACACCATAAATCTCCTAAGTGGCGACTCTGAATCTTTTAATAATAATCCCGTTTCGATTGTCCTTTAGTTGGAAAAGCTCTTTTACGCCCTTCTGGGGGTATAGGTGAAAAAAGGAGGTGTGACAGACTGCATTGGAGATGTTGTAGGACATCAAGTTCCCTACATTAATAGGATATCCTGCCATGATGAAAGCTACCAATACTGCTCGGGAAAGTGGAAGGACATTTTCATGCTGGCAAGGGTCAAGACGGTTGCAGACGAATGTTTTCCACCCTTTCGCTTCAAAGTTAAGGGTGGCTCTGACAATCAGCACTCCTGCTGTGAGCCATACGGGTGTTATCCCCGAAATAGCAAGTATCTTAGCTAGCCATGGGTGAACTACCTCACCCAAGGCTAGCTTTTCCAGGTTTTGCACAGCCTCAACCTCCTCAAACCCTACATATTTATTCAATGCTTGGCCATCAAACCGGATTTTCAAGTTTTGGACCTTCGTCACTTTTGTGCCCTTTTTGATGTAGGCAACATTGGCATAAAATTCCTTGACGAGGTATTCATTGGCATCTTGCGGAGGGACGGTGAACCATTTCCATCATTTTCTCTCCGTGAAGTGCTTTAGGACATTTGGATTGTATTGGCTTAAGTCTTTGGTTATGAACTGTCACTCAAGAGTGAGCGACCTTTGGGGTCACCGTTCCTGAAAATTGGCATATGCCTTTTCACTGACCAACCTATCAGCCCACACCTCCGGCTTCCTTGATCTATCCAGGCCTCCCACAATTGTATCACCCCCTCTCCTGTCATCCGAGGCTTCATCATCATCATCATCTAAATTGATTAGAGATGGGGGAGCATGTGCGGAAGAGGGTTTAGAATCTTCACTACCCTCGGATGAACCCTCAGAGAAGGAGGACTCATCAATCAACGAAATCTCCTAGGGAATTATTTGGGATTGTTGGGACTGGACTTCTGGCTGCGTTTGCATGGAATTTCCTTCAGAAGCTTCCCGAGAGGGGACATACTCACTAGTCTCAAAAGTGTCCGGGACTCTATTGGCGGTTGCTTTCTTGCTGATAGCTCGTTGAATTGCGAGAGGCAAGCTGCTTGTACCTTTACCCCGGCCTCGGGAGGGTTCTGCCCTCCATTTGGAAGTATCACCTCGACCACGTGAACACACCATTGTCTGTAACACACAAGTAGTGAAAGTCAGTTAGAATTGGAGTTCAACCTATGTAATTGAATTACAGCTGAAAAGAAAGGTATTGCTTCTCAAAATAGGGCAGTGCGGACTGCACAATTGAATGCGGCTGCAGAATGCTCATCACAGACCGCACGATTTTGAGAGCGATCGCGGAGATACCAAGTTCAGACTACTGGTTCTCTGAAGATAACCAACTGCGGACCGCACAAAATTGAGTGCGGCAGCATAACACCCATCGCGGACCGCACAATTTTGAATGCAGCTGCATAAACACTTTGTTGGGTCTCTGAAGTTCAGCTGTGCGGACCGCACAAAATTGGGTGCTTCCGTGAAAAACCAACCGCGAACTACACAAAATTGAGTGCGGCTACACAATATAAGCAACTAAAAGTGCCTTTAAACTAGGTTATCACGGACCGCACAATTTTGTATACGGCCACACACCCTATCGCAGACCGCACAAAAATGTGTGTGGCCGCAAAATTCAAATTATATCGGCACTAACTAGGGTTTTCACTAATTATGCATGATTTAGGGCAATTAGACAATAAAAGCTACTAACCCCAACCCCCATTATGCATTCAAACACTACTCATATGTTCCTAAGAAAGAATTAAGCATAACTTTGACATATTTGGTATGAACCTAACCCTAGCTAAATAAGAAAAACTAAAACAAAGAGAAAAGAAAAGAAAAAGATGAAATTAATTCATTGAAATGAACATACCAGTAGTGAAATATAGTAGGAAATCAACACTTGATGAGTAAAATATGAGATTGAAAACAAGGAAGTGCACTGTGCTTTACGCTTGCTTGAGAGGTCAGAGTGTGTAAAATGTGAGTAGTATGAAGAAGTCCTATTTATACTCTAACCCCAGTGACCCACCACCTTACATGAGTGCGGCCGCACAATTTTGGTGTGGTCCGCACTCTTTACTTTTTGTAGCTCAGCATCAGATTCATTGGTGCGGTCCGCATAAAAATGGCTACGACCGCACAATTTGTGCGGTCCGCGAAATTTTGGGCGCGACCACGAACTCTTAAGTGATTTTATCAGGCCAAATTTCAGAAAGTTGGCATTTTCACATTCTAGCTGTGTGACCTCACACAGGATTGTGCGGCCGCAAAGTGCTTGTGCGGTCCGCATAATTCTGGCGCGGTCCGCATAATTTCACCACTTGGACAATTTTTTCCTTGTCAATTTCCCGCACTGCATACCCAATTTCTTGCATACACTTCGTAACCAAATAGTCTGAAACAAAGCCTAATCTAAAAAGAAAATCAAAATAGAGAAAAAACACATAGGTTACCTCCCAAGAAGCGCCTGATTTAACGTCACGGCACGATGCATGTTACCATCATTCATTTGAAATAGATCAATGCCACAACGTGGCCATCATCAACCTTATCAAGATAGTGCTTCACCTGGTGCCCATTGACTCTAAAGATCTCAGCATTCTTGTTTTTCAAATCTAGAGCACCAAAAGGAGTTACATGCACCACTTGAAAGGGACCGCTCCATTTTGACTTTAGCTTTCCCGAAAACATCCGTAACCGAGAGTTGAATAAGAGAACAAGGTTACCTGCTTTGAATTCTCTGTTCCGGATATACTTATCATGTAGGTACTTCATCTTGTCCTTATACAAGGACGAACTAGAGTAAGCATGGAACTAGAGCTCATCAAGTTCATTCAATTGCTTCACCCAAAGATTAGCAGTTACATCCCACTCAAGGTTTAATTTCTTCAACGCCCACATGGCCTTAAGCTCTAATTCCATCGGGATGTGACATGTTTTCCTGAATACCAACAGATAAGGAGACATACCAATTGGAGTCTTGTAAGCTATTCTATAGGCCCATAGAGCACTGTCAAGTTTCCTTGACCAATCAGTCCGGTTTGCATTGACAGTCTTGGATAGAATACTCTTGATCTCCACGTTAGAGACTTCAACCTGTCCACTTGCCTGGAGGTGATATTGACACTTTGTGAGTGATACCATACTTGGAGAGTAAAGTGTCGAAAGTTTTATTGCAAAAATGAGAACCCCCATCATTTACCTTGTGAATATGTTTTTCTTCAAGAAAGCCACCATACTCCGTGATTCATTTTTGGGCAAAGCCACAACTTCAACCCATTTAGAAATGTAATCCACAACAACAAGAATACAGTTGTTCCCACACGAAATCACAAATGGACCCATAAAGTCGATGCCCCACACATCGAAAATATCAATCTCAAGGTTGGTGGTGAGAGGCATCTCATTCTTCTTGAAAATCCCACCGGCCCTTTGGCAATCATCACAATGCTTAACAAGCTCACTAGCATCTTTGTACAAGGTAGGCCAATAGAATCCATAATTTAGGAACTTTGTAGTAATTCTCGCCCCACCATGGTGACCACCATAAGGTGAAGAATGGAAAGCTTCAAGAATACTCAATTGCTCTTCTTCTAGAACACATCTCCAGATAACACCATCAGTGCAAATTTTGAAAAGATATGGCTCATCCCAATAATAATCCAAGCAATCCAGTTTGAGCTTCTTCCTTTGGTTTGAAGAGAACTCATTCGGGATAATTTCTCTCACAAGATAGTTAGCCACATCAGCGAACCAAGGCATCCCGGTCAAAGACATGGAAAGGAGTTGTTCATCCAGAAATGAATCATTGATCTCAAGGCCAACATGCGGCATCCCCTCCTCTTCCAAACGGGACAAGTGGTCCGCTACTTGATTCTCACTCCCTTTGTAGTCTATGATTTCAAGATCAAATTCTTGTAGAAGAATTACCCACCACATCAATATAGCCTTCGAGTCCTTTTTACTCATCAAATAACGAAGTGCCGTATGATCGGTGTGAACAATCACTTTGGTACCCATGAGGTACGGGCGGAACTTTTCCATAGCAAAGATAATGGCTAAGAGTTATTTCTCGGTCACCATATAGTTGACTTGGGCGTCGTTTATGGTCTTGCTGTCATAATAGACCGGATGGAATATCTTGTTTATTCTTTGACCTAATACCGCTCCTACCACCACATCGCTAGCATCACACATGAGCTCAAATAGTAAGCTCCAATTTGGAGCGGTAATGATGGAAGTGGTAGTCAAACTATACTTGAGTAGCTTAAATGCCTTCATACAATTATCATTGAACACAAATTTTTCATCTTTTTCCAACAACTTGCACAAGGGGTTCACCACTTTTGAGAAATCCTTGATGAACCGACGGTAAAACCCGGCGTGACCTAGAAAGCTCCTCACTCCTTTGACGGAAGTAGAAGGAGGGAGTTTTGATATCACTTCAACTTTTGCTTTATCCACTTCAATACAATTCTTGAAGATCTTGTGGCCGAGGACAATGCCCTCATCGACCATAAAGTGACATTTCTCCCAATTAATCACCAAGTTGGTCTCTTCACAATGTGCCCATACCCTATCAAGATTATCCAAACATTCTTAAAAATAATCCACCACAATAGAGAAATCATCCATGAAAACCTCGAGGAAGTCTTCCACCATATCCATGAAATTGCCATCATACACCGCTGAAAAGTAGTTGGTGCATTACATAAACTAAACGGCATCCTTGAGAATGCAAATGTGCCATACGGACAAGTGAAGGTGGTCTTTTCTTGCTCTTCAGGTGCAATAAGAATCTGGTTATATCCGGAATACCCATCCAAGAATCAATAATAAGCACATCCGGCTAGTCTCTCCAACATCTGATTAAGAAATAGAAGCGGGAAATGGTCTTTTCGAGTCACTTTTTTGAGCTTCCTATAATCCATGCATACTCTCCAATTGGTGACATCTTGTGGGGATCAACTTATTTTTGTCATTTGTAATCACTGTCATGCCCCCTTCTTTGGGACATATTGTACCGGTGAAGTCCATGAACTATCAAAAATGGGGTAGACAACCCCAGCATCTAACCATTTGATGATCTCTTTCTTGACTACCTCTTGCATGGCCTCATTCAACCTTCTTTGATGTTCCACAAAGGGTTTGGCATCCTCATACAATATGATTTTGTGCATGCAAAAGGCGGGGCTTATACCCCTAATATCCGCCAATGTCCAACCTATTGACTTCTTCCTCCTTTGGAGCACCGCAAGGGTGGAATCTACTTGCATGTTAGTTAAGCACGAGGAAAGAATAACATGTAAAGGGGAACAAGGGCCTAAGAACTCATAGCTGAGGTATGAAGGCAAGGGCTTCAACTCCAATGTAGGAGGCTCCTCGATTGAGGGCTTTGTTGGTGGAGTCTTTCGGTTCTCAAGGTCCAAGGAAAGCTTTCGGGGCTCAAATATATATGATCCCATTCCTTGCAAAGAATTGACACATTCTAATCAAGCCTTTCTTCTCATCCTCATCATGATTCAATAGCACAACTTCCAATGGGTCTTAAACATTCATCACAGCACTTATGTCACCAACAATTACTTCGGTCACAAGATCCACAAACGAACACACTTCGTTGCTATTAGGCTGCCTCATTGACTTGCAAACATGGAACATAACTTTTTCATCGCCCACTCGGAAGGTGAGCTCCCTAGCTTCCACATCAACTAAGGCCTTCCCTGTAGCTAGGAAAGGTCTCCCCAATATGATTGGCACCTCGTAGTCAACCTCATAGTCAAGTATCACAAAATCTGTGGGAAGTATGAACTTGTCGACCCGAACTAGCCCATCATCAATTATCCCCAATGGTCTCTTCATTGTCTGGTCCACCATTTGCAACCTCATGGATGTGGGTCTTGTTTGCCCAATCCCCAATGTCTTGAACACAGAATAGGGCATCAAGTTAATACTTGCCACCAAATCACACAAAGCGTTGGCGAAATCGACACTACCAATAGTAAATGGGATTGTAAAGGCATCGGGGTCTTCTAACTTTGGAGCCATGGAGTGCACAATGGCACTCACTTGATGTGTCATTTTGATCGTTTCATAGTTCATTGATCTCTTCTTTGTTACCAAGTCCTTCATGAACTTGGCATATCCCGGCATTTGTTCTAAGGCTTCAACCAATGGCACATTTATGGACACATTTTTCATCATATCAATGAATTTCTTAAATTTATTCTTATTGTTTTGCTTTGCAAGCCTTTGAGGATAAGGTGGAGGAGGTCTTGGCAAAGGAGCCTTGGCTTTGGGCATTACCGGATCTGCTATGTCTATCACATGTCCCTTAGACGGGTTCACATCATCTTGTGTCTCCTTCATATTTTCATCAATGTCTATCCTCACTTCATCATTTACTTGAATATTATTGCTTGGCTCATCATCATCTTTCATCACCACATCATCATTCACAATCTTTCTTAATTTTGAGGTACTAGCAACTCCACATTTCCCACTTCTTTTAGTCACCACCATAGCACACCCCGTATTGTTCCCACCCTTCGGGTTTACTACCGTATCACTTGGTAGTGCCCCATTAGGGCGAGTATTCAAAGCTTGAAAAATTTGGCCAAGTTGGACTTCCAAGTTGCGGATAGAAGTGTTGTGGGAAGCTAATTGGGCATCGGAGTCGGCATTTTCTCCATTATTTGCTTGAACATGGTTTCAATCTGCCCCATTTCATTGTTGGAAAAACTAGGACCTTGTGACGGATATAGAGGCAAGTTGTTCGGATGTTGATACATCGGGGGCCTTTGAAATCCCGACCCCTGATACCCTTGATTATTGTTGTTCCAACCCCCTTGATTGTTATTACCTCCCCAATTACTATTATTGTTTCCACCCAATTGCTATTTCCTTGAGTACCCCAATTTTGATTGTTGTTGTTCCCCCAATTGCCTTGGTTGTTGTTGTTGCAACTATTTCAATTTCCTTGTTGACCTTGATTGCCCCAATTTCCTTGGTTTCCATGTGATCTCCACTGTTGTTGATTCGGAGCATTGCCCCATTGACCTTGATAATTGTTGACATATTGAACCTCTTCACTTTGATCATCATATGAATCATCTTGATTGTACACACTACCACTTTGCTCAAATTGATCCGGATTGTTTTGAACTTGTTGACCTTGTTGCCATCTCTTGTTGACCATCATGTTCACTCCTTCCATGGAATTCACTTGTTTTGGCCCTTGAACTTGTTGAACCTGAGCTTTGGCCAATTGGTTCATGGTAGTTGTCAACTCAGCTATAGCTTGCCCATGGTCATATAGCTTCTTGTGTAGGTGAATAATATTAGGGTCACCTTGTGGCACATTGGCTCTACTTTGCCACGCCGAAGAGGTATCCGCCATCTCATCAAGTATTTCACAAGCTTCGGCATATGGCGTGTTCATGAAGTCCCCCCCCCCGCACGAGTTGATTAACCACACATCGGTTTATTGTGTTGATCCCCCTATAGAAGGTCTGTTGAATCATGGCCTCAATCATATCATTGTTTGGGCACTCTTTAACCATTGTTCGGTACCTCTCCCAAATCTCATGTAACGGTTCATTGGCTCTTGTTTAAAAGCAAGGATCTCACCTCTTAGCGTTGCCATATGTCCTGGAGAAAAGAACTTTGCGATGAACTTCTCGGCCATCTCATCCCAAGTGTGTATGGAACGGTTGGGTAACCTATCTAGCCAATCCAAAGCCTTTCCCCTTAGAGAAAATGGGAAAAGCATTAACCTCAATGCATCCTCGGAGACATTAGTCTGCTTGCTCCCCCCAGCACGTGTCAACAAAACCTTTGAGATGCTTATAAGCGTTTTGGTGTGGAGCTCCGATAAAGAAACCGCTCTATTCCAACAGTGTAAGCATGACATTGGTTATTTGAAAGTTGCCCGCCCTAATTCGGGACGGGACTATTGCACTTGCATAGCCTTCATTAGGTAACACCCTGTGTGCTGCCTTAGGAAGAGGTGGGGGAGGGTTTGGGATGTTGTCATTAGGAGGGCGACCTCTCCTTTGTACTTGAGGCTCAAGGTGAACCTCATCCACTTGTTCGTCATCTACCTCCTCCCCAGTGGTATATTCCCGAGGGCTTCGTTGTTAAGAGCCATTTGGTAACTAAAATCAATTCACACACAAAATTAGAAAAACGGAAGGAAAGAAAAACAAAACACGCAAATACTTAGATATATAGCTAGGGTCGTCTAACTCCTCGGCAACGGTGCCAAAAATTGATCGAGTCCAAGCCTACACTGCTATTGAGTAGAGAGGGTGATCGATGCAGTTTAACCCAACTAGATCGGGATCGAATCCACAGGGAGTTAATGTTTGGAATTAGGTTTATATCTAAGCTAGATGCGGGCTTTGATTCTAATTACACTTCCACAAGTTTTGGGTTTGATTTCTACTTCTAACTTTACTCTAAAGATTGCAATAATTGAAACTCAGGACAATATTTTTGTTGTTGATTTTCAAATGGTTAAAGAGACTAGAGTCGTGACTTCTACCTAGGTGGATATCTAACGGATAGCAAGAATCTAGGGCAAGCTTGATTAGTTGGATTCGTAATATAGCTATTACACCAGGGTACTCGCTCTATACCTCTCGGTAGTTTGAGTGATTTTGCCCAATTTGGCTTTTTCAAGTCCAAATGGGTATTCATGCAAATCAAGTGATATTAGCTCAAGTTGGGTATTACTATCTCTAGGTTTAACCTTTTAATTGGGGCTATCAATTTCTTGAGTTCACCCCAATTCCTTGTTAAGCCTAGTTTTCCTAGACTTAGTTCCTCTTTCTTAAGTAGAAACTAATTCTATAGTTCTAGCAAGAACTAGGCTAAATATCACTAACCTATTCACATTCAAGCCCTAAAATCAAATACCCGCACTAGGGTTGGGTCACAACCCTAGCTATGGGTTTAGCTACTCATGAAAATAACAGAAATTAAAGATGAAATGAAGATAAAATTCATAATACTAGATTAAAGGATGAAAATCTAATGTTACAGAAAACTCAGTCATCTCAGGTGCTCCTCTAATACATAACATATCTTAAAAATGACAAAAAGTTCTATTTATACTAAACTGAAAATATCTGACAAAAATACCCCTGCCGAGGGTGTGCGTCCACATAATTCTGAGTGCGGCCGCACTCTTGCTTTCACGGCCACACAATTCTGAGTGCGGTCCGCGTTCTTCAATTTTGGATCTGGGTTGAGCTGAGCTTTTGCGGACCATATAATTTCGATCGCGGCCTCACAACAGACTTCCGCGGCTCCACAATTCTGATGTGTACCGTACTTCTCTCTTTTGCTCTAATTGTAAGCTTCTTGAACCTCAGTCATCGCGGGCCGCATAATTTCAATCGCGGCCACACAGGGACTTTCGCGGCCGCACATTTTTGGTGCGGTCTGCGCTCATCTTTTAGCCCAAAAATCACACTCTCTGAATCTCTATTATGCGGACCGTGTAATTATGCTCGCGGCCGCATCATGGCTTTCGCGGCTGCACAATATTTGTGCGGTCCACGCTTCAGAACTATTTTTCCAGCCTTGGTTTTTGTTCAACTTTTGACTCCTTTGTTAGTTGATTAAGGTTCCTTTGGCTCATTTAGAAAAATTCCTACAAGCAAGCATATTTCATTAGTTTTCGGGAATACCTTCACGCATTTTTGGCCCAAAACACAAGTAAAAGAGAGCAAATAATATGTTAAAATCCCTACTTATCCTGGCCTAGAAAATTTAAAGTGGGGCAACTCGTTCTAAGACGTATACTCTCGCATCATGAAGAAGCCAAAGGAAAATTTGCTCCAAATTGGAAAGGTCCTTACATTGTAAGAAGAGTGTTGCCAAAAAGAAGAACTATATTTGGGAGATATCAAAGGAAATGACCCCGAAGCAGCTGGTAATGCAGATTCGGTCAAAAGGTATTATGTTTGACCCTCTTACGCAAGCTTTAATGCTCTCTGATTGGAACGGCGAAGGCTTTCTTTCTCACTATCCAAAATTCCAAACACTACCAACCCTTGCAAACCCACTACTAGAAAATAGGCCTATGGCAACGCTGTCAAAATCGTTGCAGTAGATAGGAAAACCGTTGCAATAGTTCTATCGCAACGGTTTAGGGGTCCGTTACAGCAGATTGCGTTGCAATAGATATAAGGCAACGGTTCTATGTAACGGTTGAGAAACCGTTACAATAGCATATCTATTGCAACGATATGGAAATCGTTGCAATAAAAAGGGCTACTGCAACGGTCATTTTACTCTAATGGAATGGGTACAAATCGTTACAACATTTGCTTTGTATCGACATTTGAGGCTATTGCAACGATTGTTCACATCTAATGCAACGGTTTGACAAGGCCTATTGCAATGGTTTGTAGAACCTATTTTACTGGTTTGTTTAGACTATTGCAACGTTTACAAATAACTATTTAACTATATCAGTTATATAAATTACGAGAAAACTATTCATAAACAAAATTATAATATGAAATATTCAAGTAGTGATATCCGTAAAGGCAAAATATATAATATTCTTTGAGAATTGAAGAGTTAGCATACATAAGTCTGTAAAATGTTCAAAAATAAAAGATTCCTAGACCATCCGAAGTTCTAGCAACAATCAACCAATACTGTAGAAGGTCTTCCCTAGATTCGTCTACCCTTTTATTCATTTACGCACCTACAAAAGAAAATAAATAAATATTCAGAAATATTTCACAAAAGAATTTATTCTCTACATATATATTTCTAGTGTGTATTATCTACATATTACCGGTCAACTTCACAGACACTACAAAAGTATTTAAATTTATCATAACATATGTTTTGTTAGCTTATTAGAACAAAACAGAATCCAATAACCATAAAGCACTCACTCAGTATCTTTCACTTCTCTTGAACTGAAAGTGCTTTAAGTTATTAAAGAATTAAATTTTATCAAAAACATCAATTCGATAGACCACTTTAAACATGCAAATTCAAATAATAAAGTATAAAATTAGCTTGAACTGGAATTCAGAATAACCCCAACTAAGGTGGACAATGAGTTTCAAATCACAATTGAAGGAGAAACTAATGTGCTTGGGATGTTTCCCTTTTGAGCAAAATATATTTGTTATTTCTAGTTTTTTGCTCTCCATTCTTGTTTTTTCTAAACATAGAAAATGATTCATGACTTATATAGGAGAAGTTGACATGAATTTAAATAACTGAAAGAAATTGTCTATTTTACCATTAGAAATCTAGAAGCCTTGTTATCTTTTTCTAATACAAAATATGCATGACTAATAATTCAATCTTAACTGCTACACAAAGTTAAATAAACAATAAAGTTGCTTGTGCATGTAAACAGATACTTTACGCTTAGAAGTCTCTATCTGTGAGATCTTGAGATATTTAAAGGGTCTTTAGTCTGCTTGACTTAAATCAATTCCTATATCATCTCGTATTTTTAGATCCATAAATTACCTGAGGTGCCTCTTCTACTAAAGGGAATCCGAACCAAAAAGAATGAAAAATGAAGATAAAAAGTAAATCTTTAGCAAAAACAAAAAGAAACAGGACATATATTCAGTTAGTTTTCTTAAGAAAAAATAATTTACTGAATTTGATATTTGTTCTTGCTGCTATGCTATTGAGGTCCTTGAACAATATTATGTCATTAGACTCAAAAATATTATTCAAATGAAATGGTACGAGATATGAAACATAAGCATTCAATTCCGCAATATCTCTGCCCTCCAACCAAAAAGGATAAAACAAACAAATTATAAAGCATTGAATATATATGTAGCATAAATTGAAGATTTCACTTCAAAAAGTTTCCAACAAAGGTTATCAATAATTGAAGAAACACAAAATACCTTAGACAAATGAGAAATCTAAACACCAAGCACAAGATACAAAGATCTACAAAGTCAAAAATGACGTAGAGAAAATAACAATGAAGAATAGAGAAAAATACCTTGGTACCCCAAGTCCTAGTGACGAGGGTATTACAGACGATCTAAGAAGCAATACCTACTGGGTTTTCTCCATTCATCCATCTCTAACCATATCCCATTGCTGTGTGTGAGGAGGAAGCTTTAGAGAAATTTCTTGACTCGATGTCTTCTCTATTTGCTGGATTCAGTGACTTCGGTTAGGGTTTGTGGCCAACATCAACGAGAGGAAGCTTTCGGAAGGTATGTGCTTTTCCAGAGATGTGGCCTTGCGCCCTTGTCGGAGATGTCGCCATCGCTAGAGCTATTGGGACTAGTTTGCCGGAGCTTTTGGACAGTACTTTTAGGAATAGAGAGCTGGGGGTAATTCGATGTCTTTTAGGCAAGAATGACTTTGGAAAATTAGAGGAGGTTTCTTTGTTCTTTATTTTTTTTAAAGTTCGGATGGACCTAGGCTGGGGTTAAGAAAATTATTAGAGGGAAAATAAGGAGGAAAATGAAAAACATCCCAATATACTATTTTTTTAGGGAAACCGTCGCTACAAAGAGCTCTATTACAATGCTTACCGCAACCATTGCAGTAGACACATCTGTGGTAACGGTTAATCAACTATCGCGACGGTTCTATTTCAGAAGTGTTTCAATAGGGCTTAAAGTCTATTGTAACGCATATGACCGTTGCAATAGACATGTTGTTGCAACAGTTGTAAAACCATTGCAAAAAAATTGTTGCCATAGGCTTATTTTCTAGTAGTGACCCTTTGAGCCTTTCTTTGATTACCCTCTTTGGAACCTGGAAGTTATTATGAAAAAAAGAAGATGATGAAAAAGGAACAAAAAGAAGAGGAAAGATGAAAAGAAAGAAAACAAAAGAAATAAAAACCAAAAGTTTCTTGAACTACGTTCGACTTGATTCCGAAAAGATACGTAGGCAGCCTCTCTCTAGGGTTCAGTCACACTGAAACAAAAATTCACACTCCCCCGAAAGTTGAAACTAGGGCAGATGCTATAATGGTTCGGCGATGGTTTTGCCTGAATGGCTCCAAAGTTGTAGTTCAATCCAAATTCTTTTTACCTAAATCCTTTTCAAGTCCTTTCGATCAATCGATAAAGAGGTTCAAAATGGGAGAATACAGTTACTTAGATTGAATGCAACCAATTGAGAGAAACCAAATCAAAGAGTCTTATTGGTGAAAACCCCTCACGGGCACCGTAAGGCGATGATAATGAGAGAAATGAAAATGAGAGAGTCTTATTAATGAAAACTAGCAAAGAGCACTATAAGGCGATGGTGAGAAGAGAAATGAGAGAGGTCAGCTGGTGAAAACCAGCAAAGGGAGCCACTGATCGAAAAGAGGATCTTCACAACCATTGACACCGACAGAGTCCTAGCAAGGTTTCTCGATTTTAAGGCAAACGTTATGATGAATTTTTGAAAGTTGGATGGTTTACACAGATCAGGCATCCAGTCCAAGAGGCATGTCATGTTCATTGAAGTCAACATGCACTCCAGATAAGTCCTTCTTTCCTTTCCCCGAAAGGGATACCTCTTGTATAAATTCATTTTCCATTCCATTGTTTGTTTTTCTTTCAATCTCTTTCGGTCTAACTCTATTCCAAAATTGAGGCAAAGAAGGGTGCAAGATTGATTTACAGGGCTTTTGCTTGATACAAGCTAGTACGCAAGAAGGCACCCAACCTTGGTAGGGGCATCAAATTGACCCCGACTGGCCATGGTGGTCGATGCTTTGAAATCAGAAACTCTCGAAAGAAGGAAATCAAATTGAAGTGCCTATAAAGGTAAAATGAAGTTGAAAAGGTTGAGTCCCACGTGACTAACCATCTTGGCAAAGTTTGAAAAGCCAAGGGTTCCCCAATGCTCTGAAATTAAATTTAGAAAAAAGAAGTGAAAGCCTATAAAAACAAAATGAAGTTGAAGGTTAAGTCCCACGCGATCAACCGTCATGGTAAAGTTTTGGAAAAGCCAAAGGTTTTCCGGGGCTAGAAATGAAATCCGTCTTCTGGGAACAACCAGTTGCAGTTGAAAGTATCATCAAAGAAGATGGGCTGAGATCAAGTGACTGAAATAATCAACGCCGCAAAACCAACCATCGTTTCAAACTAACAAATTATTCTTTGTTTGAAAAATAGGAAACAGGTGTAATCCAAATAAAACCTCGCAAAAGCAGGTGCAAAAAAAAATCGCGTAGAGACTAAAATAGCTCTACAGCAATTATCACTCCAAAAAGGGAAGTTTTCTCCAAATTCTTTCCTGCATTTTGCTCATTCTCTTAATAAAAAAATAAAAAGAAAGAAAGTTCCAAATCATGGTAGTATAGTGTTTCCTATCCATAGCTGCATTTTTTCAACATAGGGTCTCCACTCCCTAATTGGTTTTTATTTTAGACATAGGATCTCTACTCCCTAGTCTCTTTTCCAACACAGGGTCTCCACTCTCTACTTGGTTTTATTTTAGACATAGGGTCTCCACTCCCTAGTCTCTTTTCCAACATAGGCTCTCAACTCCCTAGTTGACTTTATTTTTAGACATAGGGTCTCCATTCCCTAGTCTGATTTTCCAACATAGGGTCTCCACTCCCTAGTCTTTTTTTCAATATAGGGTCTTCACTTCCTAGTTGATTTTTATTTTAGACAAAGGGTCTCCACTCCCTAGTTGCTTTTCCAACATATGGTCTTCACTCCCTAGTTGACTTTATTTTTAGACATACGGTCTCCACTCCCTAGTCTTCTTTTCCAACATAGGGTCTCCACTCCCTAGTTGAAGCTATTTTAGACACAGGGTCTCTAATCCCTAATTGATTTTGTTTTAGATATAGGGTCTCCACTCCCTAGTCTATTTTCCAACATAGGGTCTTCACTCTCTAGTTGAAGTTGTTTTAGACATACAGCCTCTGCTCCCTAGTCACTTTTCCAACATAGGGTCTCTATTCGCTAGTTGATTTTATTTTAGATATAGTGTCTCCACTCCCTAGTCATCTTTCCAACATAGGGTCTCCATTCCCTCGTTGAATTTATTTTAGACATAGGGTCTCTACTCCCTAGTCATCTTTCCAACATAGGGTCTTCACTCCCTAGTTGATTTTGTTTTAGACATAGGGTCTCCACCCCCTAGTCGTCTTTCCAACATAGGGTCTACATTCCCTAGTTGATTTTTGTTTTAGACATATGGTCTCCACTCCCTAGTTGCTTGATTTTATTTTAGATATAGGGTATTCATTCCCTAATCTCTATTTTTCCAAGGGTACACCAATCCTAACATTTTATTTGCTTTTAATAATGAAGTAGTATAGAATTTTATTACAAATAACTCAAGAAATTTTTCCTAGTGAAAACTGGGGCAGAAAAATTTCATTCGTTTGTTTTGGTGTCTGAGTAGGTTTTGCCTCGAGGCACAGGGTTCGAGATGACCAAAGGAAGAAGTCTCAATCCAGAATAAAGAAAAAAAGTGAATCCAAAATGCAAAAGCGAATGAAAAGATATGGACAACTCAAGGCATGACTGAATTCACGAGCATTACATGTCCTGTTTTGATCAAGAAAAGTCGCAGAAGAATGAACTAGCACCTGCAGCTAGCAAACATCAAGATTCAGGTCAAAGTTTGCATGAGGAAGCAGCCAAGACTCAGGATCAAGCTTCAGAAGACTTATAGATAGGAATCTTGTAACTCATAGCTGATAGGCTTGTTTAGTTTCTTTTCATTTTTGATTTTGGTGTAATAAGGAGCTCAGGAAGCAGTAACTGTAGCAACTACAGTGAAATCACAGTTTTTCGTTAATCCCAACTACCAAAATTTCCAGAACTACGCTGACATGATTCCTTTATAGCCATGGATATGTATGCAACCTCCGAACCAAGGTTTGGTCAAACGTTTTCAAAGTGCTTCCCATGGAGTATCCAAACGGGCAAAAATCGCTCGTAATTGCTCAATTTATCTTTGCCCGAAAATCCTTCGTGTTTACGAGCAAAGAGAGGCAGCTGTGAGCACGTAATTTTTGCCCGACGAAAAATACTCCTACAAAATTCACAAAAATAGATTTGTTTTAATTATTTTAATATTTTATAGAATTTTTAGGAATTTCTCGTTAATTGTTATGTGCATTTAGTTGCATATTTAATATTTTAAAATATATATGAAAAATATCAAAAAATGTCCAAATCTTCATTACATAGCATTTTAGGTCTTAATTACATTTAGGATTTTATTACATGAGTTAATTGCATTATTAAATAAAAATCACAAAAATACAACGGTCATGTATACATTTTAGCTTTTAGTTTTAACTAATTATTTTTAAATTAGTGAAAATAAGTAAGATCAATTCTACAAAATAGATTAAATTAGAGTCTAATTTAGGATTTTATTTAGCTTATTTATGATTTTAATTAATGAAATTAAAATTTTTAGAATCAAAGAAAAGAAAGAGAAAAAAAACAAAGAAAAGGATAGTGCAAAAAATGCTTTAATCATTTTTAGGTTTGGGTTAATTAGTTAGTGTTTTCATTTACATTTTTATTAGTTTAATATTAGGGAAAAATCAAAAATTGGCTAATTGTGCAAAAATCAGATTTATTTTTGGAATTTGGCTAAGTTAGAAGGGTTATTTTTGGTCAAAAAGATGGACTTATATTAGATATTAAAACATTACATTAGTACAGGGAGCTGGATGCCTTAAAGGCATATTAGATTGTAAACTAGAGCTACTACTATTAGAAGCTATTACAAGTGCCCTTACATGGGGTGCATTACTACACAAAATATTAGTATTATAAACGGGGGAATTGTTCATGTTAACAAGTCTTCTATGCAGTATTCCTGCTAGATCCTGGTTGTAGAGAGTTGCGACAAAAGGTGGTGGTGTGACAAAAAAGATGAAATTGTTGATAACTACTTGCTTGGCCCCATAATGAGCTAGACTATCTGCGACACTATTTTGCTCCCTATAGACATGTTGTAGAGACAACCTACCTAGCTGTTGAAGCAACAACCTGCAATCATTTAAAATGTTAGTGTGATATATGTTAGACGTATCTAACATATGGAGGATGTCGTGTGCATCTGTTTCGATGATAAGCAGTGTGTATTGGTGACGCACAACAAGTTGCAGCCCCCTGAGTAATGCTAGAAGATCTGTTTGGATGGCAGTTGCTGGACGAGATGCTTCTGAGAAGCCTAGAACCCAGTGTCCCTGTGTGTTGCGGAAAACACCTCCTATGCCATAGTTGTTTTGAGCTGGGGAAGATGCCTCATCGATGTTTAGTTTATAGTAACGTGGTGATGGGGGATGCCATTTGATATTAAGAGGAATGGGTTTTTTTGTTAGGTTGTGTTGTGTTAGAAAATAATATTCAGCAACCGTAGTTTTAATTAATTGAAGATTAATGTTCATATGTTGATTATCCAGAGTGTTTTTATTACGAACATGCCATATATGCCATAGTGCAAAGGAAAGAAAGATGGCATTTGGGATGTTATAAGGAATTGTTGTTGAACACGTATGTATGAATTTATATAACCATTGTGAATGGTTAGAGAGATTTGGTGATGTGCCTATTACTAAAGTATTAGAAGGTATTGGAGGGGTTATGTTTAAATGTGCCCAGAGTTGGGTTACTTTAAGACATAGGAAGAAGATATGTGGATTGGTTTCTGGTGCCATTTGGCATTGCTTACAATATTGGAAGTGGTGATACCTAAATGGGCTAGGTATGTAGCTGTAGATAATCGGTTGTGTGAAAGGAGCCATAGGAAAAAAGATATTTTAGAAGGGATTTTAAGTTTCCAAATCCATGTGTAAGAGTATGGAGTATTTTCAGTAGGAGTTAGTGAATTATAACTTGATTTAACTGAGAAGATGTCATCGTTTGTTAGATCCTATTTTCTAACTCAGTGGGGAGATCAAGGGAAATTTTGTCAAAGTGCCACTTATTAGCATCATAATAACCAGAAACCCTTTTATGGTATTCATTGGGTGGGAAAGAGCCATGTAGGTAGGAGCTGAGTGTAAAATTATGAGTAATCCATGGGTCTATCCAGAACTTGATATGTGTTCCGTTAGTGAGATTCCATTTATAGCCCAACCGGTAGTAAGACCAACCATTTATTAGGTTCTTCCATATAAAAGAAGGAAAACGTTTTGGTGTCTTATTAGGGCGTATGTAATTTTTATGAGAACTTGTGACCAAAGTTGTTGTGGTTGTTGAAATAGGCGCCATGCAAGACTTGCATGTAACGCTTTATTTTTTGTGGAAAGTTTTTGTATACCCAAGCCACCTTGGTCAAGTGGTTTAGTAACACTATCATATTTAAGGAGGTGAAGTTTTTTCTTTTGTTGAGTTGTTCCACAATGAAAATTTCGTTGGTATCTATTTAAGAGGGATAGGATATTGCTAGGGATTGTGATATATTGCATTATGTGGTTGGGTAGTTGGTTGAGGGTTGAGCGGATGAGGGTAGTGCGACCAGCCCTTGTTAAGAATTTTGTTTTCCACCCAGCTAATTTATTTTTGAAATTATCTAGCAGAAATTGAAAATCATTCTTAGTAGGTTTTTTAATGAAGATGGGAAAGCCCAAATATCTACCAAAATATTTTCCTTCTTGCATATGGAATATGTCTAAAATATCAGTTTTTACATTTGAAGGGCATGGCTTAGAGAAAGAGATTTTTGATTTGTGAAAGTTTAATTTTTGACCCGAATAGGTTGTGATGGTTTCATAACGTTGGGAATAAATGCTGTGATTTTCTATAACGACTTCTTCTTTAATATTGCTCTTTCCAATTGGTACCTTACTTTCAAATTCTCTTTCCCGATCCTCGTGTTATGGGGATCTACACAATACCGGTCACATGATTGTATCCAGTATTAACTATATGCTTACTCATCTCCACCATGTCATCACCGCCACATGTCTGCTCGAGAGACGTCCACGTGTAAATGGTAAATTTTACCCCATACATTCTTATTGTACCTTAGAAGAGGAGCCTTAGAACAACAGTAAAGTTATTTTCGTGTGACCTATAGATCACAGGTTAGAGCCGTGGAATCAGCCACTGATACTTGCATCAGGGTAGACTGCCTATATCACACCCCTTGGGGTGCGACCCTTCCCCAGCCCCTACGTAAATTGCAAGATACTTTGTGTACGAGGTTGCCCTTTTTTTTGGCAATTAAAACAATATTATTAATCACCAGTAATCTGCACAAAACAAAGGCAACCTACCAGGTTACACTTCTCATGACTATCATTTATTATTGTACCTTCATTATAATTTGTTTAATGAATTTTATTGGTGGGTAAGATAATCTTAGTTTTCTTACAGTCCCAAAGGATTACTACAATAGCTCAATTGGGTATTATTGATGTTGGTATAAAATATTTTCTCCAGTCTATTTTAATTACTTTTTTGGCGGTTCTCACACATTCTAAAGAATCCATCTTTTAACATTAATTAATGATGAAATTGACCATATTAATCTTTAATATCTCTTTAATTTATTCATTCAAAATATAACAGATACTCCGAGACTCTTTACTCCAAAGACAACTTAAAAAAAGAAGAAGTTAATTCTTTCTTGATAGCTGAAAAATTAAATATTATGGATCATAAAAAAAAAACTAAAAATTTAATTAAAATGGACCTGATGGAGTAATCAATTTACATCATGAAAAGACCACAAAGTTATGAAAATTTTTCGAGGTGTCATACTTGTTGATAGCTAAATTTTTTATTTTTTTTAAAAAAATTTGCCATTAAAAGATTAACCAAAGAGGAAATGGGTAAATCGTGAAGAAAGTAGCAAAGTAGAGAACGACGCGCCAAAAAAACAGCGAGAGTATAGATGATGAGATAATTTATAGCTAGAATTGTAGGATTACCTAAATTTTTGGAAGCAAATATATGATATTTATTTTTTTAACTATGATTAGAATCTTATTTTAGCTAATTAAATCTCAGTCATTAATTTTTAACTATGCCATGTGTCTTTTATTCAAGTAGGAGCTTTGGGGAAAATGGGAAATGGAGGGGAGTTGGATCCAAAATCTACAATTCTTAAAAGTTTGGGGGTTCAATTGCACTATTACACATCTACAGAGGACCCAATAAAACCCAGCACCACCACGCGACACCGTCCCGTCCCAAACCGAAACTCAGTCGGGTGTGATGGAGGAAGAGGGAGCTGGATTCAGGCTAAGCAAGAGATTCTCCGATAAAGGAGGTGAAGTAGACTACAAAACCAAAGCTGGCACTGCGTGGTCTCACAATTTCCTTAACCAGAAGCCATGGCACCCTCTCTCTTACCCAAACCAACGTCGCAAGTGGATTGCGGAACAGACTCATGCCCAGCGAGAACAACGTGCTAACGAAATTGCCCGCGAGGTTTGTTTTTTTAACTCTATTTTTCAACTAACCCCATATATACCCAGTTCCCCTTTTTCATGAGACGATTTTCTTGATTTGGGTTTTTTTTGGTTTGCTTAGTTTTGTCAAAAAGTTTCAATTTGTTCGCTGATTTTTTCGCTTTTCTGATTTGGGTGTGTGTTTCAGTATGCTCAAGAACAGGAGTTTTTTCGTCAGACTGCTCTTGTCTCCAAGAAAGAGAAAGAGAAGGTAACCATTTTTATTTATTAAGTTCTGCTTGGGTTTTTTTGGTTATATTCACCCTATTTAATCCCTTTTTTCTCATTAGAACAGTTGCATTGTTTGGTTAAAAATAGCATTTTTTTAATCTTACATCCACATATTTCTTGAAGGAAAAAGATGAATAGGAATTGGTTATTCAATGATTACAAGTTTAAATAATTTGAATCAGTTTCATAATCCAAAAACAAACAGGTATACTATTTTTTATGCATATATATTTGAATGAATCATGGCATATTCTTTTCAGGGTTGTAAAATATGAAGCAAATAGTATTGCACGCCCGGTATTTTGGGATGTTTTTGTGTGGAGATTGATTTGTTTCTCTGACAATGTTGTTAGATGGAGATGATGAAAGCTGTTAGCTTTATGTATGTGCGACCGCCTGGTTACAATCCGGAAAGTGCAAAAGCTGCAGAGATTGCTGACGAAGCACAAAAGCAGGGGCAGGGGCATGGCGGCACTTCTCAAGACACATCTGCAGCAGGGGTCTCCACTTCTGGGTAATGCTGCCAAGCTGCTGTAGTTTTCGATGATTCTAAACTTAAATTTTGTGAAAGAGACCGCTGCACAATGTATCATTGATTGTAAAACTTAGACTCACTTATATTACTTTAATTCGTCATAGGAGACCTGAAGTGCCACCTGTTCAGGAGAAAAAGAAACCAAGGCCAAAGGATGTTTTTGGCCGTCTTTTGCCAACAGAAAAAGAATTTGAAGTGCTTAAAAATGCTCCAAGGTATGTGTTGTTTTCCTTCAGGATTGATAACCAAGTTACGGAATTATATTTGACATCAACTTTTCAGTTTTAAGCTATTTGAATTTGAGGAGCTTTATAGTTTAGTAGTTTGTTTTGCTAAAGCTGCTTGGAACGACTTGTTGTTGTGGCAGTTTGATGAGCTATATTACACCTTCTCTTTTCTTTGTTCCCTTTCAAGGAGTTGTATGACATCAAAGAAGGAAAATAGCGTCTTGTGAGCCCTAGAAGGAAACATTTCTCCCTTAAATGTCTATTAGCTGACTAGACATTATGTTGCAAAGCATTGAATATCAGACACATTGTATTGTGGTATATAACTTGGAGGGAATAGTGACGATACATGTATGAAGTAATTGGTCTAGCTATTAACTTTTCAAGTGGTGATTCCTTAGGTACATTTTTTTCTTTTGTAATAAGTCAAGCTATTCATCACTACTTCACCAAGACCGTGTTATTATCTTAGGCACAATTACTTGAATAGACTAAATCCGTTGGATGTAATTGTGCCTTTGTCTTTGTTATTGCATAAGCATTTCTCACCTCCTTTTTATCAATGTGCTACTGTTTTTCTACAGTCCTTCTGGTTTTGGAACTAGGATTCGAGGTAAAATTAGTGTTTGCAGGATTAAATGGGAATCTGTGACATTCCACTTGCTAGTAAGGTGATTGTATTTTGTTTTAACGGGAAGTATGCAGGGTAGGAAATAAAAGAAATAGAAGCTCTCAGAATGAGAGATAAGGGATTGTGGTAAGCTGCGATTTGGACAAGATGAGAACTGATGACTGAGACATCATCATCTCATCTTGAGAAGACAATCCACTTACTTCATAAAAGAAATGTCTGTGTTGAGATGACTGCAACATCAAACCTTGCCTTCTATCCATTGTATACCCTTATTTGGACCATCAGTTGGCGGTTATAACTAAATTAACTAGTTAGCCTTGACTTCATAAATTTGTAAGAGAATACCAAACTTAAAGGACCTATAAAGCACCAACTCAACCAACAAGTTCATCTGCCTCTCTCTTTCTACTCCAGCGGAGAAGTAGAAGATAACTTACTCTACAAATTCATCTTCCTTGTCCTCCTTCCTATTCTTCAAACCAGCTAAGCATATTCCTCAACTCAAAGAAATCTACTTGGACACAAGGCTAAGGGCCTGGCCTAGTGGTAAACGAAGTAGGTGCAAACCTTGGAAATCAAGGTTTGAATCCTAGCAACAAAACGTACTAGGAGATTTCTTCTGAATTTGCCTAAGCTTACTCGATATCTGTGCTGGTGGGAGATAATAAGTATCCGGTAGAATAGTTAAGGTGCGCACAAGTTGCCCGTGACATCACTCTAAAAAAAGGACATATACTTGGATGCATAAAGTTAATGTCTTCAATTCATGCTATCTTAGTGCCACTCTAAAATCCTTTGATGAGATTCTTTTTTTCAAAAGTTCCTTATTTGCTGCGAATTGAGTTTGAGAAGTTCACTTTTTTTTTCCGCCTCTAAACAGAGTTTTCCACATTCAAATCAGCCTTCCAAATGTCTAGTGATGCCTTTTGGGGGCCGGGTGAACTCTATATCCACTGCTTTACATGAATGCAACTTTTTGGGGTGTTGTGATGTTAATACGAATTTTTCAAAAACAATTATATATCCACTCCTTTTGAGGATCTTGTCATCAAGAGGATTCTAAGTTGCTATATCGATAAGTCACTAGATGGATTTTACTCCTCCCTTAAAAATGTTGAATTATCTTTATTTAGGTTTCTCTTTGTAGTCGATTTTGTTTTCCTCGAATGAAGTCCCAAAAGGGGTAATCAAAGAAAAGATGGAGCTACTGATACTATGCTTGTTCTCATTGGAGAAGGATCGATGAGGTGTCATATGTTTTTTATTTTTATTTTTTGTATCTGCTTAAGGAAGAGAGTGATTTCAGCAATAGAGATTTGCTGCCCAAGAACATCATCTAGTGGGAAATCATTATCTAGGCTCCACAAAAGAGTGTAATTATCTGATACGCAATAGGCACTATGCGGGATGTTAGGGTGATAAAATGGTGAAACTAAAATGAAATTTTCCAAATCCTTGACCTTTTCTAGTTTTCTTCATACTAAAATCTTATTTCAGCATTTCCAAGCTACAACGACGGGAGTTATATTCATGCTGATTGATGGAAATTCATTGCGAGAGGAAGCATAACCTACACGATAATCATTGACATGGGGAAAGCATATAATAGAGTGCCAAGAGAAGTTCTTCAATGGGTGTTGGAGAAGAAAAAAGTTGATATTAATCATATAAATTTCATAAAGGATATGTACGAAGGTGTTGCCTCTAGCGTTAGAACAGTGTAGGAGATACAAAGTAGTTTTCTATTACAGTAGGTGTACACCAGGGATCTGGCATTAGATCAATACTTTCAATACTTGTTTAGGCTAGTTATGGATGGGCTAACTAAGGTCTTATGGTGTGATATTAGCGTACGATTGTGTTAATTGACGATACTATCGGAAGTGTCAACCAAAAACTTAAACTATGGAGAATCACGCTAGAGAGTCAGGGTTGTAGTGTGAGTAAAATAAGACTACACTTAGCCACAAATGAAGAGTAAAGTTGAGGTTATATGGCTTGTACACGAGGTTTCTCCCATCATTAATAAAATTATTTACTTTATCCGGAGAAAAGAAGAGTGAAGCTGGGGTGAGATTAGACGGGATTATAGTGCTTAGACACAAATTGTTATGACTAGGCTCGATGAGATGCAAACTGTTTAGATGTTTAGGTTTGATGTTTAAGATGATGTTATGATAGATGAAGATGTAATGCATAGAATGAGAATAGGATGGTTGAAATGGATAAATATTACCAGAGTGTTATGCGATAGGAAAATACCTACCAAAGTGAAAGACAAGTTTGGCACAATGGTTGTAAGACCGATAATCTTGGACCTCTAAGTTCCAATATATCAACAAGATGAGTATCATAGAAATGCGAAGGTTAAGATTATGTGCAGTCATATACAAGATTAGAGCGGATTAGAAATGATGACATACGGCCGAATGTACAAGCAACATACAAAGAGGATAAAATGAGAGGTCACTTGAGATGGTTTGGACATGTCATGTGTCGATCTCTAGAGGCATTGCTCTATAGGTGTGAAACCATGGTGATTGAAATATGTTAAAAAGGGGACGAGTTAACCTAAGAAATTATATGAAAGAAATTGTCTTGAAAGACTTATAATCTCTTGAAATCCATACAGACTTGGCGAAAGATAGGGTATAATAAAAGAAAAAGATCTATATAGGTGATATCAGTTAGTTGCGATTAAGGCTTTTACTCATGTAGTGCACTTATACCTTATCAAAGAAATCATGTTAGTACGCTTACTCCTTACTTTAAAATCCAACATAGCTAGGAACATTTTATCTTGTTAGAGGTCTGTTATCCCAGTAGAAAATGTTGAAACCTAGTGTTGGAGAAGATAGTGAGGATTCACACCAAACCCAACTAGCTTGGGATTAAACCAGAGTTGTTGCTGTAATCTTTTTTTGTGCTTTATTGGCTTCCTTGGTGGTAATTACTGAATACTTTCTTTCCAATGCAGAGCCAGTTCTGATTCTCTTTGAGGTAAATAATGTGATTGGGCAAATTAAGATCTTCCTGTTGTTAATATATCTTCCTCGTTTTGCTTCTGTTTATTCTTTTTTTTTTTTTTGGCTTTTCAATCTATTATGGTGGAACTGAACTTATGGTAGCTTTTGCCTTCCGAGTACCAAGATATATTGATGCCAGATGATTGTTCTTCACCTCTAGGTTGGAAACAGGTGTTGCTGGAAGGGCCAAACCATTTGGAATTGAGATACGTAATGTCAAATGCGTCAGATGTGGAGCCTTTGGCCATCAGAGTGGTGATCGTGAATGTCCATTGAAAGATGCTATTATGCCAAATGAAGAGAGTCGAATAAAAAGAGATGATCCTTTAACTGCTATCCTGGCTCAGACAGATGCTTCTGAGGTAAATGGGCTATGTTTATGTGTGCGTGCATGGTTTTTTTCCTTTTTCTCCACCACAAGCTAAAGTGGTCTGTTTGCGCGTCCATGTTTTACTTTTTCTTACATAGCCATTATGACTGGACCAGTTGACCTCCCACCAAAAAAAAAAAAAAGAGAAACAGAAAAGTTTGTGATAGAGGGGTTGAAACAGTGAATTTAATGGAGATAGGTTAAGAATTTGTTTCCCACGTTCCAGTATGCTGAAAAGCTTCAATTTTCAAAGAAAAATAACTTGTTAAAAACATTTGGCTAAAAGGAAGTAGGAATTAGAGGGCTGGAAATTCTCCTTTAGAGAAAGGAATCATATTATGGAGTAGATCTAGCTTTTTTCAGAGAAGGGGAGTCATATTTTGGTGTAGATTCTTAACTTTTTGGTATACTGCTTGTTTACAGGAGAATTTTTCCATTATTAATAAGATTATTTATCTTGTAAAAGAAATGCTCCTTTAGAGAAGCATATGCTCTGGGGTAGAGCCTCCTCTATTCATTGTTGATGCAATTTCACTTAAAGCATCCGTAAGTTGATCCATAAGGATGCCAAGAGACATCTTCTCTTCCGGAGGATATGTACTTGGAGCTCTAAGCTTGGAAGGATGCTCTATTTCTTGTAGTCGGTAGAAAACAAGGTATAGATCTGTCTCATCTTTCCAATTGTACAGTTCATTAAGTTTCCAAGTTTTAGGCTCTGTTTCATTTTTCCATCTAAACCTCTAGGGTTACAATTTGCCATCATAGAAGTTCAACTCATTGTACACTAACCACTTTCAAGGGGCAAACTGGTCAGTATAGAAAACGAAAGAGAAAAGGATTAGCTGAATCAATTTTGTTGAGTTATATATTGTTCCACATACTCTCTTTAAGGACATGCCCTTTGTAAGGGCATCTGAAAGGGTTTATAAAGGTTTTGAACTACATCCGTTGTCTAAAAGTGTTGGGTTGGATACTCATATTGTTTCATGCATTGTCAAAATCAACTTTTGAGACACTCATTTTTGCACGTGTATGTATACAATCGTATCCAAGTGTGAACTTCAATATTGTGAAGTTCACATAAGAACCTCAAAATTGGGTTGCACATGTTGGAGGAAGTTGAAGTATATGACATCCCACATGGGGTACATTAGGGAACTCTTAAAGGTTTATAAAGGTCTTGGTCTACTCTTCTATCATTACCTTAATGTTTTTAGTTGGGTACCTACTGCCTAGATTTTCCACCAGCTCGTCAAAACAATCGAAAGAAATGAACACCCCTCCCTCCTCCACACACACAAAAAAAAAGGAAATGGACTAAAAAATAATGTTGCAAATTATGTGTAGTTATCATGGAAAACCAAAGTCTTAAACTTCATTAATTAAGGGGTAGAGAGTCTTAATTAAGACGTGAACGTGGCCTAGGAGAATTGGAAAGGAATGGCCATGGCAAATTCTGTGGAAAAAAAAGCCCCTGAGTAAGTATCTTATTTTGGTTGTATGAAGTTCGTCTAACACCAGAACACTTGAGAAGAAGGGGACTGAATGATACAAAACGCCTATCTTTGCATAGCGGAGTTGCAAGGGAGCTATACTATATGCTCTTGTTTTACAAGATATGGTGTTCTCTTTGCGCTTGGGGTGATGACGCAGCTAGTGAGGTTCTAACTGAGGAGCGTATGTTGCTGGTTTAAAAATCATCAGCTCATTTTATATGAGTGATTGACTATACACAGAGTTAAGATGTTAAATTAACGTATATTGTATTTTAGTACTAATGGAAGATGGTATTGAAAATATTGTCGAAATGTTAATTTGATAAAGAGAATATCACATCAAAGTTAAAGTTGTTAAAGGTGTATTGAAATGGAATGATGTCAGGCATTTTGAGACGTTCCAAAATGCAAAGAGAGTGATATAAATTGGGATTGGGAAGGAGTATAGATTTTTAAATTTTTGGGCATCAGTTGGTGATGCCAAGAACTTTCTAGGAGAAGTCTTTTGGAGCTGGTATGGGAAGAAGACTTCAAAACAACTGCTGAAAGCATGATTCACAATTCCAGTCGGCATTGGAAGGAAGGAAAGGAATCTCAAATGTTTGAAAGAAAAGCTTAAGCTCTTTGTCAGACTACTCTGGCAGGCACCAAGGCGACTGGTGGTGGAATGACGTAGTCCAAGGCAAAGTGGAGGCGAAGAAGGAAGCGTATATGAAGTTGGTAGGGAGCACAAGCGAGGAGGAGAGGAGAGCGAATAGAGAGAGGTACAAGGTAGCAAGAAAGGAGGTTAAGCTGGCGGTCACAGAGGCTAAGAATACAGCGTTTGGCCGGCTGTATGAGGAACTGGGGAAAAAGGCGGGGATAAGAAGTTGTTTCGGCTAGCTAAAGCGAGGGAGAGGAAGGCTCGAGATCTGGATCAAGTGAGGTGCATCAAAGACGAAGACGGTAAAGTCTTGATGGGGGAGTCCCAGATTAAATAGAGATGGCAGACGTACTTTTAGGGTCTTCTAAATGAGGAAGGGGACCGAGATATAGTGCTAGGGGATCTGGGGCATTCAGAGAGTCTCCGAGACTTTGGGTATTGTAGGCGTATTAAGTTGGAGGAGATCGTGGAGGCTATGCGTAAGATGAGTAGGGCAAGAGCGACCGGGCCAGATGAAATTCCGGTTGAGTTCTAGAAGTGTGTGGGTAGAGCAGGCTTGGAATGGCTGACTGGGCTGTTTAATGTTATTTTCAGGACGAAGAGGATGCCAGATGAGTGGAGCTGGAGTACAGTGGTTCCGTTGTACAAGAACAAAGGTGATATTCAGTGTTGTAACAACTATAGGGGTATCAAGTTACTAAGTCATACAATGAATATTTAGGAGAGGGTGGTCGAGGTGAGGGTGAGGAAGATAATGTTTATATCTGACAACCAGTTCGGGTTCATGCCGAGTCGCTCGACTACGGAAGCTATCCACCTTATTAGGAGGTTGGTGGAACAGTACAGGGATCGGAAGAAAGATCTGCACATGGTGTTAAAGCGTATGACAAGGTCCCTAGGGAGGTGCTATGGAGATGTCTGGAGGTAAAAGGTGTGTCGGTAGCTTATGTTAGAGCGATCAAGGACATGTATGATGGAGCTAAGACTAGGTTAAGGACTGTGGGAGGCGACTCGGAGCATTTCTCGGTTGTTATGGGGTTACACCAAGGATCTGCGCTTAGCCCGTTCTTATTTGCCTTAGTAATGGATGCACTAACACACCATGTTCAAGGGGAAGTGCCATGCTGTATGTTATTCGCTGATGACAGTCTTGATTGATGAGACGTGGGACAGTGTTAACGAGAGGTTGGAGGTTTGAAAACAGGCTCTCGAGTCTAAGGGTTTCAAATTGAGTAGGACTAAGACAGAGTACCTGGAGTGCAAGTTCAGTGCCGAGTCGAGGGAAGTAGGCATGGAAGTGAGGCTTGGATCATAGGTCATCCCCAAGAGAGGTAGTTTCAAGTACCTTGGGTCGGTTATTCAAGGGGATGGAGAGATCGACGAGGACGTCACTCACCGCATAGGAGTGGGGTGGATGAAATGAGGCTAGCAGCTGGAGTCTTATGTGACAAAAAAGTGCCACCGATACTCAAAGGTAAGTTTTATAGGGCAGTGGCTAGACCGACCATGTTGTATGGGGCAGAGTGTTGGCCGGTTAAGAACTCTCATATCCAGAAGATGAAGGTAGCTAAGATGAGGATGTTGAGGTGGATGTGCGGGCACACTAGAATAGATAAGATTAGGAATGAAGATATTTGGGAGAAGGTGGGCGTGGCCCCTGTGGATGACAAGATGCGGGAAGCGAAGCTCAGATGGTTCGAGCACATGCGGAGGAGAAGCCTGGATGCTCCGGTGAGGAGGTGTGAGCGGTTGGCTTTGGTTGGTACGAGAAGAGGTAGAGGACGGCCTAAGAAGTATTGGGGAGAGGTGATCAGGCAGAACATGGCACAATTGCAGATTTCCAAGGACATGACCCTTGATAGGAAGGTATAGAGGTCGAACATTAGGGTTGTAGGCTAGGGTGGTAGTCGAGCTTCTCCTTCTCCATTCCGGGGGTAAAGCGAGTTTGAGTAGGTTGGTCTTAGACGGCTTGTGGTTAATGTAGAGTCCACACTACCCTTATTGTTTTCCATAGCTTTGGACCTTAGTTGCTGGTTATTATTATTACATGTCATCTATTTTATGGTTTTTAGGATGCTGTCACCCTTTCTATGGTTATGTCGACGATACTGATGAATTGTTTTTTCTTGTTTTATTTCCATCTTCCTGAGCCGAGGGTCTATCAGAAACAGTCTCTTTGCCCTATCGGGGTAGGGGTAAGGTCTGCGTACACACTATCCTCCCCAGACCCCACTTAGTGGGACTTCACTGGGTCGTTGTTGTTCATGAACTTTTGATTTCATTGTCTCCCTGCAGGGGTAAGCCTGACTTGTTCATAACTTCCAGCAGTTCCTTAGTGCTAAAGTTGTGAATACAAAGTTATCTTTTTAAAAAGACAAGGTGTAGAGAGTTGCCAAGATTGCGCCCCCCTCTTCTGCCAATATGTTGCAGATTACTCTTTGAGATGAATACCAAACAATTTATGAAATAATGATAAGAGTAGCATGGATTCAAGATCAAATTGTAAAGCTTAATGAGCGTGTGCCACAAACAGAAATGAGCATTGGCTGCTCATGTGCATTTAGTGAACCTGGTAAGAGGTTGATGCTTGATCTTCAAAAGCCCATTCCCTTCTACAGTCCTTTAACAATGGGTGCAACCTGGGAGAGCAGGGTTCAAATGTCAGTAGAGACAAAATACTAGGTGAAATTCTTCTCATCCACCTAAGCCTTGGTGGGTAGAGTTACCCGATTCCTGAGTTGGTGGAAGGTACCATGTACTTGGTGGAATAGTCAAGATGCGGACACCACCATTTGTTAAAAATAAAGAAAGAAGAGATTGGTGATAAGATTCTGCACTCCTTCAAACTATAGAAGGATGTGCTCTTTTTTGATGTATTCTATCAGTACCTTCTTGGTACCTTTTCAATAAAATCTTTACCTTTCCATTTAAAAAAGAAAAGAAAAAGAAGAGACTGGCGATAAGATTCATCTGGTGCAACTCAAGTTAACTGTTGAGTGCCAATGTGGCATGGAAGACATTAGAGGGATCATCCTCTTTGCTCTTGGCAATATTTTTTGGACTCAAAAACATCCATGTTCTTTTAGCCCCTGCAGAATAGGGCCGACAAAGATCACATTTGGTGAAGAATCTCCACCCCTGTTTATTTTAACGGAATGTTTGGGAACTGGCTAAAAGTGGACCACTTTGACAAACATTGTTGACTATTGGTGCTCCAAGTAAAAGAATATGGATGTTTTGAGTCCAAACCCAAAGATAGTGGACAGTTTGGGGCCTTTCTCCAATCCGTTAGTCATAAGTTGTTTAGCATGCAATAATTATATCCATCTCTAGTTTTAAGATGTTTCTGCTCGCTTTGCTTTTTGGACAATTACTGCCACCCCATGTTCGGATGCAGACTGTGACCTATGATTGGAAATTGGGGAAGGTTTGCAATAGGAAAGGAAACTAGAAGGATATGAAATGGAGGAGAGTTATTTTACTTTTGTTTGTTTTGGGTGGAAAATAAGGAAACAGCAACAAAAAAAAAAAAAAAAACCCATTATAATCCCATAAGTGGGGTCTGGGGGTGGAAAATAAGGAAATCAAGGGGGAAATGTTTGGCTTTCTTTCTCATGAATTTACTTTTACAGGTGCGCAGAGAAATAAGATTTATCCTTAAATTTTTTGTCCTTTTCTACTCAAACAAACAAGAGGAGGGAACATTTTCCCTTCTTTCTCTTCCTATCTATTCTTTCTGAGAAAAGTGTAAATTTCTTCACCGAACCAAAAGACGTTAATGTCCCAATTTGTCTGTTTCGGCCTGTGTACAGCCTTTGAAGTGGGAGCTCAAGCAGAAGCCTGGACTCAGCCCTCCACGTGGTGGGTTCAATCTTGATGATCCCAACCAACAGATAGTTGCTGAGGACATATTTGATGAGTACGGAGGTAACATCTTCTTCCCATGGCCAGTGGTAGCTCAGGTTAAATTCTTTTATAGTGTTTTATGTATATTGGATCCTAATGCCCTGTTTGATGTGCAGGATTTCTTACTGCGGATAATGTACCTGATTTGCTGGCCAGCTTATCAAGCAAACCAAATAAGAAAAAGAAGTCCAGTAAGAGCAAGCACAAAAAGCGGTCTTCACCAGCTAGACCAGATTTACGTGATCAAGAAGAAATTACTTCATCTTCGGATGATGATGATAGAGGAAGAACACTGAAGAAGAAAAAGCATAAGAAGAAGTCTGGAAAGCATTCTGTGTCTTCAGAGGACTCTGATAGCCATCGGAAATGTAGTAGTAACCGACAGAGACATTCACTGTCAACTAAGAGAAAGCATTCTGAGTCAAGTTCAGAGGACGATGATAATGACAGGCATCGCAAAAGGAGTAACAGACACAGACGTTCACATTCAAGTTCACCTGAGCGTGAAGATAAGGAACACAGGAAGAAGAATCATAATGAGTCAAGTAGGGGAAAGCATTCTAAGTCAAGTTCAGAGGACGATAATAATGACAGGCATCGGAAAAGGAATAACAGACACAGATGTTCCCGGTCAAGTTCACCTGTGCCTGAAGATAAGGAACACAGGAAGAAAAAGCATTCTGAGTCAAGTAGGGGAAAGCATTCCGAGTCAAGTTCAGAGGACGATACTAATGACAGGCATCGGAAAAGGAGTAACAGACACAGACGTTCACGGTCAAGTTCACCTGTGCCTAAAGATAAGGAACACGGGAAGAAAAAGCATTCTGAGTCAATTAGGGGAAAGCATTCCAAGTCAAGTTCAGAGGACAATGATAATGACAGGCATCGGAAAAGGACTAACAGACAGAGACATTCACGGTCAAGTTCACCCGAGCCTGAAGATAAGGATCGCAGGAAGAAGAGTCGTCACTACCATCATCATCACAGTCGGCACAATCATTCTGATTATTCATGACGATGAAGTTATATCATCTAGCTGTTGCCTCCTATAAAAGAGCTCCAAAACCTACTAGTGATGCAAAAGCAGTAAAGGGAAAAATGGTGAGCCACGTTAAACCGATGGAAGGAAAGTAATCAGTCAAATCATGGAGTTAGCTTCTTGCACCTCTGTATCTATGCAATGTTTTCATCTTGTGTGGCTATCAAATTGGGATTCTTTGGCTTCCTTTTTAAGGTTACTAGCCCTTATGCTTCTCCTAATAGCAGAGTGAGTGCAAATTTATGGAGAAAAGTCCCAAAACAGTTGGGTATCTTTGGACTTGGGTTTAAAATGGTCCTATTTCTTATACATGAGGCACTAATATTCCATATTGTTTTATAAAGTGGTGCAGTTCCAGTCTTTGAACCAAACCACCGTGAGAACTCTAACGGAAGCCACATATCGCACGAGCCTCCATCACGTGTTTTTTTTCTTTCAAAAACAAGAGAATTCTCTCAGCATCTTTGGACAAAAACCATCGAACTTGTTCCCTTGTCCCAATTTATTAGAACCCTAGCTTGCAAATTGGTGATGATTTTAGCTGAAGAGAGCGAAATCTTGTGTGGAATTGCAACAACTGTGGCCAACTTGTCTCCACAAAAAAATGTGTGTTGCTTCGGTGCTAGAGAAAATGTCAAGAAAGAAGCATGCAATTGTCGATATAAGTTGTTATTTCATGGAAATAATGAAAACAATGCGGAGAATTACTGAAAGAAGTCTGTGAGACGTGTTTGTATGATTGTAAGTTTTGCGAGTAGTAGACTGAATTGTCATATTGTGGTAAACGAATTTGTTCTTTGAAAAGCTGTCTAAGCATTGAGTGTGTTGTTTGATTCTAGCTTAAGAGGAACCAGCTTCTTTAGAGCCTCCCTCACCTGAGGTATGGAATTCTCACGGTGTTTAGTTAAAAATATGGACTATATATTGTGCTCCATGTATGTATAAGAAAGAAATAGGGCTATTATATTGTTTTCCACATTTTGGAAAAGGGTTTTTGCAAAGACTTTGGGTGCCACTTCGGAGAGTGTATTTGTTTCAGTTGGTTCATCAGAAATGTTTGACGCGTCAATGCACCATGCAAAAGATTTGCTTTTTATGAGAAATTTCCCAAGACCAAAACTAAACTAATTATGCAAAAATTTCTATTCTATTATATATAAATGGTTAAGGGGTACGAACACAGTAATTAGAAGTTGTACAAAATTTTATCTGAATTGTACCTTAAATTTCGCTTTACTTAATTGGTTATTGAATCTTCTTGCCTTTCTTCTGTTGGACACGTGTATTACCAGTTCTCTTTTAGCAGCTCCTTTTACATTCTTTATTTTATAATTAGTACTAGTACCCGCGGACACTAATCATATCACATATTTAAGTTATTTGAATTGTATGTAAATAATCTTAAAACTTGCACTTTCTCAGTAAATATAGATAATCATTGGATATTAATTACATGGAAAAAATTAACCCTTTCTTCTATTTTTCCTTTTTTATATCATTTTTGCCGGTGTCATTGGATCCTAAAAATAGTCAGGAAGCAAAATAATAACTCATATTTATGGCAAAACAATCAAATGTTAAGACAATGAATGACTCTTTGGATAACACTTAACTCTTTTACTAGTACTTGAACTCTTATTTAGTGTGTTGATATCTCTTAAAAATATTTCTTTCTTAAAATTTCAGTTTCTAAAGCATTATTTTTTAATAATAATTATTTTTATAATAATGTCATTGAAAGTATTATTCTTAATTCAAAACTCATTTTAGTTGACTATCTAAAAATATAAAAATTTCTTTAGCTAGTGAATTTTTTTACTCCATTTTGATATTTGACACTAACCATGTTAAATATCTAAGTTATTTGAATTATATGTAAATAACCTTAACATTTAAACCTTCTAAATAATTATAGATAATCGTTAGATATTAATTAAGAAACACTACATGAAAAAAGACTAACATTTTCTCAATTCTCATAATGATAATTTTATTTTTGCACTATTCTCATAGGTGTCATTGGAACCTAAAAATAGCCACAAAGTGAAATAATAGCTCATATTTATGGCAAAACACAAAGATTGACACGATATAAGCGATTCTTTGATTACGATGTGACTCTTATACTACTACTATATATATATATATATATATATATATATATATATATATATATATATATATATATATATATATATATATATATATATATATATATATATATATATATATATATATATATATATATATATATATATATATATATATATATATATATATATATATATATATATATATATATATATATATATATATATATATATATATATATATATATATATATATATATATATCCTTAATTTAAAATTCACTTTAATCGGCTATCTAAAAGTTTAAATAATTTTTTGGCCGGATTTATTTCAGTATGACTCCACTTTAAGTTTATAGATATCTCTAGCCCCAGAATTTAAATTTTTAATACCCTATATATACAAAAAAAATTGTTCTTTGATCATTAAATGTTAAATTAGTTAATTATTATTATAAAACATTGCATATATTGTCTTAAAATGGTCAAGTAGTTTATTTTTCGACACCATACTTGTCTTAACCTCAATGCAAACTACTCAAATTGCATTCCAATTCAAATTTGAAGATCATATCAGTTTGTTAGTAATAGTGATTTTTAAAAACGACACATAATGTAAATGTAAAAAAAAATATTATAAGATATCCTTATCTTATAATCTATGTATTTGAGTTGAAAAAAATATATTTGAAATCGATGAGATTAACTTTCAAATTTTTTATACTCAACAAAGATGAAACATAAGAAGAAATTTATTGTCATCTTTTATTTCTGGTTTTTAGATCTTTCTAACAATTTTTTCAATATTTATTTTCTTTTATCTTATTTTTTATATTGTTATTTCTTTTGTTACAAAAAATTAATTTATTTCACTATAAAGGGATGAGTTTTAATAAAAATTGTCTACATATGAACTTTAATTACATCTTTAGTCTTTTCTTGAAATTATTTCATATTTTTGTTTTGGCTTTATCTAATCAGCCTAAATATGTGTTCATCCCACCACTTAAATTAAAAAATTGAATAGCATGTAATTTATATATAATCCATATATAATATGTGTATAATCATGTGTTGTCGGTATATCATCTATTTATATTATCTATAAAAAGTAAAAAATAAATATGACCGGATATTATGTAAATATTCCATAAGATTTCGGTTTTTTGTGTTTATCCATGATATAAATTCTATTATAATAATTTTAAAACTCTCTACTAATGTTCAAAAATATCTTATCTTTGAATTAAAAAAAATAAAGTGTTTTTTCGAAATAATTTGTTTACATTTAAAAAAACAATTCACGTCATACCAATTTTTTCTTTATATATACTCTTTGTTACACTTAAAAGTCGTTATAGAAACTATAAATTTGAAATCAGTTTCTCTCTTGTTGAGTTTGAAAAAAAAACTTTTCACATAATCTAATGATTCAAAACTAATACTCTTCAACGAAAAAAAATATTATACCCTTACAATATTGGCTTGACTACAGCTAAATGAAGGGGTTTCAGCTTATACCCTTCAATTTCTTGAATGTGCTAAATTGAAATTAATGATACCAATTGTATAACCAAAGTTTGTTATTTGTTTGATGTCTATTTATGCAAATTGACTCTTCAAACAAATATTCTTCAAGTAGCAAAAATAAACATTTTTTTAATACTGACTGATTTTGTGATGTTTCTTTCTCTAGCATGTATGTTTACTTTATTATATATCTAAGTAAACTTTTATTGGGTTTTGTAAACTCTTTTTTGTTATTTAGATAAACATAGACGTGTACCCTATATATTACATTTATTTTAAAAGAATTTCGTTTTATTCAAATCTAGCTACAGTGTTTCAAAGAAGTATACTTATATGATTTTAAATGTGAAAAGGTTTTATAGTTATATGGAGTGATTTTTTTTTGTTAGAGGCGAAGTACTATTTAAATAATTAGAAAAAATAACAAAAGTTCCTAACATGATTGCATATGATCATTTACCGAATTAAGTATGATAACATGATAAAAAAAGATAAATTTTATTTTTAATTTAAATTCAAATTTTAGAACTTTATCTATAAATTCAAAATTATCTTTTAATTCAAATACCGTATATATATATATATATAGATAGATTTCCCAAATACTCTCCTCTTTGTAGTGACGCGTTTCTAAAATTTGATGATGAATTGTGTGGAACAACTGGATTCCACCTTCTCCTCTCTACTGATTTTCAACTTCCATACCCATTTGTGTCATTTTTCCTTCTTCAGACCATTCATTTCTCTCTCTTTCTTGCTATGTTCCTTTCCGCTATTTTTTCTTATTTCTCTCTAGTCTGGGCTACCTCACATACATGATATTTGCTTTATGTTCTCCCTTTCTTCATTTGTGATTACAGGTTTGCTACTTCTTATTCTCTGTGCATGAAGATTATACTTCTGAGAATCAATTCATGTGTAAGGATCCTTATGTATAAAAAGAAAATGTTTAATTTCTAGAGCCAGAACAATTAGCAGCCCAATCAGGAGAAAGAGTTAATTTCAAGCCCTTGGGGTGCATTTATCTATTTTTTTTAAACAAAAATTTTAGTGTCTGTTTTTGTTTCTGTAATGATAACAGTCAGTTACTGATTTTGATACTTTATTTGTATTGAGCAGTTCTTCTTGGGTAAATACTTCAGCTTTAATAACGGGATATAAATTTTTAAAAATACTTCACCTCTAGATTCAATTTCTGTGACTGACTTGGCTTTCTTATAATTTTGCTTATGTATCAACTTGGTGCACACTGAGGCCTGAGGTTTCCAATATTTTTTAGTTCTATCCCTCAATATTGAATCGCGTAACATTATCAATTTTGTGAAGGCAATTGTCAAAGGAAACTGTATTGGGAAAAAACTGAGTTTATATTAAAGATATGTGGCATGACACGTGGATTAGTTAAATGGTCAAAGCGCAGCAATTGACTAAGAGGCACGGATGGAGACAGCCACGGGAAGAAGAATTTAAATAGGCACGAGACGACTTATAGATACGAGTCTCGTATCAATTTAAATTATTTACAGCCAACGGATTAGAAGGCATTGAAGGCAAAGATCTGATGACAGAAAGGAGTCCAAATTCATTATTAAATACTTGATACGTTACAAAATTGGTATTTAATAGGAATGATTGTATAACGACTTATTTAATGTCATTTATTACTCATGATTATATCATTAAAGCTGAGACTTCATTCCTTTACCTAGAATTATCTATAAAAGGAAGAAGTATCATCATTTGTAAGGACACGGAATACTATTGAGAATTTATTGAAATACACATCTATTTGCTTTTTTACCATCATTCTCAAAAGTATTTTATTTTTGTCTCCTGATTATCAGTAACCCGAATTTCTTTTTAGCTTTGACCAAAGACTCAGATTTTTGGTTAAACAAATTGGTTCCGTTACCGGGAATCTGATAATCTTTCCTTTTAAGCTGTATCTTATCTATTGTCGTCATCATGTCAAACAACAACGCCGACAACAATAGTAATAACACATTGGGAAACCATGAGAATCAAATACATCAAAATCAAGATGATGTGGTTCCCTCTCCTCTAAATTCACCACGTCAATCTCGTAAAGGCACTCCTATTACTGAATCCCGTGCTGATCAACAAGAGCAATCTGAACATTTTGAAGGAGTTACAACTGAAGCTTTGCAAAAGCTAATTGATGCACAGGTCGGCAAAGCTCTTCAGGCACTTGTTAGTCGATTGCCTGCTGCGCCACCTACACCAACTCCTAATAATAATACATTGGAGAACCCCCGTTCTGGTCTTGATAATTCTGGAAACGGAGCAACCCCCAGTGAACCACAAGAAGGGGGACCAGGTAATTTAAATAATTCGTATTTGCAAAATTTAGTACTAACCTTGCAGAAACAGCTTAAAGAACAAAATGAGCGTATTGAACAAATCCCTGGAGTTCCGCCTGTAATAAAAGGAGTAGACATGGACAAATACTCACAGCAACCATGGAAGCCTAGTGCTGCTCCCCTTCCAATTCCGAAAAAGTTCAAAATGCCTGACATCCCGAAATATGATGGTGCTACAGACCCACGTGACCACGTAACTGCATTTACAACCGGCGTAAAAGGCAACGACTTGACCAAACAAGAAATTGAATCAGTATTGGTCAAGAAATTTGGAGAAACACTCACCAAGGGTGCATTAACCTGGTATTCTCTTTTATCTGAAAATTCTATTAATTCTTTTGCTGAGCTTGCAGATTCTTTTATTAAAGCACATTCAGGAGCACAAAAGGTTGAGAAAAGGATGGAAGATATTTTCAAAATCAAACAAGGGGATTCAGAGTTGCTTAGAAACTTCGTTGATAGATTCCAGCGTGAAAGAATGACTCTACCTCGTGTGCCTGACAATTGGGCTGCTATAGCTTTTGCAAGTAATTTAAATGACAAAAGTTCTGAAGCCACGAGACGACTCAAAGAAAGTCTTCGAGAATTTCCTGCAACCACATGGAATGATGTTTACAACAGGTATAGCACGAAGCTGCGAATCGAAGAAGATACCGTACCTAAGCTTCATCATGAAGAAAGGGGCGGTACCCGAAGGTCAGAAACCGAAAAAAGATCAGGTAAAAACAGGTACGATCCATATATGGGACCTGCAGGAAAGGACCCACGGTCGAAACAAGATAGCCAGCAATATGATCAAAAATCGAGGAACCGGGATTCTGGCTCTTCTTCAAAGTTCAGGAATGATCGGAACAGACAAGAATCACGAGATGATGATAGAAGTTTAAAGGCACGATTCGGTGGATATAATTTTAATGTCTCTACCTCCGAGCTCGTAGCTGTTTTAAGAAGCATGGGAGATAAGGTACGGTGGCCAAAAGAGATGCGGTCAAATCCAAGTAGACGCAATCCGGATCATTGGTGCGAATTTCACAACGATCACGGGCACAAAACTTCAGAATGTAGATTCCTGCAGAGTGAAGTGAATCATTTATTGAAGCAAGGGTACCTCACTGAGTTATTTAGTGAGAAAGGAAAACAAGCTTATATGAAAAACAGACAAGAGCCACCACAACCTCCTTCACCCAAGAGGACAGTGAATGTCATAAGCGGGGGAGAAGATATTCACGGCGTAACCTACACAGCCTCCAACAAGGTTTCTAAGGTAACGATTACACACGGGAAACGGGTGCGGCAGGTCCTTGAAAATGAAAGTATTTCGTTCGATGACGCAGATACCGAATGAGTGACAACTCCACATAATGACGCACTAGTAATATCTTTACTTGTACATGATACTAATGTAAAACGAGTTTTGATTGATCCAGGGAGTTATGTAAATATTATATTACTAAAGGTACTACGAGAAATGCAAGCTGAAGACAAAATGATACCCAAGGCGCACACCTTGTCAGGCTTCGACAATTCAAGTGTAGTAACAAAAGGTGAGGTATTTCTAACAACTTTTGCTATGGGTGTTGTGAAGGAAACTAAATTTCAGGTAGTTGATATGGAAATGGCCTACAATATGATCATGGGGAGACCATGGATACACGATATGGACGCTGTCCCATCAACTCTACATCAGGTTATTAAATTCCCATCACCATGGGGAATTTGCCAAATTCGTGGGGATCAGCAGATGGCTAAAAGTGTCAACGCTGTAACAAGTACGAGCGCCGAAAATAAAGAAAAGTAGCAATTACAGGAAACAGTTGAAGGTAAAAAAGATCAAACTTCAACTGAACAGGAAAAGACGGATTTGGACTCAAGACCTGACACAATTCAAGAACCTGAAGAAAATGAAAGCATCAAAACGACAATTGAAGAGCTTGAGGCAGTGATGTTATTTGATCAATGGCCTGAACGGAAGGTTTATGTCGGGGCCAATTTAAGCACGAACATGCGAGGTATGATAATCGAATTTTTAAAAGCTAACTTAGACTGCTTTGCTTGGTCCCACACTGATATGACAGGGATACCACCAAATGTGATGACTCACAAACTCAATGAGGACCCTTCTTTCACACCAATAAAGCAAAAGAAACGGAAACAAGGTGCTTTCAAGAACCAGGTGATTCAGGATGAAGTCCAAAAATTATTAAAAATCGGATCAATCCGTGAGGTAAAATATCCTACTTGGTTAGCTAACACGGTGGTTGTACCCAAGAAAAATGGTAAGTGGCGTATTTGTGTAGATTATACCGATTTAAATAAAGCCTGTCCAAAAGATTCTTTTCCCTTACCGCATATAGACCAACTAATTGATGCAACCGCAGGTCATGAACTTTTAAGTTTTTTAGATGCATACTCGGGATATAATCAAATTAAAATGGATCCTGGTGATGAAGAAAAAACTTCTTTCATCACAGACAAGGGGACTTACTGTTATAAAGTAATGCCCTTTGGCCTCAAAAATGCTGGGGCAACCTATCAAAGGTTGGTCACCAAAATGTTCCAAGAACATTTAGGGAAAACAATGGAGGTATATATAGACGATATGCTCGTCAAAACCCAGCAATCTCATGATCATATTTCTCATCTATCTGTTACTTTTGAAATTTTACGAAAATTTAATATGAAACTCAACCCAGAAAAATGTGCATTTGGAGTTGCATCAGGTAAGTTTTTGGGTTTTCTTGTTTCTAATCGTGGTATTGAAGTGAATCCTTCTCAGATCAAAGCAATAGAAGAAATCCCGGATATCCTTACTAATAAAAAGGAAGTACAAAGATTAACGAGAAGAATTGCAGCTTTGGGGAGATTTATTTCCAAATCCTCAGAAAGGTGTTTTAAGTTTTTCTCTGCACTTAAAAAGCAAGATCATTTTGAATGGAATGAAGATTGTCAACAAGCCCTTAGAAATTTGAAAGCTTATTTGTCAAAACCACCGTTGTTGGCAAAACCGAAGGTGGGGGAAAAACTTCTCATTTATCTGGCCGTATATGAAGTCGCAGTAAGTGCTGTTTTAGTCCGCGAGGACCAAGGTAAACAATCTCCTATTTATTATGTAAGTAAGTCCTTATTGGAAGCTGAGACACGATACCCACAGCTAGAAAAATTAGCATTAGCTTTGATCATGACATCTAGAAAGTTAAGACCTTATTTTCAATGTCATCCCATTGTTGTAGTTACTGCTTTTCCGCTTCGAAATATTTTGCATAAACACGAACTTTCAGGAAGATTAGCAAAATGGGCTATAGAACTAAGTGAGTATGAAGTTATTTATCAACCCAGGACCGCTATAAAGTCTCAAGTACTAGCTGATTTCGTGGCTGATTTTAGCTAGGGGATGCATTTAGAAGCAGAAAAAGAATTACTAGTTTTTAATGGCGCGAACCCGGGGACTTGGGTTTTATACACTGACGGTTCATCTAATGTAAAAGGGGCAGGCCTAGGAATAGTCCTCGTACCACCTGCGGGTGAGACCATTAGACAGGCTATAAAATGTCATTCTATAACTAACAATGAAGCAGAGTATGAGGCTGTAATTGCAGGTTTAGAATTGGCACGAGAACTCGGCATAACACAGATTATAATCAAGAGTGATTCTCAACTCGTGGTTAATCAGATGCTGGGGACTTATACAGCCAGAGAATCACGAATGCAAGAATACCTCGCAAAGGTACGGGAGTTAATAAAGCAATTCCAAACTTGGAAAGTAGTGCAGATCCCAAGAGATGAGAATGTAGAGGCAGATGCTTTAGCAAACCTTGCATCCGCAGCAGACGTGGCAAACAATACAGATGCTTCAGTCATACATCTATTTCATTCCGTTCTTGAATCTGATAAAAACGAGGTAAATTTTAATCATCTAACATGGGATTGGAGAAATGAAATTGATGCCTTTTTACAGCACGGAACCGTGCCTAATGACAAAGGAAAGGCTTACGCGCTTCGCAAAAAAGCTGCACGATATTGTTTATATCAAGGAAATCTTTATCGAAAGATGTTCGGCGGACCACTAGCAAGGCGTCTCGGACCCTCTCAAACCGAATATGTCATGAGAGAAGTACATGAAGGACATTGTGGGAATCACGTAGGAGGATGGTCACTGGTAAGAACGTTAATTCGCACAGGATATTATTGGCCTAAGATGGAAGAAGAGGCAACCAGTTTCGTGTCCAAATGTGATAAATGTCAAAGGTACGACAATAATATGCACAGACCAGCTGAGTTACTACATCCTGTTTTAGCCCCATGGCCCTTTATGAAATGGGGAATGGATATCGTAGGTCCACTTACACAAGCAAAAGGTCAGGTAAAATTTCTACTTGTACTTACAGATTATTTCACTAAATGGGTAGAAGCAGGGGCATTTAAACAGGTACGAGAAAAAGAAGTTAAAGACTTCATATGGCGAAATATAATATGTCGCTTTGGAGTACCCAAGGAGATCGTGTGTGACAATGGACCACAATTCATTGGAGCTCAAGTCACAGAATTTCTTCGAAGTTGGCAGATCAAAAGAATAACGTCTACGCCATATCATCCAGTGGGGAATGGACAAGCAGAATCAACTAACAAAGTTATTATCAATAACTTGAAAAAGAGGTTACAAGATTCAAAAGGTAATTGGCCTGAGGTGTTACCTGGAGTATTATGGGCTTATCGTACAACGACCAAAACAGGCACTGGAGAAACACCATTTTCAATGGTTTATGGTACGGAAGCCTTAATTCTAGTTGAAATAGGTGAGCCAAGCACACGATACGATCAGGCAACGGAGGAATCTAATAATGAAGAGATGCGGGTTAGCCTAGATTTACTTGAAGGAAGAAGAGAAGCTGCTTTGATAAGGATGGCAGCACAAAAGCAAGTAATAGAACGATATTACAATAGGAAAGCACGCCTCAGATTTTTCAAAATTGGGGACTTCGTGCTTAAAAAGGTGTTCCAATCTGCAAAAGCTGCTAACTCAGGAAAGCTAAGTCCAACATGGGAAGGACCATACAAAGTCCGTGGCATTGCGGGAAAATGAGCATACCAGTTGGAAACAATGGATGGTAAAGTTTTACCCTCACATTGGAATGCTGTCCACTTAAAATGATATTACTTTTGAGACAGTACCTATGGTCAGGTATCATCATGTTAAAATTTCTCTCTTGGTTTATTAATATTTTACTAACGATTTTAGATGTTAGGCAAAATATCCTAACTCGTGCCAAATGATGAGTCACAACCTGCAAGGCAAAATGGAGTATTCTTAAATTCCTAGCCCAGGGTTACAATTAATCTGATGGAAATACACACGAGTTAGGCGGTCTTCATCTATAATCGCACCTTCGGGTCTCGCATATCTTTCTGTTTCAGGAAAAAGGGCTAAAGTAAAAGAAATAAACAAGTGTTCGAGGCTTCATACTTCACCGCTCAAACACTTGGGGGACTACAATATTGTACACAGATACGTGTAGAAATGCAGATACGAATATCGAACGATAGAAGTCAAGTGTTGAGAAAACTTCAGCATTCATGAGAACAACAGAGTCATCTCTCAAACTCATAAACAAAGTCACCTCTCAAACCCTTCTTAATATGTAAAGATAGGGTCATGACTATGTACTGAAACAGGTTATGAAGAAAAACCTTGTTTATTTTATGTTATTCACAAATCTGTTACAAGAAAAACAGTTACGAGAAAGTTGTAGATGTATTGTAATACATGTAACAGTCAAACACTTGTTAAAAGTTTATGAAAAAAAACTTGCCAAAGTTGTTTCATATAAAACGTGTGTATTCCTATTTCTTTCATTGTATTATAACACCATTATGAAGTTGAGACGTCTTCTTCATTAAGTGTCGATAAAATAAAAGGGCCCTCTTTTATAAGCCTCATGTTAATAAGTCATGAGAAGAATCATAAAGCATTTTCAAAGGATAAAAATGCTAAACTACTCTATAAGTCCTAAATAAGTAAGGAAAAGGCAAGAATAGAACACATTGAAGTACTAACGAAACTTCTTAATATAATTAAAAAGACTAAGTAGAAACTTAGTCAATAAAGGTTTATACAAGTGCCCCATTATGATAACTGGGGACTTTCACCAAAAAATCCCTTAAAAACTAAGGGATAAGACCATCATCCAATTGAAGGGGTTAGCACATCCGAAGTTGCAATATTAATTTCACTTTCAGCCACAGGCACGGTGGCAACTTCTGAAGAAGCAGCAACATGAACGGTTTCAGCTGAAGCAGGAATTGTAATCCCAATTGCTGCAGTAGTCACTTCTTCATTTAAAAGTTCTTCTGTTCCAGGAACTTCAAGTGCAGGAGAAGGAGTATCAATAGACTGTTGGCTTTTCTCGATGGTATCTACGACTTTGGCCAGTTCAGACTGCAAGTCAAAACCTTCTTGAGCAGCTTCCGTCAAAGCATCACGACGAGATTTCAGGAAAGCCCAACTCACCTCTATATTAAAATTTTCCTCTAGAAGTCCATATTCCTTTTCCCACATAGCAAGATCGTTTTTTAAGATTTGGTATTCAGCTAAATGGGAATCAAGGGAAGCTTTAAGAGAAGCATGAGAACTCTTCAAGGCATGAATCTCGTCAGAAGAAGTCTGTAAGTCACCCTGAGCTTGAGTCAAGCTTTGCACTAACTCTCCTGCATATTCTTCCTTCCTAGCCAAAAGTGCCTTCAGCTCCCTAACTTCTACACTAGCCCTGGATAATTGTTCTGACAAAGAGCATTCCAAAAGCTCTTTGTCTCTTTTCAATTGGCTTGAAGAGGCTTTGACAGTTGCCAGTTCAGAAGTTAAACCACGGTTTTGCTGCTCCAGGAGATTTTTATCTTCTTGCAACTCCTCTATGGTCCCTTGAGCATTCTCGAACTGCTCCTTCCAATTGGTTGCTTCAAGCTGGGCTCCCCTAGCTATTTCTTCGGCCTCGTGGACAGTCTTTTCAGACTCACGGGCTTTTCTTTCCAGTAGGGAAATTCTTCCCATTAATTCCGTGCCAATAAGGTTAGCCTACAGAGATAACTCATAGAAATGAGAGACTGAAGATAATTAAAAAAAAACTTGTTGGTAAAAATACATTCAAAGTAGAATGAACTACGTCATTCATCAGAGTTAAGCAGCTATGGCTCTCCATCTTCTTCTTCTCGATATCTCCAATTAGAGGTTCGAGCCAAACATCGGCTCTACCGGTCTTCCTCAAGAGGCTATGATTGGCAGGAACCTCCAAAGTAACACTTCTCATAGTCATACTTCCACTGCTAGAACCTGTCTCTGTATGATGAACAGAGGGAAGAGGAGCAATGGAAGGAATGGAAGGAAAAGATGAACGCAGGAGCGGAAGCAGGTGCGGTAGAAACAGCCAAGGGAACGGATATAGGAGCAGTAGAAACTGGCAAAAGAACGGAAGTCGTCAAAACTGGTAAAGAAATACTTACGGCTGGCAGAGGAATGAAGGAAATAGGAACAAATGAGGAAAGAGGAGCTTCATCAAAAACAGGGCCGAGCTCGTCACTCCCGAAACCACTGTCAAAAAAATGCTGAATTGACTCATTATTATCTCTTGGTTCGGCGTCCTCGTCAGAATGAATCAAAACAGGCTCGGTGGTGGAGGTTCGAGCAGGGGTGTTTTCAATTTCATCATCAATGATTATTCGTCTCCTGACCCTTGGCCTGGTAATTAGGGAGGTACCCTCCTCTTCTTCTTCAGAACTTTCCTTTGTAGCTTTCCTTTTAGGCAGCAAGGCTCGAGCCTTATCCAAATCAAGAGCAGCATTCGCAGACATGCGAATGGCTATAGCTACTTCAGCCGTCATTCCTCTAATGCCAAATCCTGATTAAAGGATGGATGTACATGATTAAAGTTGAGGAAAAAGTGCTTAACATGTAAAAAAAATTCATATAAAAAGGGGGATACCATGTGTTTTGACCTTCCAGCCATGTAAGGAAGAAATTGATTTCCAAGTTCTCTGCTCCCTAGAAGCAATCTTCAAAAGTGAGTCTACCCAACCACGGAAGTTGGGAATAGGTTCTACATCTCCCATGGTTGCTACAAAAAACCAAGAAGGGACGAGGTTAAAAACAAACTTTCTTTTGAAATTCTCAAAAGTAGGTACGGTAAATAAAAGAAAACCTACATTCAAAATTCCACTTCTCAGGGAAGGGAATATTTGTTTCAGCAATCAAGTCCACCGTACGAACAACAACGTAATGGATATACCATCCACGATCTTTGTCATTCTCAGGATTTACCAAAACTTTTTTGCTCCTTGCAGTTAAGGTAAAAACCCCATGGCGTATTAAGTTAGGATGGTATAGATGAATGAGGTGAGAAAAGGTGAAATTGACATTGGCCTTGGAGGATAAATATCTCAAACAAGCCACTGTTCTCCACACTAATGGACCGATTTGGGCCAAACAAATTGTAAAGAAACGGCAAAAATCGAGAATAACTGGGTCAATCGGAGGATTAAAACCTAAAGTGAAGGGGTAAGTATAAACAGAAGAATACCCACTTCTAAAAGAGGAAATTCTTTGATTTGGGGAAGGAATTGACATTCGGAGACTATCCTTCCAGTTACAATCTCTTCTTATGGTGGGGATTGTAAGCTCGGTTACTATTGTTGGGTAAGTATCGGCTTTTTCTAAATTCGTAATTTGTTTTTGAAGAGACGTTTTGTCACTTTCAAAAGACAAATCGCTGGGAACTATATCATCAACTGAGGGTTCTTGAGAAGAATCAAGAATTTCCCTACTTTTAGAAGAAGGGGCTTTTGGGATAGAACTCCTTGAAGAAGAACCAGAGGAGCCGCCTCGCGTAGATTCTAACTCTGTTCGAAGCCTACCTCCTCCGCCTCTTCTGTGTCTAACAGGGGCGTTGGGGAATTGATCTAGAATTGGAACTTTTTTACGGTTAGGGTTTGAAGAAGACATTGTTAAGAAGGAAGTATGTGCTGAAGATTTGTGAAGAAGACAAAGGAAGAAAAAGTTATGTGTAAAATGGGAACCGTCAACTTTAGAAGTGTAATGATGAAAAGCCTATAATAAAGGCAGCTATCACTTCGTAAATAGTGAGAATGAAGAAGTCTCGAAAAAGGGTATGAATAGCGGAATCAATTAGAAAATGACACATGGGCAGAACATTAAATGGAAAAGACTGCTGAGGCGTTAATACTGTCATGAGCATTAATTGTGACAAAAATTCCTTTTACATGAAGATCCACTTCCCAATTATTTAATTGATAAAAAAATAGAAAGTGGGGGGACTATCTGTATTGGGAAAAAACTGAGTTTATATTAAAGATGATGTGGCATGACACGTGGATTAGTTAAATGGTCAAAGCGCAGCAATTGACTAAGAGGCACGGATGGAGACAGCCACGGGAAGAAGAATTTAAATAGGCACGAGACGACGTATAGATACGAGTCTCGTACCAATTTAAATTATTTACAGCCAACGGATTAGAAGGCATTGAAGGCAAAGATCTGATGACAGAAAGGAGTCCAAATTCATTATTAAATACTTGATACGTTACAAAATTAGTATTTAATAGGAATGATTGTATAACGGCTTATTTAATGTCATTTATTACTCATGATTATATCATTAAAGCTGAGGCTTCATTCCTTTACCTAGAATTATCTATAAAAGGAAGAAGTATCATCATTTGTAAGGACACAGAATACTATTGAGAATTTATTGAAATACACATCTATTTGCTTTTTTACCATCATTCTCAAAAGTATTTTATTTTTGTCTCCTGATTATCAGTAACCCGAATTTCTTTTTAGCTTTGACCAAAGACTCAAATTTTTGGTTAAACAGAAACAATTTCTTTTTATTTTTGATTTATGGTTGTATAGATGTGTCCCATTTATCAATTATTGAATTAGGATGCTTTAAGTTGTCGTAGGCATCGTAGAAACTTATATGATACAAATTACAACTGAATTTACCTATGATTTTCTCACTCTGGATCGGATTAACGTTGCTTGGTTTTTTTATTGTGATTTTGCTCAAGTATATCTGTATTTGGTACATGGTTTAGGTTATTTTGGGAGCAGCGGATGATTGTGAATTGGAGTTCATGAACAGGTTTTTCCACGCATGACTATGTACTGCCTTTGATCATTGTATGAAAATTATATTGTACTTGGTTTAGTTACTCGCATCCATTATTAACCTGTGAAGTCATCTCTGTTGGATATATAGGAGAACCCTTGAGATCAGCGGCGGAGCCAGAATTTTTATTAAGGGGAGTCAAAATATATAAAAACAAACTAATCAAGAAGTCAAGGGGTGTCATTATATAGTATATATACATATTTTTAAAAAAAATTACCGAGTTAAACAGTGTAAATTTCCGACCAAAGCTGACACCCTTTGGGTACATGTGGCTCCGCCACTGCTTGAGATATGCACTTGTTCAGTATCATTTCGAATCAAGAAATGATCAGAAGACGGTCGATCCAGGTACCTTCCATTTCATTGTTTCAGGATTACATATATAGAAATTAAATCAGAACCGTTAAAGACAAAACAAATTCCAAGTATTGTTTTGGGGTGATAACTAACAATATCACTTTAAAAACTATCAAGTACAAATTATTTCTTAGAAGATGTTTTTCGACAAGCATTTCTGAAAAGTTTCTTCAGAAAAGTTTGCAAGAAACTATTCAAATACTAATAAACGATAGTGCATGACAAGATGTTTTAAATTCTTGAAAAGGAAAGAGAGATGAAAATAATATAGTAATAGTTTTTGGTTCCATATAGCTGTTCTCATGCCACGAAATGAGCTCGATGTTTCAACCCTGCAGGAGCATTATTGTAAACTTTATCATCTCTACTTTTTCAATATTCCATTTGGATAACAGATAAATTTAAGGTCAAAAGAGTTCTTTATTATTAATCATAGATATCAAATTAATTAATACTTGCACATCTATTGGTAATGTTGCAGATCAACAAAATATAATAAGTTTGGTTTTTGGACATATTTCAGTACATGAGCAAAATATATAACCATTACGAAGACTTTTATATATATCATTGTGCATGTATAATAGGATATTTTTATCTATAATATATGCAAAAGACAGAAGTCCAAATATTTCAAGTTAGATTCTTCTTTACTCAAATGGATTAAATGACTTGGTAACATGTGTAGTGACTACTGTCGCTGTTTGGCTTATATGGACGAAGTTGAAAAGCTAGAAGCTGGAAAATATTTGAAGGTTTATCATATTAAGATTTGCCAAAACAATAGATAATATTGATTCCGTTATCATTTTTCTGCATCTTAAATATTGACAAGAACAAATCACACCAAATTATTATTTTAGAATTCATCAAATTGCTCCTTGTGATTGTTTAACCAAAAATATGATTCTTTAGTCAAAGCTAAAGACAAATAGAAATTCGGGCTACTGATAATCAGGAGACAAAAAAGAAATAATAGACATTTTGAGAATGACAAATAAGCAGTAAATAGGTTTGTATTCCAATGTAATGTTGATGATATCCTCTGTCCTTACAAATGACGAGACCTCCTCCTTTTATAGTTGATTCTAAGTAAAGGAGTAATACCTTAGTCTTAATGAGACAATTATGAGCAATAAATGACATTAAATAAGACGTTGCACAATCATTCCTATTTAATACCAATTCTCTAACGTATTGGGTATTTAATATTGAATTTGGACTCCTTTTCGTCATCATATCCATGTCTTCAATGCCTTCGGATCTCTTGGCTTTAAATGACCTAAATAGGTACGAAGCTTGTATTATTCGAATTGCCTCTCGTGCCTATTTAGCTTTCCTTTCCCCGTATCTGTTGTCACTCGTGCCTCTTAACTGATCATCATGTTTTGACCATTTGATCAGTCCTCGTGTCATGCCACGTCACCTTCAATGTAAATTCAGTTTTTTCCCAATACAGATAGTCCCCCCACTTTCCATTTATTTATCAATTAAATATCTGGGAAGTGGATCTTCATAAAAAGGGAATGTTTGCCGTAATTAATACTATGACAGTACTAACGCTTCAATTGTCCCCTCTAATTAATGTTTTGCATACGTGTCACCTTTTGATTGGTTCTGCAATTCTGTGCCCTTTTTTCAAGGCTTCTTCATTCCCACTATTCACGAAGTGATAGTTGCCTTTATTATAGGCTTTCCATCATTACACTTCTAAGTTTGACGGTTGTCATTATAAACATATTTAACACAATGCCCCCGTAAGACATAGGAGAGGCAGAGGAGGTAGGCTTCGGAGCTTGAGCCTAGGATCCACTCGTGGTGGTTCATCTGGTTCTGCTTCTTCTTCTTCTGGTATTAGGAGTTCTATCCCAAAGACCCCCTCTTCTAAAGGTAAAGAACTTTCTGAACCTACTCAGGAACCTTTAGTTGAAGAAATCGTACCCAATGATTTATCTTTTGGGAATGATAGAAGATCTCTCCAAGAACAAGTTAAAAATTTAGAAAAAGCTGACACCTATCCTTCTTTAATAACTGAACTTGTGATTCCCACTGTTAGGAAAGATTGTAATTGGAGAGATAATCTTCGTATGATGATTCCTGCCCCAAACCAGAGAATTTCTTCTTTCAGAATTGGATTCTCTTTCGTTTATACTTATCCCTTTACTTTGGGATTTAATCCTGCCATTGACCCAGTTATACTTGAATTTTGCCGCTTTTTCAAAATTTGCTTAGCACAAGTAGGTCCTCTTGTTTGGAGAGCTGTGGCTTGCTTAAGGTATTTGTCTACCAAAGCCAATGTTAATTTTACCTTTTCCCATCTTGTTCACCTATACCACCCCAAATTATTCCGCATGGAGTTTTTACCTTGACTGCAAGAAGCAAGAAGGTTTTGGTAAACCCCGAAGATGACAAGGATCGAGGGTGGTATTGTCGTTACGTTGCTGTACGTACGGTGGATTTGTTGGGTGAAACAAACATTCCCTTCCCTGAGAAGTGGAATTTTGCACGTAAGTTTTTCTTTTTCTTACCGTATCTATTTTTTAAGAATTTTGATTTCTTTTCTAATCTCGTCTCTTTTTGGCTTTTTGTAGCAACCATGGGAGATGTGGAACACGTTACTAACTTTCGTGGTTGGGTAGATTCAATTTTGAAGATTGCGCCTATGGAGGCGAGAACTTGGAAATCAATTTCTCTTTTGAATGGTTGGAAAGTGAAGACTCATGGTATGTATTTCCTTATGCTTTGCCGTGTATTAAATTCTTTCTTATTTTAATTCTTTATCCCTCTTTTTATCAGGATTTGGTATCAGGGGTATGACAGCTGAGGTAGTCGTTGCCATTCGAGCGTCTTCAACCGCTTCACTTGATTTGGAAAAGACTCGGGTCACGCTACCTAAAAGAAAAGTTGTAGAAGAAAGTTCTGAGAATGAGGAAGAAGAGAATACCTCTTTGATAGCTAGGCCAAGAGCCAGGAGACGCGTCATTGATGGGGATGAAGTTGAAGATACTCCTGCTCGAGCCTCTGTCTCCGAGCCTGTTCAAATCCTTTCTGATGAGGATACAACTCCAAGAGGCTCTAATGAATCAATTCGACGTCTCTTTGTTAGTGGTTTTGAGAGTGGAGAGTTTGGACCAGTTCTTGATGAAACTCCCCTCTCTTCTTCTATTCCCATTTCTTCTATTCCTTCTATTCCTTTGACAACCACGAGTATTTCTTTGCCTATTTTATCGACTCCTATTTCCTTACCTGTTTTGGTTCCCATATCTGCTCCTACTGTCCCTGCTTTGACTCCCACAGCTCCCATTGTTTTTACCTCTTCTACTACTCCTCCTTCCATTGTTCCCCCTCCCTCTGTTCAGCATACAGAGGCGGGTTCTAGCAGCAGAGGCATGGCTATGAGAAGTGTTACTCTTGAAGTTCCTGCCAATCATAGCCTTTTGAGAAAGACTGGTGGAGCTAATGTTTGGCTCGAGCCTCTAATCGGAGATATTGAGAAGAAGAAGATGGAGAGCCATAGTTGCTTGACTTTGATGAATGACATAGTTCATTTTACCTTGAAGGTACTTCTCTTTTAACTTACAAGTTTTTTTTATATCTCTCTATATTCTCACATTTGATGCCTTTCCCTTGTAGGCTAATCTTATTGGTACTGAGTTAATTGGAAGAATCTCCACTCTAGAGAAGAAGGATCGAGAGTCTGCGAAGGCTATCTCTGAGGCTAGGAGAATAGCCAAGGAAACCCAGCTTGAGGCAGCAAACTGGAAGGAGCAGTTTGAGAATGCTCAGGGGACCATAGAGGAGTTGCAAGAAAGTAGAAACCACCTGGAGCAGCAAAAGCGTGGTTTGACTTCTGAGCTAGCAATTGCCAAGGCTTCTTCAAGCCAATTTGAAAAAGATAAAGAGCTTTTGGAGTGCTCATTTTCAGAACATTATCAAAGGCCAGTGAAGAAATCAGAGAGCTTAAGGCACTTGTGGAGAAGAAAGAAGAATATGCAGGGGAGTTAGTGCAAAGCTTGACTCAATCTCAGACTGACTTAAGGATCTCCTCTAACGAGATACGTGCTTTGAAGAGTTCTCATGCCTCCCTTGAAGCTTCCCTTGACTCCCACTTAGTTGAACACCAGATATTGAAGAACGATCTTGCTATGTGGGAAAGGGAGTATGGACTTCTTGAGGAGAACTTCAACATAGATGTAAATTGGGCTTTTCTAAAATCTCGCCGTGATGCTTTGATGGAAGCTACTCAAGAAAACTTTGAATTGCAATCTGAATTAGCCAAAGTCTTAGACACTATTGAAAAAAGCCAACAACCAGTTGATACTCCTTCTCCTGCACTTGGAACTCCTGGGGCAGAAGATCTTTTAAATGAAGAAGTGGTTGTTGCGGCAATTGGAGTTGCAATTCCGGCTCCCGAGGGTGAAACTTCTATGACACAGTCCATGGAAGCTGAAGCTCCCGTGACTCTTGCTTCCCTCGGTGATTTTAACACTCCAGGCCCAGTTGAAACCGCTCCTATTGTTGCTCCTTCAGAAGTTGTTACCGTGCCTGTAGCTGCCCCTGAAAATGAGATTGCAGCTTCTGATGTTCCAACCCCTTCAGTGACTAGTTGAATGTATTTCAAACTTTACTGTTTTCTTTAATTAATTGGTGGTGTTATCCCTTGGCAACTTTAAGAGATCTTTTGATGAAGTCCCCAGTTATCATAATGAGGCATTTGTAAAAAACAAATATTTTGCTGACTAAGTTTGTACTTAGTCTTTTATATTAAGAAGTTTTATCGGTACTTCTGTATATTCTATTCTTGCCAATTTATCTAGGACTTATAGAATAACTTAGCATTTTTATCCTTTGAAAATGCTTTATGATTCTTCTCATGGATTATCAATATGAGGCTTATAAAAGAGGGCCCTTTTATTTTATCGACACTAAATGAAGAAAACGTCTCAACTTCATAATGGTGTTATAATACGATGAAAGAAATAGGAATACACATGTTTTGTATGAAACAACTTTGACAAATTTTTATTCATGAACTTTAACAAGTTTTTTGACTATTACATGTATTAAAATACATCTATAACTTTCTCGTAACTGTTTTTCTTGTAACAGATTTTTACATAATATAAAATAAACAAGGTTTTTCTTCATAACCTGTTTCAGTACATAGTCATGACCCTATCTTTATATATTAGGAAGGGTTTGAGAGGTGACTTCGTTTATGAGTTTGAGAGATGACTCTGTTGTTCTCATGGGAAAAACATTATGATGAATGTCTTGTGTTTGTTGAACACGATGATGAATGCTGAAGACTTCGTAACTTTTTCTCAACACTTGTCTCTTTGTGGTCGACTTTTGTTCGATATTCGTATCTGTTTTTCTACACATATCTGTGTATAATGTGTAGTCACCCAAGTGTTTGAGCGGTTAAGTATGAAGCCTCGAGCACTTGTTTATTTCTTTCAATTTGGTCCTTTTCCTGAAACAGAAAATATACGGGACTCGGAGGTGCGATTATAGATGAAGAGTGCCTAACTCGTGTGTATTTCTATCAGATTAATTGTAACCCTGGGCTGAGAATTTTAGAATACTCCATTTTGCCTTGCAGGTCGTGACTCATCATTTGGCACGAGTTAGGGTTTTTGCCTAGCATCTAAAATCGTTAGTAAAACTTTAATAATTCAAAAGGAAATTTTTAACATGGCGATACCTGACCGTGGGTACTTTCTCAGAAGTAATATCTCTTTAAATGGACGGCATTCCAATGTGAGGGTAAAACTTTGTTGTCCATTGTCTCCAACTCGTATGCTCCTTTTCCCGCAATGTCACGAACTCTGTATGGTCCTTCTCGCGTTGGACTTAGCTTTCCTGAATTAGCAGCCTTTGCAGATTGGAACACCTTTTTAAGCACGAAGTCCCCAATTTTGAAAAATCTGAGGCGTGCTTTCCTATTGTAATATCGTTCAATTACTTGCTTTTGTGCTGTCATTCTTATCAATGCAGCTTCTCTTCTTCCTTCAAGCAAATCAATATTGACTCGCATCTCTTCATCATTAGATTCCTCCGTTGCCTGAACGTACCGTGTGCTCGGTTCACCTATTTCAACTGGAGTTAAGGCTTCCACACCATAAACCATTGAAAATGGTGTTTCTCCAGTGCTTGTATAAGCCCATAGTACTCCAAGTAATATCTCAGGCCAATTACCTTTTGAATCCTATAACCTCTTCTTCAAGTTGTTGACAATGACTTTGTTTGTGGATTCCGCTTGTCCATTACCCACTGAATGGTATGTCGTAGATGTTATCCTTTTAATCTACCAACTTTGAAGAAATTCTGTGATTTGAGCTCCTATGAATTGTGGTCCATTGTCACACACGATCTCCTTTGATTCTCCAAAGCGGCATATTATATTTCGCCATATGAAGTCTTTAACTTCCTTCTCTCGTACCTGTTTAAATGCTCCTGCTTCTACCCATTTAGTGAAATAATCTGTGAGTACAAGTAGAAACTTCACTTGACCCTTTGCTTGTGGTAGTGGACCTACGATATCCATTCTTCATTTCATAAAGGGCCACGGGGCTATAACAGGGTGTAGCAACTCAGCTGGTCTGTGCATATTATTGCCGTATCTTTGACATTTATCACATTTGGATACGAAACTGTTTGCCTCTTCTTCCATCTTAGGCCAATAATATCCTGCTCGAATCAATGTTCTTACCAGTGACCTTCCCCCTGCGTGATTTCCACAATGTATTTCGTGCACTTCCCTCATCACATATTCTGTTTGAGAGGGTCTGAGACACCTTGCTAGTGGTCCACCGAACATCTTTCGATAAAGATTTCCTTGATATAAACAATATCAAACGGCTTTTTTGCGAAGCGCATGAGCCTTCCCTTTGTCATTAGACACGGTTCCGTGCTGTAAAAAAGCAATAATTTCGTTTCTCCAATCCCATGTTAAATGATTAAAATTTACCTCATTCTTATCAGGTTCGAGAACGGAATGAAATAAATGTATGACTAAAGCATTTGCGTCATTTGCTACATCAGCTGCAGATGTGAGATTAGCTAAAGCATCTGCCTCCACATTCTCATCTCTTGGGATCTGCATTACCTTCAAAGTTTGGAAGTGCTTTATTAGTTCCCGTACCTTTTCGAGATATTCTTGCATTCGAGTTTCCCTGGCTGTATAAGTCCCCAGCATTTGATTGACCACGAGTTGAGAATCACTCTTGATTATAATTTGTGTTATGCCGAGTTCGCTTGCCAATTCTAAACCTGCAATTACAGCCTCGTACTCTGCTTCATTGTTAGTTATAGAATGACATTTTATAGCTTGCCTAATAGTTTCACCCGTAGGTGGTATGAGATATACCCAGACCTGCTCCTTTTACATTAGATGAACCATCAGTGAATAAAATCCAAGTCCCCGGGTTTGCACCATTAAAAACTTGTAATTCTTTTTCTGCTTCTAAATGCATCCCCTGGCTAAAATCATCTACGAAATCGGCTAATACTTGAGATTTTATAGCAGTTCTAGGTTGATAAATGATTTCGTATTCACTTAATTCTATAGCCCATTTTGCTAACCTCCCTGACAATTCATGTTTATGCAAAATGTTTTGAAGCGGAAAAGCAGTAACTACAACAATGGGATGTCATTGAAAATAAGGTCTTAATTTTCTAGATGTCATGATCAAAGCTAATGCTAACTTTTCTAGCTGTGAGTATCGTGTTTCAACATCTAGTAAGGTCTTACTTACATAATAAATAGGAGATTGTTTACCTTGGTCCTCACGGACTAAAACAGCACTTACCGCAACTTCAGACACAGCCAGATAGATGAGAAGCTTTTCTCCCACCTTTGGTTTTGCCAATAACGGTGGTTTTGACAAATAAGCTTTCAAATTTCTAAGGGCTTGTTGACAATCTTCATTCCATTCAAAATGATCTTGCTTTTTGAGTGCAGAGAAAAACTTAAAACACTTTTCTGAAGATTTGGAAATAAATCACCCCAAAGCTGCAATTCTTCCCGTTAATCTTTGAACTTCCTTTTTATTAGTAAGGATATCCGGGATTTCTTCTATTGCTTTGATCTGAGAAGGATTTACCTCAATACCACGGTTAGAAACAAGAAAACCCAAAAACTTACCTGATGCAACTCCAAATGCACATTTTTCTGGGTTGAGTTTCATATTAAATTTTCGCAAAATTTCAAATGTAACAGATAGATGAGAAATATGATCATGAGACTGCTGGGTTTTGACGAGCATATCGTCTATATATACCTCCATTGTCTTTCCTAAATGTTCTTGGAACATTTTGGTGACCAACCTTTGATAGGTTGCCCCAGCATTTTTGAGACCAAAGGGCATTACTTTATAACAGTAAGTCCTCCTGTCTGTGATGAAATAAGTTTTTTCTTCATCACTAGGGTCCATTTTAATTTGGTTGTACCCTGAATATGCATCTAAAAAACTTAAAAGTTCATGTCCTGCAGTTGCATCAATTAATTGATCTATATGTGGTAAAGGAAAAGAATCTTTTGGACAAGCTTTATTAAGATCTGTATAATCTACACAGACTCGCCACTTACCATTTTTCTTAGGTACAACAACTGTGTTGGCTAACCAATTAGGGTACTTTACCTCGCGAATTGACCTAATTTTTAAAAGCTTTTGGACCTCATCTTGAATCATCTGGTTTTTGAAAGCCCCTTGCTTTCTTTTCTTTTGCTTTATTGGTGTAAAGGATGGGTCTTCGATTAATTTGTGAGTCATCACATCCGGTGGTATCCCTGTCATGTCAGCATGGGACCAAGTAAAACAGTCCACGTTAGATTTTAGAAATTCAATTAACATACCTCGCTTGTTTGAGTTTAAATTAGCTCCAACATAAACTTTCCGTTCAGGCCATTGCTCAAATAATATCATAGCCTCGAGTTCTTCGATGGTTGTTTTGATATTTTCATTCTCCTCAAGTTCTTGAATTGTATCAGGTCTCGAGTCTAAATCTATTTTCTCTCGCTCAGTTGAGGTTTGATTGCTGACACCTTCAACTGTTTCCTGTAATTGCTATTTTTCTTTGTTTACGGTGCTCATATCTGTTACAGCGTTGATACTCCTCGCTGTTTGCTGATCCCCTCGAATTTGACAAATCCCCCACGGTGATGGAAATTTAATAACTTGATGTAGAGTTGATGGAACAGCATCCATATCATGGATCCAAGGCCTCCCCGTGATCATATTGTAGGCCATTTCCATATCAACTACCTGAAATTTAGTTTCTTTAACAACACCTGCAACAAAAGTTGTTAGAATTACCTCTCCTTTTGTTACCACACTTGAATTGTTGAAGCCTGATAAGGTATGCGCCTTGGGTATCATTTTGTCTTCAGCTTGCATTTCACGTAATACCCTTAGTAGTATAATATTTACAGAACTCCCTGGATCAATCAAAACTCGTTTTACATTAGTATCATGTACAAGTAAAGATATTACCAGTGCGTCATTATGTGGGGTTATCACTCCTTCGGTATTTGCATCATCGAATGAAATACTTTCATTTTCTAAAACCTGTCGTACCCGTTTCCCATGTGTAATTGTTACTTTAGAAACCTTGTTGGAAGCTGTGTAGGTTATGCCGTGAATATCTTCTCCCCCACTTATCACATTCACTGTTCTCTTAGGTGAAGGAGGCTTTGGTGGCTCTTGCCTATTTTTCATATAGGCTTGTTTACCTTTTTCACTAAATAACTCAGTGAGGTACCCTTGCTTCAATAGATGATCCACTTCACTCTGCAAGAATCTACATTCTGAAGTTTTGTGCCCGTGATCATTGTGGAATTTGCACCAATGATCTGGATTGCATCTATTTGGATTTGACCGCATCTCTTTTGGCCATCGTACCTTATCTCCCATGCTTCTCAAAACAGCCACGAGCTCGGAGGTAGTGACATTAAAGTTATATCTGTCGAACCTTGCCTTTAAACTTCTGTCATCATCTCGTGACTCTTGTCTGTTCCGATCATTTCTGAATCTTAATGAAGAACCAGATTCCCTGTTCCTCGATTTTTGATCATATTGCTGGCTATCTTGTTTTGACCGTGAGTCTTTTCCTGCAGGTCCCATATATGGATCGTACCTGTTTTTACCTGATCTTTTTTCGGTTTCTGATCTTCTGGAACCGCCCCTTTCTTCCTGATGAAGCTTAGGTACGGTATCTTCTTCAATTCGCAGCTTTGTACTGTACCTGTTGTAAACATCATTCCACGTGGTTGCAGGGAATTCTCAAAGGCTTTCTTTGAGTCTTCTCGTGGCTTCAGAACTTTTGTCATTTAAATTACTTGCAAAAGCTATTGCAGCCTAGTTGTCAGGTACACGGGGTAGAGTCATTCTTTCACGCTGGAATCTATCAACAAAGTCTCTGAGCAACTCTGAATCCCCTTATTTGATTTTGAAAATATCTTCCATTCTTTTCTCAACCTTTTGAGCTCCCGAGTGTGCTTTAATAAAAGAATCTGCAAGCTCAGCAAAAGAATTTATAGAATTTTCAGATAAAAGAGAATACCAGGTTAATGCACCCTTGGTGAGTGTTTCTCCAAATTTCTTGACCAGTACTGATTCAATTTCTTGTTTGGTCAAGTCGTTGCCTTTCACGCCTGTTGTAAATGCAGTCACGTGGTCACATGGGTCTGTAGTACCATCATATTTCGGGATGTCAGGCATTTTGAACTTTTTCGGAATTGGAAGGGGAGCAACATTTGGCTTCCAAGGTTGTTGTGAGTATTTGTCCATGTCTACTCCTTTTATTAAAGGCGGAACTTCAGGGATTTGCTCAATACGCTCATTTTGTTCCTTAATCTGTTTCTGCAAGGTTAGTACTAAATTTTGCAAATAGGAATTACTTGAATTACCTGGTCCCCCTTCCTGTGGTTCACTGGTGGTTCCTCCATTTCCAGAATTAACAAGACCAGAACGAGGATTCTCCAATGTATTATTATTAGGAGTTGGTATGGGTGGTGCAACAGACAATCGACTAACTAGAGCCTGAAGAGCTTTGCCGACCTGTGCATCAATTAGCTTTTGTAAAGCTTCATTTGCACCTCCTTCAAAATGTTCAGATTGTTCTTGTTGATCAGCACGGGATTCAGGAGCAGGAGTGCCTTCACGAGATTGATGTGGTGAATCTGGAGGGGAGGGAACCACGTCAATGTTCGGTAGGTCTCCTTGATTTTGATGGATTTGATTTTCATGGTTTCCCAATGTGTTATCACTGTTATTGTTGTTGTTGTTGTTGTTGTTTGACATGTTGATAAAGACGAATAAAACGTAGCTTCAAAGAAAAGATTATCAGTTTCCCGGTAACGAAACCAATTTGTTTAACCAAAAATATGATTCTTTGGTCAAAGCTAAAGACAAATAGAAATTCGGGCTACTGATAATCAGGAGACAAAAAAGAAATAATAGACTTTTTGAGAATGACAAATAAGCAGTAAATAGGTTTGTATTCCAATGTAATGTTGATGATATTCTTTGTCCTTACAAATGACGAGACCTCCTCCTTTTATAGTTGATTCTAAGTAAAGGAGTAATACCTTAGTCTTAATGAGACAATTATGAGCAATAAATGACATTAAATAAGACGTTACACAATCATTCCTATTTAATACCAATTCTCTAACGTATTGGGTATTTAATATTGAATTTGGACTCCTTTTCGTCATCATATCCATGTCTTCAATGCCTTCTGATCTCTTGGCTTTAAATGACCTAAATAGGTACGAAGCTTGTATTATTCGAATTGCCTCTCGTGCCTATTTAGCTTTCTTTTCCCTGTATCTATTGTCACTCGTGCCTCTTAACTGATCATCATGTTTTGACCATTTGACCAGTCCTCGTGTCATGCCACGTCACCTTCAATGTAAATTCAATTTTTCCCAATACAGTGATAGCAAACCACAATATGCAACAACCACCTATAGTGCTCAAGAGTCCTTCAGTAAATACAGAAAATTTGTTCTCTTGCGATCAACGGTTGGCATTCAGTAAAATCATGAGTACAAATACAGAAAAGGAGAAGTCTTCTCCATGGTGGAGCTTAATTTGTTTGCTCTCTAATTAAAGTTGTATAATTTTTATACTGCATATTCAAATTGTACTAGCCAGGGGGATCCACCAACTTTCTGAAAAAATAAGTGGGAGTTACTGAGCCAAGAAACCTTAAAAGGAATTTTGAGATCTTTGTAAAAATCTTTAGAGATCAAAGAAATTCACGAATCAAGACAAAGAGGGCATTTTTATAGATATTTTCAAATGCTTCTTTCACTTGTAAAACATTCACCAATGCATTTTTATCATCTTTATATGCGGAACGGGCTTAGGATTCTCACCAAGAGTTCAAAAGCAACAAAAACAAGTAGTATTTCGATATACAACATATAATATGTCTGGGAAAATTAAAATTTAAAAAGTGAGAGTGATAAAAATAAGATATTTTTGTGTCGTGATAAAGAAATTTTGAGAAAAATTAACCCGGTGTCGGATTTTAAAGCACGCTATCTCAGCAAGTTATGGTGATTGTCAGGATTTTGCCACAAATATTGACGTATCGTTAATTTTTTTTAGCATTATGGATGCTTTAAAATTTTGGCGATTGTCGGATTACTTCAAAAATTTAGCCCGAAACTATTTTTTTAAGACTTGTAATTTTTTTATTTAAAAATATATTAAATTTGAACTCATAATTTCAAAAGTAGATTGATTTCATTAAGTTTAGATATTTGATCCGCTTTCGTGTATACATACAATGATATATTTTGTTTTTTGAAATGCAGACTTATCATATTAACAACAAAGATTTCGAAAGAGAGAATTCAATTGAATCTTTTGGGCACGTTACTATCACTAGTTGGGGACAAAATTTAATTGGAAAAATTGCATCAAAATTGTTTGGGCCTGCGTTTATTAAGTGGATCTTTCGGTATCTTTCTAAAATAATTAGAAAGCAGACTTTTGCATTGTGATTCATCAAAAGGGCAGGTTAATGCAATTTATATATACATTGTTACAAACAAATACATAAAGTTAACCCAAAATGACAGAGAAAGTAAACGAGTAAAAAAAAAAAAAAGGAAGACTAGAGCTACTGGGGTCAGTGTCACCCGTTTCCTCTTACACAGTTCTATTTAACGACGTCGTTTTATCTCCAGATACTCAAATTTTCTCTTAAACCCTACTCCCATTCCGAACAAAACAATGGCTCTCTTCAGAGCTCGAATTGCTTCTTCTTCTCTTCTCAGCAATGTCATCCACCGCTCTTTCTCTATCAGTAAACTTCTCTATATTCATTTTCATCTCTCTCTAAATCAATACAAAAACTCTACAATTTAACCTTTTTTTTTTCTTTTTTTTATTACAATTGACAGGTCCATTTGAAGCATTGGCGTCCAAAATGAAACCGTCAAAGGAGCTGGAATCTATGATGAGCCAATTCAGTCTAGACATCAGTTCCCAAATAGGAAGTTGCATGCCATTAGGCATGATGCGAATCGGAACCCTGATTCACAACATCGAGATCCGACCCGGACAAGGCGGCAAGTTAGTTCGCTCCGCCGGCACGTCCGCCAAAATCCTGACCGAACCCAGCGCTTCTACTAAATACTGCGAAGTGAAGTTGCCGTCGGGGGTGAAGAAATTGATCGACGTTAAATGTAGGGCTACTATAGGGCAAGTATCGAACCCGGAACACGGGACGAAGAAGTTGAGGAAGGCGGGACATGCCAGGTGGCTAGGACGGAGACCGACAGTTAGGGGTGTGGCGATGAACCCGGTGGATCATCCACATGGGGGTGGTGAAGGGAGGAGTAAGAGTAGTGGAAGTCATGGCAGGGTTTCGTTGACTCCTTGGGGTAAACCTACTAAATCTGGGTATAAAACTGGGCCTCTTAAGAGAAAAAAGTAGGTCTTTTTGGGTAATTTGACGGATATTTGTTTGTTTAAGATTATTATGTTTTTCGGATGAAGTTTATGGAGAGATAATAATATTAGAAAATCAAGTTTGGATCTTGTTTATCAAAGAGCCGGATTCATGATTTGAGCATTATGGGTTCTAGTTCATAATTCTACCTCAACTTGTTTGATTTACTGGGTTGGAACTATATTATTTTTACTTATTTAGTGCATTTTTAACACATACAGGGTCTGAGCCTAAGTAGGTTAGATGATTGCATTTTTTAAGACTCTAAAGTAGGTTAGATGATTGTATTTCATTTGCTTTATGTTTTCTTTCTCCATGCCAATATTATAGTATAGTTCTTCTTTTCTTAAATGTGGAGGATAACTTGGATATTATTGATTCTTGCTCTGCATTGTGGAAGCAAAGGTATGGTGATCTTTTTCCCTATTATGTCTGTTCTATTTTAGGCATGCGCGCAGGAATGTATTGTTAATTCTAATGTTGCTTTTGCCTTTCCATAGCCTCTGATAATGGAGTTTTTGTGTAAGTTGCATGCTTATTGTTTCCAATATAATTTTGAGTTTCCTGAGTAGTGTTTGAGTTGATGATGGGACAATCTGTCATATCATATTTCTACTTTTCGTGCAATACTCGAGTTTTGTTGTTTCTCTAAGTTTTTCTTGGTATAGTCTTTCCTCGTCTTCTCGTATTTCCTTGATATTTTACATAAATTACTTTTTTGCTTCCATTCCTCAACTAGATTGGGTGATTGAGCCGTACCTGTTGTTTCTGCTGTTGTATTTTTTGCTTCCATCAAGATGATCTTGCTTAGAAAGTCGAGGCTTTCTCACATGCTGTATTGTGGTATTGAGGAGTAGAATTTTTTTAGCTTTTGGAGGTGCAACGATTTACCTCATGAAGTCATAATAAATGGCTAATTCAATACAAAGTCTCTTATGCTTGATAACATGCTATTTGTTTTCTTGGACCTTAGAGATATTATTTTCGTATCTGTGTTGTTTTGTGTTTTTCCATTATGTCAAGAGAAAAATCATATGGCATACAAGTGTGTGAATAAAATTTGACTCTTTGATATCTGAAATTTAGATAAGTGGGTAATGAACATGATAGAACTTAGAAGAGCTGAGAGGGGTATTGACTCTTGGAACGCCATCAAGATATTTGATATGCTAGTCAATTAAAGAATATGGTTTTGCATGTGTGTTGTTTGCTTGATATGTTTACATAAATGAATTTCTTCTCACTGGAACCACTCTTTTACATGGTATAAGACATATGTTTTCCCCCCTTTATGGTAAACTTAACATTTGACTCTTTTCTTGTCACATTTGAGTTTGATAGAGCGTCTCTAGCTATAACTTTTAGTTCCAAGTTAACTATGAGTTCAAGGACAACCGCAGGCGGCTGTTCTTGGCGTATAGTGCTGGCTTGTTACGATAAGTATTATGGCTTGTTACGATTAGTCCATGTGCAGACATGATTAGTGCTAAATAAATTATGCATACTTGCGATAAGATTGATGAATAAGGTACCTATGGTGAAGCCTAGTGGTTAATGAAGTTAGTGTAAACCAGGGTTCAAATCCCTATCAGAGACGGTAAACATTAGGTGATTACTTCCCATTTGTCTTAGCCTAAGCCTTGGTAGGTAGAGTTGCTCGATACCTGTGCTTGGTGGGAGGTAGCAGGTCTAGAAGAAAAACAATGCTGGGGGAAGATCAACCGTACCTATCAGAATAAATATTGAGTCATTGAACTGTGATCTACTTTCCTCAAATTCAAGTTGACATTTTAAAGTTAAGGGAGGATTTGATCAACATTTGGTGTGCAAGGTCAAGATGTAGATCGAAGGCCCAAGAGCTTTACCGAAAATTCTGAACATTTAGTGACTGCCCCAGTTGATTCTATTGGATATGATATTTACTCCAGATGAAAATATTCTCTTTTCTTTAGTTGTAACTTGTAACAGGCCATCGAACTGTCTAATTAACTTGCTAAGCTTGAGGCTAAGTGCTATATGGACGTATTGGTGTACTATATCAAGAGACTGGAGTTCTTAGTGCACTGTCTCATTTAGAAATGATAATATGAAGAATGTACCTTGTATAGTTACTCGGAGGAAGGTGTATGAGCAGTCATTTTTCAGTTTAAAGAGGATTAAGATACTAACTGTCTGTGCATCTGCATTGTAATACAATACTTCTTTGAGTATTTGTTTTCCTCCTATCCTCTATTTTCTGCTAATCTTTTCAAAATGTTTGCATTTTTTCAATATCCAAATTTTCCAGTGCTTCAAAGCTGCTCACCTCTTGCAAGTTGCAGGAGGTTCTGTTTCCACTCAATTTTTTCTTTTTCAAATTTCTGCGTGGAGTTCTTCAAACTTGTTCATGAAACATTGCAGTGCAGCCTGTTCAAACAGAACACAAGCACACTTATAACATAAAATTCCATAATGATCTTAAGGTATTCTTATTTTCTGAAATGACAAGGATAGATTTCTCACATCTGCTATTGTGACGCCCTATGTCTAACATTTTCTTGAAAGCAACAGTGCGTAATCTAACATTTGAACTCTTAGAGTAAATTATCTGCTTATATATATGTACATCTAATTTTGAAGGATTACAAGGGGAAAATAGATGTAATCCATGTTCGTGAATGAGAATTTCTTTTGTATATTTTTTTGGCAAGGTGGGAGAGGTTGTTGGTTTCATCACAAATGTGGGGATAGCTACATGCTTTCCATGTTCTGCTAAATTTTGTTAGCTGAAAAACTAAGCAAATGACTCTTAGCAACTGTAAAGAAGAGCGAAAAGTTGGCCTTTTTCTTTTTCCAGTTCTGTATGGAGGTACAGAGAAGCGAGCACATATATTGAGTTGAAGTCGGGGAAAGGGCTTATTTTTTAAAAGGAATTTTTACATTCCTATGCCACATAGGAAACCTTATTACTCATACGTTTTTTACTCCTTAATTAAAGGAATCTGTATATCCTATTATCCCCTTCTCTCTCCTAACCCTTCAGCCTCACCCACGTTTTACCCATACCCACGTTCTTTTTACCATTTTCCATCTTCTGAAACCAAATTCTCCCTCTAAATTCACAGAAAATTGAAGAAACCCTTCAACAAAATTGGTTCCCCATTTTACTCCAGTTGAAGTTCATCAATGAAGAACAACAAAGCTTCGAAACAAAGTCCTAAAAAATCAGCAGTAGCTGATATACCCTCATTTGATTTGGGTGTTTTATCACCAAAATCACCCAAAAAGCAAGGCAAATCTCCACATGCAATTGCAGAGACTACTCATAGTTCCTCTCTCCGACAAATCAGAGCCGAGATGAGAACCAAACAAAAACATGATATAGATGTTGGAGAAACTTCTACACTAGGCAAACAAGTCAAACGAAAAGGAAAAGAGCTTTTGGTAGATGACGACTTTGTAGAAGAAGTCCCTAATCTTCGAACAAGAAAGAAAGCAAAGGTGTCTCCTGGTTCGAAAAATCCAAAAATGAAGAAACATTCAAAAAAATACCCTAAAATTGTTCGCAACCAATCATTGGTGAAGGTAAACATTTATTAGTTTCGTTTCTAATTTTTTTAGTTTGGTTTATGATGGTAAAATCTATGTTATACGTGTTTTAGACAAGTGTAGAGTAATTGTTTTAATTTTGAAGATTATTTGTAGTTGTGATGTTCCGCCTATATAGTTGTAGATATTTTGTAGTTTTTTGTAGTAATATTGTTAGGTAACTTGTACTATTTGAAGCAGAATTGTAGTTATCTTTTGTTGTTGTCTTTTTGTAGAAAATGCTTTAAATTGTAGATATTATGTAATCATTTGTAGTTATGTTGTAGATAAAATTTAGATGAATGTATCCTTTTTATGCATTTTATTAATGTGAAATAATTTATTATTTGTGCAGAATAGACACTTTTTTGCCCCACATAATGTTGATTATGGGGTGCTTAGCTTCCACACTTTGTGTGATCCTAGCATTCTTAGCCAGATTAAAGAGCTTCTATCCTCAAATGGGTTGAAGCTTTTCAAAAAGACGTGTTTTGGATACTTACTGTCTCTTCCCACCATATGCATGCAAAACCAAGCCATTCATCTTCTGATGAAGTATGAATTGACCAAATCCAATACATCATATTTTTCTGTACAGTTAAAGGGTGAAACATTAAATTTTGGATTGAGTGAGTTTGCATTAATTACTGGTCTAAGATGTGTTACCCAGGTTACTGATTTTGGTTATACTCCCACTTATGTAACAAATTAAGAGTGGAGAAGTCTTATTTGAAACAGATAGTAACCACTAGATCCTAGGTAAATGATGAGGATGCGGTGAAATTGTGCATCCTTTATCTTTTAGAATTTTTCATTTGTCCTTCGAACAAAGATCATATTTCTTTTGTAGATCACTTTAGGTTCTATTTGGTAGAATATGGGCAGTATGAGTCATACCCATGGGGTATTAAATCTTTCACCCAGATGATGGAATCTGTTAGACGCAGACTAAATCCGTATGTACATTCTTATCTCATACGGGGATGCTCAGTAGCATTGCAAGTATGGCTTTATGAGTGTTGCTCTACTGTCAGCACTGATCTAGCTACGAGGTGTTCTAACTCAATACCTCGTATACTAAGATGGTCAGCTAGTAAGGGCAAATTTGGTTAGCTGCCTTTGAAGAGAAGATGATAAAGCCTGAGTGGATAAAGGTAAAGTTTCTTTTTTTATGATTATATATTTACCTTCAAAATATCTACAATTATTCTATATTTTCTGCCTTGATAACTAATTTATTTTTTCTCATTCAGTTTACTAACATATGTGAATCTGGAGAAGAGATTGCAGTGCTGATTTTGCCCGACAAAATTGAGTACAAAGTTCAAAAAGATGAGCAAACATCTGAGGTTCCCAATGCCGATCCTCCTACGTTGGAACCCAAACAAACAGATGGAGAAGAGGACAAGGAGTCTATTGCTAAGAAGATCAGAAAATTAGAAAAAGGAATTGAGCAGGTAATACATATAAACTACAATATATCTACAATATATTTACATTTTATAAACTGTCTACAAAATATCTACAAATTTGTAAATTCTGATATATATCTATATATAATTGCATATGTTTTTGAATGTATGTTAGGACATATTATGAAGTTAACAACTTAGTATATTGTAACTTGTAGGTTAATGGAAAGCTTGAAGATTTTAGGAAGGTTGTCTTTGTAGAACTTGATAGCCTTCGAGGGTTTATAAATGAGTCTGTGCAGACTGTTTTGCAAATGATAAACAGTAGAAATGTGCAAGATGATGCAAAGGTAAGATCTGACTTTTATTTTATAGCAAAACAATTTAGACATATGAAAAAATATATACAAACTAACTTAAGACATTCAGTTTGCTGGCAGTTCAACAAAAAACAATGACCAACAAAAAGACTTGAACAATCAGCATTTTCAGTTCAATATTGGGGAACAAGTGCAAGCCAGCACCAACAAAAGAGGTATCTACAAAATACCTACAAAGTATCTACAATTTGTGTCAGTGTATATACAACATATCTACACTTATCCATAAATTATCTACAATTTTGATACATATGCTACAACTTTCAAGCCATCATTATCCAGTATTATTTACCATTTTTAATTATAAAACAGAGCATGTTGACGGTGCAGTTGGTCAAAAAAATCTTCCAACACATGGTGATTTATATACACATTTTTAAGTTGCAGCTGATGAAGACAAAGCAGGTTTCAGACTGTCATTCAGAGATATTTTCTTATTGTTTATAAATTTTAACATTCTTGTTAAGTAAGATATGAATTGTGTTACAGTGATGGAAGATATCAATGCACAGTCCCCAATTCACGGAGTGACAGTAGCAGCTCAGACAGAACAGGTCATTGAGGAACACGACAATGAAGGTGCATATGCACAGTATACGGATCTAGGTGATTCAGAAGGATCAAGAGTTGAGAAGAAGGGGGTCACACTAGATGATTTTGAGTTGCCTGACAACTTATCCCAGTTGGTTAAGTTTGGCGAGCCCATACAAGATGATGCAACACCTATGCATCCGGGGAGAACAAGGCATCCGGGAAAGCATGCCCGATCACCATTTATCCCTCTATACAGTTCTGGGGGCAGCAGCTCGGTTGGACCTAAAATTTTCTACCTCAAGCACCCTTTTACTACTGTTATTGGTGAAGATGTAGATTCGGAGGTTTTAGATAACTTCAACAAGTGGTTATACCACTGTAGCGACAAAGGTTCAAAGAGGTATGAATGCATAATTTGACACTTGCATTTCAGCATTTATCTTTTACATATCTAATTTAATCTACAATTGTTTTTTGACATTTATTTGTTGTTACAGGAGGAAGGCTCCGTTTTCCATAAAGGATAACCAAATTAAGCCTTGGTTAGACCTTGGAGTAAAAAAGGTTGATAAGAAAGAATGGTTCTTTTCCATGGCTCACCTCGGACAAGTCCTCAATGACTCGGTAAGTATCAAGGAGTCTATTCCCAAGATATGATTTGTAGATATTTTGTCTTCTGTTTGTAGTTTAATTGTAGTTATGTTATAGATATCTATAATATATGAAGATGACTTGTAGTATAAATTGTAGATATGATGTAGATATGATTGCAAATGTTGTCTTTCTTGTATTTAGTGTAATTGTATTTAGGTTTCAGATTATGTATCATATTTGAAGATTATTTATAGTATAAATTCTATATATATTTTGTGGACAGAATAGTTTGTTGCTGTATTTCCTGTTTGTAGTGTAATTGTAGTTATTTTGTAGTTTATGTAGAACATTACAAGATTAATTGTAGTACAAAATGTAAATATAATGTAGAGATGATTGTAGATGTTGTGTTACATGTTTGCCCAGTAACTATAGATAAATTGTAGTTATTTTTAGATGATTTGAAGTTGACTTTGTAGTTTAAATTGTAGAGCTGTTTTTAGACATCATTGTAGATTTTTTGTTTCTATTTTGTAGTAAAATGTAGTTATAATGTAGTTTTATGTAGATTATTTGAAGTTGACTTGCTGTTTATATGCCAACTATTTTTGGTTTCAGCACATTGAAGTTTTAATGTATTACTTGAGGAAAAAAGGCAAGTATGGCCCCAATAACAATACCAAATTTACCACAACGGATTATTTGATCAAGACCAGGATAGAACAAATTTATGAAAAGTTCATAAATTCACCTCCACAAAAGAAGTATTCAGTTGTTAAATCCCAAGATGTTGTTGTAGAATATATTTTGGGGTATAGACTATTTGCCAATGTTGCATGGGATGAAGTTGACTATGTCATCATGCCCGTCAATATTGTAGAAAAATTCCATTGGGTGTTGGTCGTTTTCGACATTGCAGACATGCAGCTTTATGCGTATGATTCCATGGTCTCTTCATGGAACCATCAAGTTGTTGAATCCTGTGTCGAAAAGTTCTCTGTTATTATCCCTTTGTATTTGTCATGTACTGGTTTCTATGGGAAGCGTAAAGACATTAACTTTAAGAATACAAAGACATATAGCGAGAAACCTATTACCGAGCCTCTTAACATTCAGTGGATCGTTGGAGAGATTCCACAGCAAAAAGAAGGGTCACTGTAAAAAATCTATTCTCTCTTTCTATGCATTTAATTCTTTTTTTATTTCTAATCATTTGATAAATATTTAAAAAAAATTGTGTTCTGCAGCGATTGTGGTGTATTTGTTGCTACCTTTGCGGAGTATGTTAGCCTTGGAGATTTGTCAATTCCCGCAGAAGACCTTTCTGATATTGACCAACATCGTAGACACTATGGAGCGCTCCTATGGGACTATGCTACAAAGAAGCAGGAAGATGAGTCAATTAGTGAAAGTGGGGTTACAGGCATACTAGCAAGGAGGAAGGGTGCACCTGCATTGAATGAGAAAACAAGAGTCCAGAGAAAGAAGAAGTAGTGTCACGTATATGTAATTTAGTTGATGCTAGTTTATAGGAGAAGTATAGTACACAACTTTCTGAACAATTCATTTGTGTTTTTATTGTAGCAGACCTTTTGTTTTGTTAATTTCTATCCAGTGTAGTAGTTCACTTGAAAATAACTTGGTGGTCTTATCTTCAGCTGTTTAATATTTACAGCACTTGTTCTTCATTATCTTAAACGTAGTTATTATGTTGTTAGAATACAATTTATCTACAAAAAAACTTCAAATTATCTACAATCTGGAAACATTGAATGTTGAGATTGTATATAATTTTATAGTTGAATATGTGTATAATTTGTAGGGAATACCTCCAGTTGTATTTAATTTTTGTATATAACTGTCAGTTCAAGTTAAATTAATTTTTTTAACTTGTAGTTATATTGTAGATAATAAATATTAACTGCTATGAACAGAATGTCAAAAATGGAGGTAGATGCTTGACACAATACAGAAAAATATGTTAACAAACACAGAAACAAATTGAAATTAACTACATTATGATCTTTAAAAACTTAAACGATTACACACAAAATTCTATTAACTTGAACACACTAACAATTATTTTGAAATAATATTCTAACAACATGATATTTATTTCTTTTTGGGTGCATTCTTGCAAGCTCTTTTGTTATGCCCTTCACCTCCACAGTTGCCACATGACACCTTGTACTTTTTTGACTTTAGTTCATCATATGTTTTGTATCTTTCCTTTTGAGGTCTTCCTGGCTGTCTTTTCTCTCCCGTAGGTGGATTTGCTACTTCATCAGATATATGTTGTGACACATTCCATTTGCTTTCATCAGGAAGGGGATTTACTGGTATTTCATACGTATGCAGTAGGCTCTCCTTTGTGTAATACGGAGAGCAATAATTTTCATAAGTTTCATTCCTGTGCCATAAAGCTGCCAAAGCATGCACACATGGAAGTTCATCAAGTTGGAACTGGTCACAGCTACATTTCTTGCTTTCAAGACACACAATGTACCGCTTCACACCATCTATCACAGTATGGATATGATCTATTGAAGCACTCACCTATAATTACATAACAAACAGAAAGAAAAGTATTTACAATCATAAAAATAGATTATCTACAATTTATCTACAACTTATTTACAATTTATCTACAAATTATCTATAATCTATAAATTAACTAAAATTTGTCTACAATTTATCTACAATATGGAAACACTGTATATTAAAATATTATTTTTCTGCACCAAATAAATAGATCTTACCCTAAGTTTCTGAGATAATGTTATGTTGTTCTCCAATTCTTTGTTGAATTTGGACCCAAGGAATGTGAAAGTACCATTTGCCTTCAATAACTTCTCGTTCGTCCAACATTCAAGAAGTGTCCTCATATACTCTAATAGGTCAAATATTGGCAGCTCTCTTGTATCTTTTGTTATAGCATTCAACGACTCTGCAATGTTTGATGTCATAGTCCAAGTTCTATTCACCGTTGCATGTACTCTTGACCATCTATGATAGACAATATCATAGAGATATGATTTAACACGGGGGTCTATCTCTTCAATCTTCGACATCCTTTCATTAAACTCATCCAGAGCGTATGACCGTGTTGTAGAAAAGTACAATTCATTTAATTGTAGATGACCCTTCTTAAACTTTGCCCTTATATTTGTCCAAATATGCCACATGCAAGAGTAGTGTGGCACACCCGGATAGACAATTGATGTTGCCTTCAGGATACTCTCATTCCTATCTAAAACAACACACATTGAAGTTCTTTCACCATATTCTTGCTTGAATTGCTCAAAAAACCACTTCCACGATGCGTCGTTTTCCGAATCAACCACAGCATATACCAAAGGCAATATTGTACCTACATTATTAGTCAAAAAATAATTAACTGGCAGCTTTGAAAATGCATATAAAAACACAAATACATATAAACTACTATATCTACAAAGTGTCTACAATGTATCTATAATTTATAAAATGCCTACAAAGTAACTACAATTTTACATGCTGCATCCATTGTGCTTGCTGTCAGCATAATCCCCCTGTAGGCTGACGTTAAGAATGTCCCATCAACCACTACTACTGCTCTACAATATTCCCAACCACTTATTGATGTACAAAGAGCAACAAATGCATATAAGAAGCATTCATCTGCTGTCTTCTTCAATTTAACAACTGAACCAGGATACGTCTTCTCAAGAATATAAAAATATTTTGGTAATTTACTGTAGGAGTCAGCCGGACGACCTCTCAAAAACTTTAAAGCCTTTTCCTTTGCTCTAAATGCTTGTATGTAGCTTAGGTTCACTCCGTGTTGGGACAACATGTCAGTTTGTATGCCCTTTGGTGTGTAAACTGTCTTAGGATCACAATACTTTGGAATGACCATGCTACCAACTACAACTGCAGTATGTTTGCGCTGTATGAATGTATCGTCCATTAAGGTGCATGTGTGTTGTCGGTTGAAACTCCTGACCTTGAACATTGTAGAATCATTAATTGATGTTGCCTTGAAGTGTCAATTACAGTTTTCTCCAACGCATATAAGCTAGTAGCTACAAAAAAATACATTTATAATACAAGTTATCAATGTAGATGTAACAAAAGGACTGTTTTAACATAAAGTAACACATTATACAATATAACTACTTTTCATCTACAATGTTTGAAAAGCACATATCATAAGGAAAATACTGTTTATAATGATCTTTTCACCATTAATATATTCATACCTTCTGTGGCTAGATCTTTTAACCCTGAATTGGTACTTGTGCATGATAGAATAGTGCTTCATTGCAGTTGCAATTGTTCGTTTGTCTTGATACACTTATCCTTCTTCGATAACACTTTGTGTACCTTCAGTTATTATTTCACTTTGATATTCCTCTATGACGGGAGAGGCTGGCATATCAAGTAACTTTATTGTCTCAGACGAACCTGCATGAAAATAAAGATAACAGTGTCATTACAATTTTGTAGAATCTTTGTAGATAAATTGTAGATGAGAGAAAATTTTGTAGTCAACATTTTTTTTCACGTAGATTGTAGTTTAATTGTAGTATAAATGTAGTAATTATGTAGACACCCTTACAAATAATACTGCTTTATACATACTTAACTGATTTGTAGTATATTTGTAGAATTCTGTAGGAAATTTGTAGATGAAGAGAAAAGTTTTGTAGTCAATATTTTAGAAACATAGATTATAGTTTAATTGTAGTATAAATGTAGTAATTTTGTAGATAATCATAAAAACAATATTGCTTTATACATCCTAAAACTGATGTGTAGTTTATTTGTAGATAAATGTAGGAATTTTATAGATATTACCGTAAAATCAGACTTCCATAGAATTTGAAACATAACAAACCTGCACTTGTGTTCTCATTGGTAATAGTCAATTCCATATTGAAATCTCGTACACTTATACATAACGGATACGATCCTAAGTTTTTATTCTCCTTTTTTATCTCCATATACACACGAACCCCCATATCGTTCCTAATCTCCATTGGAGGACAATTCTCATTCACAATGTATTTGATTTCTACAATTTTTTCGAAGTATTAATCATTAATTGCTCTGCAATTGTAGAAATCAACATACTGTAACTTGCATCCTCATCGAGCACAATGCCATCAACTTGAAAATCTCTAAATCTGCCATAGCTATCCCAATTCCCATTTAATTGTAGCATGATTGGGATTTTGGACATGACTGCGTGTCGTTGCTGAGGTATTGTTCAATATTTTGTCGTTTTTTTGATTTTTTGGATTAAGAAAAAAAGACGAAGAATAGAGTATCGGCAGAATTGATTTCTACAATTTGACTTGAATTTGTTGAATATTTTGTCGCTTTTTTGATCAGTGGATTGAGGAAAAAAATCGACGAACTGAGCTTTTGCAGAACTGATTTCTACAATTTGATTCGAATTTGTTGACGATTTTGTCTTTTTTTGAATTGTGGTTTTAGGAAAAATATCAAAGAACAGAGTTTTTGCAAAAAAGAGTCTATGTAATTTGATTTTAAATTGAAGATAAAGGATTTCCGTTTCAAATTTGATCTGAAGGGCGCTAAATCAATTAGAATATTCTGTTCCTGATTTGTAGCGCGCCTAATTAGGAAGATTCAACTACTAATAATTAGTATTTAATGAATGGTATAATAATTGTAGAAAAAGTGTGAACATGGTGGGTAAATTAGAAACTATGCACATATTTGGTAATAAAATTTCATATATGGTATAGGAAGGAAAAAATCCCTTTTGAAAAATAGATACACATCGTATCTTATTGTTGCGAGACTTGACTTTCCCACAACTTTCTGTACTTACTAAATTCACAGAAGCAACCCATAAAAGAAAAACAAAGGCAGTAAATTTCTATAGAACCTTCGTTCTCCTATACTTGCATCTAAACGATCCAAAAAGGCTAAAAGCATATGCAATCCTTTGGAAATTGATGCAACATGAGGTGATGTATTTCACACCTCTTCGTGGTTCAAGGATGGAGGAAAATAGACGCTTTCATTTGTTACATTTCATTTATCTTCTGCTAGAAACTTGTCCATTGACAGAGGCTACAAGGATGTCATGAATGAATCAGACTCCCAAATTCTGATTAATGCTATAAACGGAGAGTTATTTATTCCTTGGCAAATCAAGCAACTGGTTAAGCAGATTGTACACCTGAAGAATGTAGGCAATTATAGCTTCAGTGACTACTATAGAGAGGCTAACGGGCCAGCTGATTTACTTGCCAATTGGGGCTTGTATGAGAAAACCTCTACTTTCTTCACAGATGCTAGTGCCTTACCTTGATGAAGACAGACAGAGAGCACTAACCTCTTAAACACAGGGTAGGGTTTAATTTGTCCTTTTTGTTTTGTCTTATAAGGCACCCTGGTACGCTTTTTGCACGAGGGAATGCTCCAAACTAGTAGTTGCTCAGGATAAGGACATATTATAGCTCTTTTGTTCGTTTCACCTTCTATAACTTGTGTTTGACAAATTAGTTTGTCAAGCATATCATAAATGGTTTTGGTCACGTTCTAATCCGTTTTGGTAAGGTTAAAGAAATACAAACATTAGTAACTAATCTATACAAGAATAGCGATGTCTCAAATAATTATAAACTCAGTTGGGGGATTTAAATTTTTAAGACACAAAGTGTTAAGAATGGGGTAGAAGGGACACTTTTATGATTAGAATTAATGACATAATTTTTAAAACCCCCAAAGTTTTATTATTTACAAAAATACCCCCTCCTACTCCACCCGATGGATGTTTTAAACATCCAGGGGATGTTTCAAACTTCAGGGGATATGTTTCAAACATCCCGTGAGATGTTTCATTTATCCCGATGGATATTTCAAACGTCACGGGGTTGTTTCAAACATCCGAACTACCCAGGAGATATTTCAAACATCCCGGGATATGTTTCAAACATCACGGGGAGATGTTTCGAACATCCCCAGAGATGTTTCAACAGAATGCTCATTTATGGGGATGTCTCAAAATTTCTTGAGGGTATTTTGCAAAATACTCACTTTGTAAAATTTCATATTTTTCTATTTCTCTTGTATATTTTAAACCAAGGGTAAAATGAAAAAAAGAAGAAGATGAAATTATGAGATGAAGAGGGAAAGAAGAAAAAGACCAAGAAGAAAATAAAGAAGAACAAGAAGATACATACCTCAACTACCTGCAGCAGCAACAAAATTGAAGAGAAAGAAGAAAGTAAGGAAGAAGAATGAGAGAATGAGAAAGATGAAAGAAGAGGGAAATGAAAATTTAAAATAATTTGAATATGTTATAAATATATTATATTATGGATGTTCATTTAGTACTCTGTTGTAAATAAACTTCCTGAAGAAGCTTATCCATATGGGACTCCACCGTAAATATGTTTATCTATTTAAGTACTCTATTGGAAATAAGTTTTCTGAAGAAGCTTATCACTTCGATACCCGGTTATGGATAAACATTATCCCTGATAGAAGATTATCCATACCGGGTATAATAAGCTTATCCTTTTAGTATCCAGTTATGGATAAACATTACCCCGGTGGAAGATTATCCATACCGGGTATAATAAGCTTATCCTTTCAGTACCCAGTTATGGATAAATATTATCCCCGGTAGAAGTTATCCATACCGGGTATAATAAGCTTATCCTTTCAGTACCTAGTTATGGATAAACATTATCCCCGGTAGAAGATTATCCATATCGGGTATAATAAGCTTATCCTTTCAGTACTCCGTTATGGATAAACATTGCTCTCAGTAGAAGATTATCCATATCTGGTATAGTAGCAGCTTACACAACAGCTTCATTTCTTCTATAAATAGAAGATATTTCAGTTCATTATGTACATCAGTTTGAATTCGAATAATATATCAGTTTCTCTCTATACTTGTGTTTATTTTATAGTCTTTATTTTATAACACGTTATCAGCACGAGACTCTGTCATCTCGAGCAAATATTTTGAAAGTATCTGAGGTAAGAACTTTCTTTTCCTAAATAATGTCAAATCTTTCTAAACTTGAATTTGTAGCCCTGGATATATTGGGCAAAAGCTACATGTCTTGGGTGCTTGATGCTGAAATTCATCTTGATGCGATGGGTCTGGCAGATACCATCGAAGACAAAAATCAGGCATCAAACAAGACTGTGCCAAAGCAATGATATTGCTACGCCATCACTTTGATGAGGGCCTAAAAATGGAATATCTTACTGTTAAAGATCTAGTCATACTGTGGAATAATTTGAAAGATAGATATGACCACCTGAAGATGGTCGTTCTTCCACAGGCACGATATGATTGGACTCATCTAAGGCTACAAGATTTTAAATCTATCAGTGAGTATAATTTTGCTATGTTCAGAATTATTTTCCAATTGAATTTATGTGGTGATAATATTACTGATCATGATATGTTGGAGAAAACTTTCACCACTTTTCATGCCTCGAGTATGCTCCTGCAGCAGCAATATCGAGAGATGGGATTTAAAAGGTATTCTGAATTTATCTCACATCTTCTTATAGCCGAGAAACATAATGGGCTATTAATGAAAAATCATGAATGCCGACCTACTGGTTCTTGTCCATTCCCTAAAGTGAATGAGACGAACTTCTACCAGGCTAAATGTGGAAAAGATCGTGGCCCCAGTCGTGGTCATGGTCGTGGTCGGGAAAGAAACTCTAATCATGGTAATAATAATGCACCAAAGAACACTCATCACCACCAGCAGTGGAAAATGAAGGAACAAAAGCATGAAGCGGTGCAAGCACCAAATGCAAAAAATGCATGCTATAGATATGGAGAAAAATGGCACTGGTCACGTACCTGTCGTACGCCAAAGCACCTGGTTGAGCTTTATCAAGCCTCCCTAAAGAAGACAGAGAAAATGTTGAAGCAAATCTTATTTCTGAAGATAATTTAGACTTCATGCATTTGGATGTAACTGATTACCTTGCACTCCCAGAAGGAGAAACAAGTCATGTAATCGGTGGTGAATCTGTAGAAATGTAAATATTTTAATTTTTGTTATTTGTAATAGATAGTATGGTTATGTAATTGTTGTACATAAAGAAAAATTATGATTTGATAATGATGTTTACTATAATATATCTTGTTTATGTCATTTTGAAGAATATGGATAACATTATTAGATCAACTTAAACTCTAGTAGAGTTTGCAAGAAATATACAACCACAAGAAGTGGTTATATTTCGTATATCTCATTGTAATTATATTTTGTTAACTACCAGAAGTGGTATATGCCTATGATCACAATAAGTGATAATTTAGGCTTTCTATGGTCACAATTGAAGATAAGCTACATAAATATTCTCTATATTAAATGCACGCCTCGATTTGCTCCTGAAGTAGTAAATATTTTAAAAGAGGTTGAGGCATCACAATTTGATGTGATTAATGTGCATTCAGATAATTATGTTCGATTTCCTGAAGGATGAGAACTTTTGATAATATTAATCCATTCCCTGAAGTGAATGTGACAATACTAATAAGTCGGGTAAATATGAACGCGCTCTTGATGTGAATACTGTAAGCACGTGATTTTTGCCCTATGAAAGAATTACTCCCAAAACAAATTCAAAATAAAATGATTTTTCCTTGGTGTGCAATTTTTTTTGAATTTTTGTGGTATTTTTGTGTAATTATTTTGTATTTGTCTGTGCATGTTTATTTGTTAAATTATTAAAAATACAAAAATATATCGCATTTTGCATGTAGGATTTAATTCTACAATTGTTAGTAATTAAGTTTGTTTTACAAAAATTAAAAATTACAAAAATAGGCATCTTTTGCATTTTTAGCATTTAATGTCCAATTGTACAATTTTATGCTTAATTATTACTTAATTGTGCGTTAATTGTTATTGGGAGTTAATTTGCGATTTTATAACTTAATTTAGTTTTTAATAATAATTTAAGTATTTTTATAATTTAGTTTTAGAAAAATAAAAGAAGAAAAGAGAGCAAAAATACAAAGAAAAATCGGATTGGGCCACTTCTTCAATTGTAAGCCACAGGCCCAAAAAATTGTCCAACCTTCCCCACGACCCGGTCCATTTCAAACCGGGTCGACCCAGTCCAATACCAACAACCCAACTTCCCCTCTTCATTTTTCATTTTTTCAATTTTTTACAAAAACAAAACAAAACAAAACCCTAAAAAAACACTACCTACCCGCCCCCCCTCTCTATCTTCTTCTCCAAAAAAAAAGCTCCAAACAAACCCATCAATGGTTGCCCTTCCCCCGCCTCTTCTCCTTCACATACACACACACACACACACCCGCTGCCCGTGTTTCTTCTTCTTCTTCTTCAAAATCGCGAGGGTTTCTTCTTCTTCAAGTTCACATTGATCGTTGCTTCTTCTTCTCCTTCGCCATTGCTGCTGCGTTTCCACTGCTCCATCGACGACGAACAGCTCGTCGACCTTCTCCAAACAGACCCAGCTGCTTCTGCCTTCTGCTTCATCTTCATCTTCATCTCCTTCGTCAAGCTCGAAGCTTGCTCGACGTCCCCAGCTGCTGCCTCTGCGTCGACCTTCTCCAAACGACCAGCTGCTTCTGCCTTCTGCTTCATCGGCCTCCATCCCCAGCTGCTACTGCTTCTTCTTCGCCGCATCCAAACAGTCCCCGTCGCCATCACTGCTTCAGTTGTGTTGCTGCTGCCCGCTGCTGCTGCTCACGCTTCTGCTTCTCCTTCTGCTTTCATCTTCTCCATCCAAACAACCAAACGACCTGCTGCGTCGTCCATGGCTGACCCTACTGTTTATGCTTCGCTACGTCCAAACAGACCCCATACAGAAATGGGTTCGTCGCTTCAGTCCGGTCCGAAAACGAGATTCAAACCATCTCGTTTGTTCGAGCTTTGGTTGGGGTCGTCAAAACAGTCCATACGAGTTCGTCGTTGGTCAGTCATTGTTCGTCGTTTCGATCTGGTTAGTGGGTTTTGAGTTTCATTTTGCCCGTATTTTTGTTTTGATATTCTCGGATCTAAAATCGATAAATGTTCGATTCTTATTTTGTTCATGTTTATCGTTGAATTAATTTTTTTAGTTTGTATGTGTTTTGTTGATTTAATTTTCAGATTCAAATGGAAATTTAATTAATTATTTTTCATGTTTATTTCATGTTAATTTTATTTATTTTTGTAAAAAGGAATTGTTAGTTTAATGTTTGTTAGATTCAAATTGAAATTTAATTAATTATTTCTTCAATTTGTTTCATGTGTTTTATGTATTTTTCAGAAATTGTGAATGTTGTTAGATTCAAGTTTAATTTCATAATTGTTTCTTCTTCGGTTTTGTTTTTATTTTTCTAAAAGAATTTAGTTGTAATAGGGAAATATGTTGGTTTAATTGTTAATGTTGTTAGATTCAAGTTTAATTTCATAATTGTTTCTTCTTCGGTTTTGTTTTTATTTTTCTAAAAGAATTTAGTTGTAATAGGGAAATATGTTGGTTTAATCATTTGAATCCGTCATGTTTTGTTGTTTAAAATAAATTTTAATGCATGTTTATTCTTTGTTTGAAGTTCATCCAGTAATTTAATTTGAGTTTGTTTTGGTTTTTGATTTGTTGATTTAGTTTGAATCATGTATTGTGTTGTTAGTATTGTTGTTTCCTTGCTCATCCATTTTTGGTCTAAGTTAACCAGGATTGGTTCCCAATATGGTTAATTTATTTCCATTAATTTGAAGTTGAATGATTCATCTGTGTTCATATGGTTTGTTGTTGAGTTTGTTTAAGAAATTGGTCTTTGGTTGAGTTTGATTAATTGATTGGTTATAGCTGATGGGGTAAAATGGTAATTGTAATAAGGTCGGAGGGGTAGTTTGGGAATTGTACATTTTGAATAATTCTTTATGTTAAGCATGGGGAACAAATTGTAATGGGGTGTGGGTGATATAATTGTTTATGTTAGGCATGTGGGACAAGACATAATGGGTTGGGAATAATTCTTTAGTTTAATATAGTAGGGGACAAAACATTAGATAATGAGATTAAAAGGGGTATTTTGGGAATGGAAAATGGGCAGAATTGACTAAATTAATGGTTCGTTAGTCAAGCACTAATAAGACAAAAGTTTATATATTAGTTTAATGTTAGTGGAGGACAGGCCCTTATATCATGCCTTAATTTAGGGAATAAAATAAGGAAAAACATTCCTTAGTGGGATTTTGTTGAAAATGGGCAGATTTTTTGGGATTTTGGTCGGGTAAGTGAAGTTTTTCAAAGGAGGACTAATCTGTTTGGTTATTATATATACCTAAGAGAGGACAAAAAGAGGGGAGACAGAAAAAGAGAGAACAGAAAGAGGACGGACAGATAGAGAGAGAGAGAGAGAAAAAAAGAGCTGAATATTTAAGAGAGAAAGAAAATTCCGAAAAATATTAAAAATTTCAAGAAAAAGAAAAGAAAAGAAAAAAATACAAATAAAAAAGGAGCTGGAAATTAGAAGAGAGAGTAGTACACACCTGATAAATATTCTGATATACGGGTTTAGAAATTAAGGGTTAAACATTAATTAGCCTTTCAAATCTGAAAATTCCCTTGGTTTCTGTCCGTTGTTTGTTGTCGGTGTTTCTGGATTTTATTTTGATTTTCAAATCTGTTCCTGGGCTGTTGTTGCTGGGCTGTTGTTGCTGTGTTGTATTGTTATTACTGCTGCTGATTCTCATCTTCATCTTCTTTTATTTCCAATACCAGGTACACGACTGTAATACTAGCTATTTCAAGCTAATAATGTAGAAGCATGAATACATATGAAGAATGAAATTTTGAAGTTTTAATTTCGTTTTTTTTGTTCCTTTTATTGATCGTATTTAAGCTATTTCATGTATTACTGAATAATAATTGGAATAAGGAAAATAACATAAGTTAGTCTTTAATGAATCGGTTTGGCAAAACGGGTTAATTCACTAGTTATGAAGGTTTCAAGATTATCAACAGTAGGTTAATCATGAACAAGTAGCTAATTTAGCTAAGGCATGAATTTAAATTAAATTTCGTAAATTAGGCATTAAGGCATGATTTGAGTTCAGGCAAGATTAGAAGAACGTTTAAGTCTAATAAACTTTCTAATAAGCTAGCTTAGTAATTATGGTTAAATCTAGTTTCAAATGGTTGTGAATAATTAATCTCAATATTTTTTTTTATAACAATGCTGAGTTTTAATCTAGCTGTATTTGATTCTTTTGAATATTAGTTGTCGGATTTTTATTTTATTTATAATTTCGAATTTTTTGAGTAAAATTCCTTTTCATCAATATTTGTATTAATCTAGCAATTAGTATGTCATGCTTTCTTAAATAAATAAAATAAAAACTCGTAATTAATTAGGATTTTCTTTCTTTATTTTAGAGACTAATTTTAATAGGAAAAATGTAGTCGCTTTAGGATTTGTCCATTTAAAAAAAATGAGACGAGCCTCGCCAAATAAAACACACAGATTGCGGGGCCCTCACCAATGCATGCGTTAATTACTTAGAATTCGGGATCGGCCGCTTAGCAAACTCCACGGCCTTATCCAAAATAATAAATACGCTAATTGCTTTAGGCGCGCATTTTAATAATCTTACCTTCTTAAACTCGGGTGTGCATTTCATGCGACCCAAATCCAAATCCCAAAACATTGAATAAAAATGTGTTCGGGATTGCGGGTGCATTTCATGTGACGCAATCCAAAGACATATTTTTAAACGATGTTCACATTCTTTTGAAATATAATAATAAAAGCGGCTAAGGGATAAAATTTGCACATAAGTTTATAATATGTATTATATCAGATAATCAAGTCGAATATAACAGTTGAGCGACCGTGCTAGAACCACGGAACTCGGGAATGCCTAACACCTTCTCTCGGGTTAACAGAATTCCTTATCCGGATTTCTGGTTCGCAGACTGTAATACAGAGTCATTCTTTTCCTCGATTCGGGATTAAATTGGTGACTTGGGACACCCTAAATCTCCCAAGTGGCGACTCTGAAATAAATAAACAAATCCCGTTTCGATTGTCCTTTAATTGGAAAAAACTCCTTATACCCTCGCGGGGGAGGAAAAAGGAGGTGCGACAGCTCTGGCAACTCTGTTGGGGACAACATAACCCAGAATCACCGGTTCAGGGTTCAAGAATTCGAGCTTAGAATAATTGTTATAATTGGCTTTATTTATTATCTGATTTTATTGCATATTTGAGCATAATGTGCTAAATGCTCCTTTTACCGCTTTGATATTTTCTGAACTGTATATAAACTGTGCCGAAACCTTTCTCTTCTTACCTCCGGGGAGAAGCTCGCTGGTCGAGACTCCCTATTCTGTTAGTGTCATACCTTGAAATAAGAAAGAGGTCGGACAAGTTACAAAGCCGGACGATCCCGCGGGTCCCCGGTACGTAGCCCCCTCCTCGACTCGAGTTGTCCGCTCGGGTACACAGTCTAGAACAAACACTCAGGTTCTGAACCTAGTATAACAAAGCCACATGCTGGATCCCTAGTAGGAACGCTTATTTGCATCATGCGCATTTGACTTAGGGGACTCAACACAGGGGTTGGGTCTGTCTAGGACAGGTGTACCAAAAATGAAAATGACCATCCTGATGCATCTTACCCGCTGCTACGTGCGCATTTATTTGATTCAGACTTGTGTGTTGACCGATTTTTGAATATCAGGAATATTGTGAAATTGAAAAAAAAAAAAGAGAAAAAAAGAAATAGCGGTTTGGGAATTGATTGTTTATTTTTGAAAAAAAAAACAATGCCCAAATAATATCAAAACTCTGCCGAAATTTTGAGAAAATGAGAAAAAAAATGTCTTATTAGTTTGTTTTACTAAAAGCAAAGGAAAAATAGAAAAAAAAGAGTCGTTGTTCTGTTTTATTTTTCAAAAAAAAAAAGAAAATAGTTTGTCTTGCCATGAAAATGAAAATAAAAAAAAGTCTATTTTTAAAATGATTTTTTTTATTTGTTTATTTGTTTATGAAAATGCCAAAAATAAAAAAAATAAAAAGAGTCGGGCATTGAAAGTGGTTTTATTATTTGTTGCAAATATATATATATATATATATATATATATATATATATATATATATATATATATATATATATATATATATATATATATATATATATATATATATATATACATCTTTATTTGTTGCAAAAATATTTGTCTTGCCAAAAAGTCTAGAAAAGTTTTTTAGACCCCCAATTTTCAAAACAAAAAATCCAAAAATATTTTCCATTATTGACTTCTTTAGAAAGTCTTTTTAATTATTTAAAAAAAATAAAAAATATATATAATAAATTTAGAAAGTCTTTTTAATTATTTTAAAAAAACAAAAATATATATAATAAAATAAAAAATCCGAAAATATTTTCCTTCTTCTTTCAAAATTGAAAAGAAAATTCAAAATTCAAAAAATACTTTTAGAAGCATTTCTTTTATTGAAGGTAAAATTCCAAAAACATTTTCTTAGAAATCCTTCTTTGCAAAAATGTTCCCTTTCTTCTTTATAAGTCTTTCCTTCAAAAAAAAAAAGTTAGTTCATTTACTTATTCATGATCTACCCGAACTACGCGGGTTTGATTCTCATCGGATGTGAGATACGTAGGCAACCCTCATCGGGTCCAACCCCACCTTTTGCTAAAATAGCCAAAAATAAATAAATAATAATAAAAAGAAAAAAACATGTCAAAATTTTAATTCTGTCATAAAGAAGTCGGGTGACGCTGTTTTGTCAAAACATAGCCGAATGTTCCTGAAAGGGACGCCGGAAGGCTAACTTTGCATAAACAGCCACCTTTTGGTCATTTTTTAAGATTTGGTCCAGTTGACCCACACAGCCTTAAAAATCTTCGTCCCCGAGGCGTTAAAAGGCCGTGTTTTCAATATCGAGTTTTCCATTTTGAAAAACGATAAAAAGAGTCATAAATAAGTCGGGATGATGCCCACGGTTAGAACAAAAGCATATTAAAAATGGTTACTTGCCTAAGAACATTACATTCCCTGAGGTGCAATTACAATATCTGTTAAGACTCTAACACTGACAAGTTTGTTGTTTTTCCAATCCAATATCAGTTAGTTTGTTAAAGAGTACTGGCAACGTACCATTATCAAACAAGATCAAAAGGGCCCATACCAGAAAGCATGACTGGTTCAGACAACAGTGTTGAGTCGGAAAAGACGGCAAATCAGATGTTGCACGAAGCCGTGGGAAAAATGGAAAAGATGAGGCTGGAAATGAATGAAATGCAGATAGCCTTAGCTAGAGCCCAAAAGGGGCAGGAACTACCTGTTACTCCTACTCTCCAACCAGGACACACGTCAGAATACCCCTCTCCCGGTCCTTCAACGAGTTTCCCAAGCCATCACTACTATCAGGGAAGAGAGGCTTATGATCCCCAAGCTCCACCACCCAGTCAAAACCCTCCTCCACCAAATGTTCCCGTCTTTGTGGCACCTCCCCCAGCCCCATTGTACAGATCATCTAGTGAGCAGCTGTTTCAGGCTCACGACACACAATATTATCCCCCTGAACTCACATTCAAAGCACCCGAGACACATACCTATAATCCCTACTTTGAGGTCCCGGCGGATATTGAAAAGCCGGTTAAGAGCCCAGAGCAGGACGAGGTGATGCGGAAATTTAAAAGCCTGGAGCAGTCCTTCAGGAACATGCACGGTTTAGGCAACCAAGTCAGCGTGGCTTACAAGGACCTATGCCCTTTCCCTGACGTTCAATTACCAGCAGGGTTCAAGATGCCCAAATTCGATTTATACGAAGGGCATGGCGATCCTATGGCACATCTACGGGGTTTTTGTAGCAAAATGAGGGGAGCGGGGGGCAAAGATGAGCTACTGATAGCTTACTTTGGCCAGAGTTTGAGCGGGTCAGCATTAGAGTGGTATACAAGACAAGATCCGAGCAGGTGGTACACATGGGATGATCTGGCACAGGCTTTCGCAGGACACTTCCAATACAACCTTGAGATAGTCCCAGACCGTCTCACATTGCCAGAGCTTGAGAAGAAACCCGGGGAAAGCTTCCGGGAATTTTGGTTCCGGTGGAGAGAACAGGCAGCCAGAGTTGATCCTCCGATGAGAGAAGGGGAAATGGTAGACTACTTTCTGCAAACTCTAGAGCCAACTTACTTTAGTCACTTGGTGACGTCAGTTGGCAAATCCTTCAATGAGGTAGTAAAAATGGGCGGTATGATCGAAGAAGGACTTAAGTCCAACAAAATCCTGAGCTATTCGGCAATTAAGGAAACAACTCAGGCCATTCAGAGCGGCACGGGAGGTGAGCTCGGGAAGAAGAAGGGGGAAGAAGTCGCAACAGTCGAAGCAGGTACTTGGTCCAGATCTAGAGGTCCTTCACCCTACTACCAATCCAGACCCCCACAATCTTACTACCCACCAGGGCCAAAATTTTTTGTCCATCATGCCCAAACATATCCCCGAGCTCCACATAATCCACCTCAGTATTATCCTCCGAACAATGTCCGGTCACATGTACAACCATCAGGTCACCCCCTATGGCGAGCGCCAGCACCACATAATGCATTCTTGCCTTCACAACGTTTTCGAGCACCCAATGACCCTAGAAAACAGAGGCAGGGAGGGAACAAAGGCAAAGAAATAATTTCACGCCGATTGGGGAGTCCTACACAAGTTTGTTTAAAAAGTTAAAGATTTCTAGCCTGATTGAGCCACTCCTTGGCTATACTCCAGATCCATATGCAAAAGGATTTGATCCTGCTGTACGATGCATGTACCACTCTAATGTCCAAGGACATAGCATTGAAGACTGTCGTTCCTTGAAAAAGGAAATAGAAAGAATGATTCAGGAAGGGGCAATTGTGATCAATGATAGTGACAGGGAGCACGCGAATCCTCTTGAGAACTCGCTGACTGAGGTTGATGATGTTAAAGCTAGTAATGGTCTTGGCAGTATTGATGCAAAGCTCAGTGGCTAAGATGCCAGGTTTGATAATTGGGAGGGCGTTTCGTTCCTTGGTTATCAAGAGAGAAGTTTTTGATGATTTATTTTGTTGTCATTTCTGTTGACCGGATTATTCTTAGGGTTGTAGTCCGAATGTTGTCTGGTGTCAACCTTTTTTATCTTCCCATTTGTCATAGCGGTTGTTTAAGTTTTGTCCAGTTTGTTTTAGGATTTTATTCTGGTTTGTCTTGTTTGTCTTGTTATTCAAACCATTCCACCGGTAGTCTAAAGCAAATCCGGTCTTTTATTATTTCCAGTCATCTTTTTGTTTAGTCCTTTTATCATTTTTGTTCAGTACAGACTCTAATGACATGACATGCGCACACAGTTTGGGACTAATCTTAAAAGTTAATCATAAAACCCCGGAAAGGTGGTCAGAACTTTTAAAGGAAATAAGGACGGTTGAGATTATTCGGAGCTCGAGTCATGTGGAACTAGGGCAAGTAAAACACAAAGAAAACCGTTTAAAAGCAAGATTCGCCAAATTGGCTTGAGGGTCGTTCATGATAATAACAGTGAGAGTGTCGCCCAACGGTGCTTTAGAAATGACAAATGAGAAAGCAAATGTTAAATATAATTGTCAAGTCCAGCACCATCAGAAGAGGCTACAAATCTTTGTTTAAATTGTGTTGTTTGCACTTGGCATGTTTGAAGACTGAAATGACGAATGCATTTTGTTCTGCTACCTAAACACTTTATATTTCGTTACCCCTTTTGAGCCTTGTTTATTTTTCTTTCATACCCCTCGTTCGGAATCGGTAGCAACGACTAGAAAACACAAGCATAGCAGGTAAAGAAAAGGAAAAAAAAGAGAAAGAAAAGAAAACAACAAAACGGATAAAGAGAAGAAAAAAAAGAAAAGAAAAGAAAAATGATAACAAAAAAAAGGAAAGTCAAATGAAAAAAAAAGAGGAATTGGGAACTACGTTTGACCTGATTCCTCAAAGAGGATACGTAGGCGCCTCACGGCTCGGTCATAGGGTGCATAGGGTGCGTAATGTGCATAATGTGCATAGTGTAATAATAATAATAATCCCCAAGCTAGAAACTGGGGCAAGAGTTGCACTTGTCGTAAGCAAATATGGTTCCGAATGTTGTAATTTTGAACCCCAAGTTTATTTTGTTTTTGAGCCTTTAATACCCCTTTCTTTCTAGCTTATCCAAAACCCACATTACGGTCCAAAGAAAGACCTTCTGATCAGTCTTCAAAAGATGCCAAGTCAGACAAATGAGAGTCTTATCGATGAACATAACACTCTGATCCACAGCAGAAAGGACTCTATTCCCCAGCAGAGAGAGTCATATCGGCAACGCTCCAAATCCCCAGCTGGAAAGTGATACAAATGAGAGAGTCTTATCGGTGAAAACCTTCATGGACACCATAAGGCGATGAAAGCTTAGAAAAAAAAACAAAATGAGAGAGACTTGATAGTGAAAACCCTTCGGGCACTACAAGTCGAATAACATTGAGAATCAGATGGGGAATCGCCAAGCGAAGATCTTGAAAGACGATTGTCGGCAGAGGATAGACCACATGCGCATGTCATGACCATTAGAGTCGGTATCTGTGTTTGATAAGTTTTTTTATAGTTTCTTTTGTTAAGGAGTCATCTTTTTCCTTTGTCTTTTATGCTATTCCATTTTTGTTTATCTTTCTCCTTTCATAGAAAAATTTCCCAGTAGAGATGTTTGGTCAGAACAAGTGAGAAATGACTTCAAAATCTGCCATCAACTTTCCAATTATGCAAGACTAGATCCGATTAGAACATCCAAATGGTCTGAGTCAGGAAGGAACAAGCGCAAGGCCAGTGTCAAGAAAGATATCCCCCGCAAAAGGAGATGGACAAAAGGATGGGCGAGTGCCAAGAAGGATATCCCCGCCGAAATCAAAGGTTATTAAAACTCAAGGCCAAGGCCCATGGACAAAGCAAGGAGGGCAATGAGCATGATTTGGGAAATTCATACGAGACTAAAAGGTCGGGAAAATGCCAGTTTCCGAGCTATGCCACAAAAGAAGAGGGATATCCCCAGTAGAAAGGGATTATCCCCAGCAAATAATATCATCCCCAACAAGTTTTGGAACGCAGAGCAAGGAAGGAGAAAGGGAAAACCATCCCAGTAGGAGGATCACAACCAACCACCGCGTTTTAAACTAACAAATTTTGTTTGATTTGAAACAGGTAAAAGAAATGGCATTGATGACGAGAATGCATGCCACAAGGGAGATTATCAAACTGGGGCAGAAAATTTTCCTTTCATTTAAAAAATTTTCTGAAAGTCAGATACTCATATGGAGAAGAATAAAGATAGCACCAATCGAAACTTGTGCTCGGGAAAAGCAAAAGGCCAATGTCATTCCTAGCAACCTGCCGAAGAGCTAAGCACTAATTTTGAAGGAATCAAAGTCCCCGGCAGTGTTATCCTCGACAGCATTATCCCCAGCTGATAATATTTTATCCCCCAACAGGTAAGTAAATAATTCCCCAGCAGTGTTATCCCCGGCAGTTTCGAGGGACGACAACACAGGTAAGTAAATAATTCAGGAAGAAGGAAATGGTTCACGCATAGGAGACGCACTTCCTAAGTTAAGATTTCATTAATAGGAGACGCACTTCCTAGTTTAAAATCATTAAAGTTTTACCCCTAGGAGACGCACTTCCTAAGTTTATTTTACCCATAGGAGACGCACTTCCTAAGTTTAGTTTTACCAATAGGAGACGCACTTCCTAAGTTTAGTTTTACCAATAGGAGATGCACTTCTTAAGTTTAGTTTTGCCCGTAGGAGACATACTTCTAAGTTTAGTTTTGCCCATAGGAGACGCACTTCCTAAGTTTACTTTTACCCCATAGGAGACGCACTTCCTAGTTCAAAATCATTAAAGTTTCACCCATAGGAGACGCACTTCCTAAATTAAGATTTCACGCATAGGAGACGCACTTCCTAAATTATTTCCATTCATAGGAGACACACTTCCTAGTTCAAAATCATTAAAGTTTCACCCATAGGAGACGCACTTCCTAGTTTAAAATTATTACAGTTTTACCCCTAGGAGACGCACTTCCTAAGTTTATTTTACCCATAGGAGACGCACTTCCTAAGTTTAGTTTTACCAATAGGAGACGCACTTCCTAGTTTAGTTTGCCCGTATGAGACACACTTCCTAAGTTTAGTTTAACCAATAGGAGACGCACTTCCTAAGTTTAGTTTCACCCATAGGAGACGCACTTCCTAAGTTTATTTTACCCCCAGGAGACGCACTTCCTAAATTATTTTCATTCATAGGAGACGCACTTCCTAGTTCAAAATCATTAAAGTTTCACCCATAGGAGACGCACTTCCTAAGTTTAATTTTTCCCCTAGGAGACGCACTTCCTAAGTTTAATTTCATGCATAGGAGACGTACTTCTTAAATTAAGTTTCACCCCTAGGAGACGTACTTCCTAGTCTGGTTCATTTAAGTTTATTTATAGGAGACACACTTCCTAGTCTGGTTCATTTAAGTTCATTTTTAGGAGACGCACTTCCTAGTTTGAATCATTGAAGTTTCACCCCTAGAAAATGCATTTCGTAGTCTGGGTCGTTCAGGTTGTATTTTGCTTTAGGAGACGCACTTCCTAAAAATGAGAGTTTACCACTAGAAGACACACTTCCTCATTTTGGTTCACATAGTTTTACTCGTAGGAGACGCACTTCCTAGTTGGGTTCATCCGCCCTCAAATAGGATTTTATTTTCAAAATTGTTGAAGTCAGGAGCCCACCTGAAGAGAGGAATGACGTTTATTTTTAAAGTTGTTGTTATCAGGAGCCCGCCTGAAGAGAGAAAAGGCGTTTTATTTTTAAAAGTTGTTGAAATTTCGCCAACCTAAAGAAAGGAATGGCATTTTTATTTTAAAGTTGTTATTGAAGTCAGGAGCCCGCCTGAAGAGAGGAATGCCGTTTATTTTTAAAGTTGTTATTGAAGTCAGGAGCCCGCCTGAAAAGAGGAAAGACGTTTTATTTTCAAAGTTCTTTGTTGAAGTCAGGCGCCCACCTGTATAACGAGAGGAATACTTTTTAGTCTTATACTACAGATTTTGAAATCAGTAACCCCACCGGAAGGCAGAAGGTTACAACAGGAATCCCCAGCAGGAAGCAATAAAAATCCCAGCACCGGGAAGCAGAAGGTTGCAACAAGAGGTCCCAGCACAAATTCAAGCGCTTGAGTCAAAAGGAAGAAAAGACGCGTCTTGAAAGAAGCGGCCTGTGAACATTAAATTATGCTCAGCATAACAAATCTGATGAAGAAAGCCGTACCCCCAGAGGAACCACCGAAAAGCTTAATGAAGAAAGCCATATCCCCGGCGGACCGAGCAAAATGATGAAACTGGTATTCAGAAAGGCAAAAGGCCAGTGTCATCCCCAAATTCACGGAAGAAAAGCACCGGAGGAAATACAAGCCGACAAGAAAGCAAGACAACAAGAATAAGTTGCAGATAGATGAGATCTTATGATCCGTAGTCTAGCCTAGCTTCTTGTTTTCTTTTAAGCATGGTGTAATAAGGAGATCAGTAAACAAGTGAAAGTAGCATGCAACAACGGCAACATTGCAGTATCACGGTAGCCCCAGCTACCAAAACTTCCCGAACTACATTAACCTGATTCCTGTTTAGCCCAGGATATGTAGGAAACCTCTGAAGCAAAGGTTCGGTCAAATCTTTTTCAAAAAAAAATGCTTCACACGGAGTACTCGGATGGGCAAAAATCGCTCACTTTATCTTTGCACGAAAACCCTTCGTGTCTTCGGGCAAAGAGGGGCAGCTGTAAGCACGTGATTTTTGCCCTATGAAAGAATTACTCCAAACAAAAATTCAAAATAAAATAATTTTTCCTTGGTGTGCAATTTTTTTTGAATTTTTGTGGTATTTTTGTGTAATTATTTATATATTTGTCTGTGCATGTTTATTTGTTAAATTATTAAAAATACAAAAATATGTCACATTTTACATGTAGGATTTAATTCTACAATTTTTAGTAATTAATTTTGTTTTACAAAAATTGAAAATTACAAAAATAGGCATCTTTTGCATTTTTAGCATTTAATGTCCAATTGTACAATATTATGCTTAATTATTACTTAATTGTGCGTTAATTGTTATTGTGAGTTAATTTGCGCTTTTATAACTTAATTTAGTTCTTAATAATAATTTAAGTATTTTTATAATTTAGTTTTAGAAAAATAAAAGAAGAAAAGAGAGCAAAAATACAAAGAAAAATCGGATTGGGCCACTTCTTCAATTGTAAGCCACAGGCCCAAACAATTGTCCAACCTTCCCCATGACCCGGTCCATTTCAAACCGGGTCGACCCAGTCCAATACCAAAAACCCAACTCCCCCTCTTCATTTTTCATTTTTTCAATTTTTTACCAAAAACAAAACAAAACAAAACCCTAAAAAAACACTACCTACCCGCCCCCCCTCTCTATCTTCTTCTCCAAAAAAAAAAGCTCCAAACAAACCCATCAATGGCTGCCCTTCCCCCGCCTCTTCTCCTTCACATCACACACACACACAAAACCATGGCAACGCAACACACACACACACTCGCTGCCCGTGTTTCTTCTTCTTCTTCTTCAAGATCACGAGGGTTTCTTCTTCTTCAAGTTCACATTGATCGTTGCTTCTTCTTCTCCTTCGCCATTGCTGCTGCGTTTCCACTGCTCCATCGACGACGAACAGCTCGTCGACCTTCTCCAAACAGACCCAGCTGCTTCTGCCTTCTGCTTCATCTTCATCTTCATCTCCTTCGTCAAGCTCGAAGCTTGCTCGACGTCCCCAGCTGCTGCCTCTGCGTCGACCTTCTCCAAACGACCAGCTGCTTCTGCCTTCTACTTCATCGACCTCCATCCCCAGCTGCTACTGCTTCTTCTTCGCCGCATCCAAACAGTCCCCATCGCCATCACTACTTCAGCTGTGTTGCTGCTGCCCGCTGCTGCTGCTCACGCTTCTGCTTCTCCTTCTGCTTTCATCTTCTCCATCCAAACAACCAAACGACCTGCTGCGTCGTCCATGACTGACCCTACTATTTCTGCTTCGCTACGTCCAAACAGACCCCATACAGAAATGGGTTCGTCGCTTCAGTCCGGTTCGAAAACGAGACTCAAACCATCTCGTTTGTTCGAGCTTTGGTTGGGGTCGTCAAAACAGTCCATACGAGTTCATCGTTGGTCAGTCATTGTTCGTCGTTTCGATCCGGTTAGTGGGTTTTGAGTTTCATTTTGCCCGTATTTTTGTTTTGATATTCTCGGATCTAAAATCGATAAATGTTCGATTCTTGTTTTGTTCATGTTTATCGTTGAATTAATTTTTTTAGTTTGTTCATGTGTTTTGTTGATTTAATTTTCAGATTCAAATGGAAATTTAATTAATTATTTTTCATGTTTATTTCATGTTAATTTTGTTTATTTTTGTAAAAAGGAATTGTTAGTTTAATGTTTGTTAGATTCAAATTGAAATTTAATTAATTATTTCTTCAATTTGTTTCATGTGTTTTATGTATTTTTCAGAAATTGTGAATGTTGTTAGATTCAAGTTTAATTTCATAATTGTTTCTTCTTCGGTTTTGTTTTTATTTTTCTAAAAGAATTTAGTTGTAATAGGGAAATATGTTGGTTTAATTGTTAATGTTGTTAGATTCAAGTTTAATTTCATAATTGTTTCTTCTTCGGTTTTGTTTTTATTTTTCTAAAAGAATTTAGTTGTAATAGGGAAATATGTTGGTTTAATCATTTGAATCCGTCATGTTTTGTTGTTTAAAATAAATTTTAATGCATGTTTATTCTTTGTTTGAAGTTCATCCAGTAATTTAATTTGAGTTTGTTTTGGTTTTTGATTTGTTGATTTAGTTTGAATCATGTATTGTGTTGTTAGTATTGTTGTTTCCTTGCTCATCCATTTTTGGTCTAAGTTAACCAGGATTGGTTCCCAATATGGTTAATTTATTTCCATTAATTTGAAGTTGAATGATTCATCTGTGTTCATATGGTTTGTTGTTGAGTTTGTTTAAGAAATTGGTCTTATTGGCTATATTTTGGTTGAGTTTGATTAATTGATTGGTTATAGCTGATGGGGTAAAATGGTAATTGTAATAAGGTCGGAGGGGTAGTTTGGGAATTGTACATTTTGAATAATTCTTTATGTTAAGCATGGGGGACAAATTGTAATGGGGTGTGGGTGATATAATTGTTTATGTTAGGCATGGAGGACAAGACATAATGGGTTGGGAATAATTCTTTAGTTTAATATAGCAGGGGACAAAACATTAGATAGTGGGATTAAAAGGGGTATTTTGGGAATGGAAAATGGGCAGAATTAACTAAATTAATGGACCATTAGTCAAGCACTAATAAGACAAAAGTTTATATATTAGTTTAATGTTAGTGGAGGACAGAACCTTATATCATGCCTTAATTTAGGGAATAAAATAAGGAAAAACATTCCTTAGTGGGATTTTGTTGAAAATGGGCAGCTTTTTTGGGATTTTGGTCGGGTAAGTGAAGTTTTTCAAAGGAGGACTAATCTGTTTGGTTATTATATATACCTAAGAGAGGACAGAAAGAGGGGAGACAGAAAAAGAGAGAACAGAAAGAGGACGGACAGATAGAGAGAGAGAACAAAAAAAGAGCTGAATATTTAAGAGAGAAAGAAAATTCTGAAAAATAGTAAAACTTTCAAGAAAAAGAAAAGAAAAGAAAAATACAAATAAAAAAGGAGCTGGAAATTAGAAGATAGAGTAGTACACACCTGATAAATATTCTGATATACGGGTTTAGAAATTAAGGGTTAAACATTAATTAGCCTTTCAAATCTGAAAATTCCCTTGGTTTCTGTTCGTTGTTTGTTGTCGGTGTTTTTGGATTTTATTTTGATTTTCAAATCTGTTCCTGGGCTGTTGTTGTTGTGCTGTATTATTATTACTGCTGCTGATTCTCATCTTCATCTTCTTTTGTTTCCAATACCAGGTACACGACTGTAATACTAGCTATTGCAAGCTAATAATGTGGAAGCATGAATACATATGAAGAATGAAATTTTGAAGTTTTAATTTCGTTTTTTTTGTTCCTTTTATTGATTGTATTTAAGCTATTTCATTTTTACTGAATAATAATTGGAATAAGGAAAATAACATAAGTTAGTCTTTAATGAATCGGTTTGGCAAAACGGGTTAATTCACTAGTTATGAAGGTTTCAAGATTATCAACACTAGGTTAATCATGAACAAGTAGCTAATTTAGCTAAGGCATGAATTTAAATTAAATTTCGTAAATTAGGCATTAAGGCATGATTTGAGTTCAGGCAAGATTAGAAGAACGTTTAAGTCTAATAAACTTTCTAATAAGCTTTAGTAATTATGGTTAAATCTAGTTTCAAATGGTTGTGAATAATTAATCTCAATAGTTTTTTTTATAACAATGCTGATTTTTAATCTAGTTGTATTTGATTCTTTTGAATATTAGTTGTCGGATTTTTATTTTATTTATAATTTCGAATTTTTTGAGTAAAATTCCTTTTCATCAATATTTGTATTAATCTAGCAATTAGTATGTCATGCTTTCTTAAATAAATAAAATAAAAACTCGTAATTAATTAGGATTTTCTTTCTTTATTTTAGAGACTAATTTTAATAGGAAAAATGTAATCACTTTAGGATTTGTCCATTTAAAAAAAATGAGACGAGCCTCGCCAAATAAAACACACAGATTGCGGGGCCCTCACAAATGCATGCGTTAATTACTTAGAATTCGGGATCGGCCGCTTAGCAAACTCCACGGCCTTATCCAAAATAATAAATACGCTAATTGCTTTAGGCGCGCATTTTAATAATCTTACCTTCTTAAACTCGGGTGTGCATTTCATGCGACCCAAATCCAAATCCCAAAACATTGAATAAAAATGTGTTCGGGATTGCGGGTGCATTTCATGTGACGTAATCCAAAGACATATTTTTAAACGATGTTCACATTCTTTTGAAATATAATAATAAAAGCGGCTAAGGGATAAAATTTGCACATAAGTTTATAATATGTATTATATCAGATAATCAAGTCGAATATAACAGTTGAGCGACCGTGCTAGAACCACGGAACTCGGGAATGCCTAACACCTTCTCCCGGGTTAACAGAATTCCTTATCCGGATTTCTGGTTCGCAGACTGTAATACAGAGTCATTCTTTTCCTCGATTCGGGATTAAATTGGTGACTTGGGACACCCTAAATCTCCCAAGTGGCGACTCTGAAATAAATAAACAAATCCCGTTTCGATTGTCCTTTAATTGGAAAAAACTCCTTATACCCTTGCGGGGGCGGAAAAAGGAGGTACGACAGCTCTGGCGACTCTGCTGGGGACAACAAAACCCAGAATCACTGGTTCAGGGTTCAAGAATTCGAGCTTAGAATAATTGTTATAATTGGCTTTATTTATTATCTGATTTTATTGCATGTTTAAGCCTAATGTGCTAAATGCTGCTTTTACCGCTTTGATATTATCTGAACTGTATATAAACTGTGCCGAAACCTTTCTCTTCTTACCTCCAGGGAGAAGCTCGTTGGTCGAGACTCCCTATTCTGTTAGTGTCATACCTTGAAATAAGAAAGAGGTCGGACAAGTTACAAAGCCGAACGATCCCGCGGGTCCCCGGTACGTAGCCCCTTCCTCGACTCGAGTTGTCCGCTCGGGTATACAGTCTAGAACAAACACCCAGGTTCTGAACCTAGTATAACAAAGCCACATGCCGGATCCCTAGTAGGAACACTTATTTGCATCATGCGCATTTGACTTAGGGGACTCAACACAGGGGTTGGGTCTGTCTAGGACAGGTGTACCAAAAATAAAAATGACCATCCTGATGCATCTTACCCGCTGCTACTTGCGCATTTATTTGATTCAGACTTGTGTGTTGACCGATTTTTGAATATCAGGAATATTGTGAAATTGAAAAAAAAAGAAGAGAAAAAAAGAAATAGCGGTTAGGGAATTGATTGTTTATTTTTGAAAAAAAAAAACAATGCCCAAATACTATCAAAACTCTGCCGAAATTTTGAGAAAATGAGAAAAAAATGTCTTATTAGTTTGTTTTACTAAAAGCAAAAGAAAAATAGAAAAAAAAAGGTCGTTGTTCTGTTTTGTTTTTCAAAAAAAAAAATAGTCTGTCTTGTCATGAAAATGAAAATGAAAAAAAAGTCTGTTTTCAAAATGGTTTTTTTATTTGTTTATTTGTTTATGAAAATGCCGGGCGTTGAAAGTAGTTTTATTATTTGTTGCAAATATATATATATCCAAAAAGTTTTTCTTTATGTCCAATATATATATATATATCTTTATTTGTTGCAAAAAATATTTGTCTTGCCAAAAAGTCTAGAAAAGTTTTTTAGACCCCCAATTTTCAAAACAAAAAATCCAAAAATATTTTCCATTATTGACTTCTTTAGAAAGTCTTTTTAATTATTTAAAAAAAATTAAAATATATATATATATATATATATATTATTGACTTCTTTAGAAAGTCTTTTTAATTATTAAAAAAAATATATATAATAAAATAAAAAATCCGAAAATATTTTCCTTCTTCTTTCAAAATTGAAAAGAAAATTCAAAATTCAAAAAATACTTTTAGAAGCATTTCTTTTATTGAAGGTAAAATTCCAAAAACATTTTCTTAGAAATCCTTCTTTGCAAAAATGCTCCCTTTCTTCTTTATAAGTCTTTCCTTCAAAAAAAAAAAAAAAGTTAGTTCATTTATTTATTCATGATCTACCCGAACTACGCGGGTTTGATTCTCACCGGATGTGAGATACGTAGGCAACCCTCATCGGGTCCAACCCCACCTTTTGTTAAAATAGCCAAAAACAAATAAATAATAATAAAAAGAAAAAAAAGCATGTCAAAATTTTAATTCTGTCATAAAGAAGTCGGGTGACGCTGTTTTGTCAAAACATAGCCGAATGTTCCCGAAAGGGACGCCGGAAGGCTAACTTTGCATAAACAGCCACCTTTGGGTCATTTTTTAAGATTTGGTCCAGTTGACTCACCCAGCCTTAAAAATCTTCGTCCCCGAGGCGTTAAAAGGCCGTGTTTGCAATTCCATTTTGAAAAATGATAAAAAGAGTCATAAATAAGTCGGGATGATGCCCACGGTCAGAACAAAAGCATATTAAAAATGGTTACTTGCCTAAGAACATTACATTCCCTGAGGTGCAATTACAATATCTGTTAAGACTCTAACACTGACAAGTTTGTTGTTTTTCCAATCCAATATCAGTTAGTTTGTTAAAGCGTACTGGCACTGTACCATTATCAAACAAGATCAAAAGGGCCCATACCAGAAAGCATGACTGGTTCAGACAACAGTGTTGAGTCGGAAAAGACGGCAAATCAGATGCTGCAGGAAGCCATGGGAAAAATGGAAAAGATGAGGCTGGAAATGAATGAAATGCAGATAGCCTTAGCTAGAGCCCAAAAGGGGCAGGAACTACCTGTTACTCCTACTCTCCAACCAGGACACACGTCAGAATACCCCTCTCCCGGTCCTTCAACGAGTTTCCCAAGCCATCACTACTATCAGGGAAGAGAGGCTTATGATCCCCAAGCTCCACCACCCAGTCAAAACCCTCCTCCACCAAATTTTCCCGTCTTTGTGGCACCTCCCCCAGCCCCATTGTACAGATCATCCAGTGAGCCGCTGTTTCAGGCTCACGACACACAATATTACCCCCTGAACTCACATTCAAAGCACCCGAGCCACATACCTATAATCCCACTTTGAGGTCCCGGCGGATATTGAAAAGCCGGTTAAGAGCCCAGAGCAGGACGAGGTGATGCGGAAATTTAAAAGCCCGGAGCAGTACTTCAGGAACATGCACGGTCTAGGCAACCAAGTCAGCGTGTCTTACAAGGAACTATGCCCTTTCCCTGACGTTCAATTACCAGCATGGTTCAAGATGCCCAAATTCGATTTATACGAAGGGCATGGCGATCCTATGGCACATCTACGGGGTTTTTGTAGCAAAATGAGGGGAGCGGGGGGGCAAAGATGAGCTACTGATAGCTTACTTTGGCCAGAGTTTGAGCGGGTCAGCATTAGAGTGGTATACAAGACAAGATCCGAGCAGGTGGTACACCTGGGATGATCTGGCACAGGTTTTCGCAGGACACTTCCAATACAACCTTGAGATAGTCCCAGACCGTCTCACATTGCCAGAGCTTGAGAAGAAACCCGGGGAAAGCTTCCGGGAATTTGGGTTCCGGTGGAGAGAACAGGCAGCCAGAGTTGATCCTCCGATGAGAGAAGGGGAAATGGTAGACTACTTTCTGCAAACTCTAGAGCCAACTTACTTTGGTCACTTGGTGACGTCAGTTGGCAAATCCTTCAACGAGGTAGTAACAATGGGCGGTATGATCGAAGAAGGACTTAAGTCCAACAAAATCTTGAGCTATTCGGCAATTAAGGCAACAACTCAGGCCATTCAGAGCGGCACGGGAGGTGTGCTCGGGAAGAAGAAGGGGGAAGAAGTCGCAACAGTCGAAGCAGGTACTTGGTCCAGATCTAGAGGTCCTTCACCCTACTACCAATCCAGACCCCCACAACCTTACTACCCACCAAGGCCAAAATTTTTTGTCCATCATGCCCAAACATATCCCCGAGCTCCACATAATCCACCTCAGTATTATCCTTCCGGTCACATGTCTAACCATCAGGTCACCCCCTATGGCGAGCGCCAGCACCACATAATGCATTCTTGCCTTCACAACGTTTTCGAGCACCCAATGACCCTAGAAAACAGAGGCAGGGAGGGGAACAAAGGCAAAGAAATAATTTCACGCCGATTGGGGAGTCCTACACAAGTTTGTTTAAAAAGTTAAAGATTTCTGGCCTGATTGAGCCACTCCTTGGCTATACTCCAGATCCATATGCAAAAGGATTTGATCCTGCTGTACGATGCATGTACCACTCAAATGTCCAAGGACATAGCATTAAAGACTGTCGTTCCTTGAAAAAGGAAATAGAAAGAATGATTCAGGAAGGGGCAATTGTGATCAATGACAGTGACATGGAGCACGCGAATCCTCTTGAGAACTCGCTGACCGAGGTTGATGATGTTAAAGCTAGTAATGATCTTGGCAGTATTGATGCAAAGCTCAGTGGCTAAGATGGCAGGTTTGATAATTGGGAGGGCACTTCGTTCCTTGGTTATCAAGAGAGAAGTTTTTGATGGTTTATTTTGTTGTCATTTCTGTTGACCGGATTATTCTTAGGGTTGTAGTCCGAATGTTGTCTGGTGTCAAACTTTTTTATCTTCCCATTTGTCATAGTGGTTTGTTTAAGTTTTGTCCAGTTTGTTTTAGGATTTTATTCTGGTTTGTTTTGTTTGTCTTGTTATTCAAACCATTCCACCGGTAATCTAAAGAAAATCCGGTCTTTTATTATTTCCAGTCATCTTTTTGTTTAGTCCTTTTATCATTTTTGTTCAGTACAAACTCTAATGACATGACATGCGCACACAGTTTGGGCCTAATCTTAAAAGTTAATCATAAAACCCCGGAAAGGTGGTCAGAACATTTAAAGGAAATAAGGACGGTTGAGATTATTCGGAGCTCGAGTCATATGGAACTAGGGCAAGTAAAACACAAAGAAAACCGTTTAAAAGCAAGATTCACCAAATTGGCATGAGGGTCGTTCATGATAATAAGAGTGAGAGTGTCGCCCAACGGTGCTTTAGAAATGACAAATGAGAAAGCAAATGTTAAATATAATTGTCAAGTCCAGCACCATCAGAAGAGGCTACAAATCTTTGTTTAAATTGTGTTGTTTGCACTTGGCATGTTTGAAGACTGGAATGACGAAGGCATTTTGTTCTGCTACCTAAACACTTTATCCTTCATTACCCCTTTTGAGCCTTGTTTATTTTTCTTTCATACCCCTCGTTCAGAATCAGTAGCAACGACTAGAAAACACAAGCATGGTAGGTAAAGAAAAAGGAAAAAAAGAGAAAGAAAAGAAAACAACAAAATGGAAAAAGAGAAAAAAAAAAGAAAAGAAAAATGATAACAAAAAAAAAGGAAAGTCAAATGAAAAAAAAGAGGAATTGGGAACTACGTTTGACCTAATTCCTCAAAGATGATACGTAGGCGCCTCACGGCTCGGTCATAGGGTGCATAGGGTGCGTAATGTGCATAATGTGCATAATGTAATAATAATAATAATCCCTAAGCTAGAAATTGGGGCAAGAGTTGCACTTGTCGTAAGCAAATATGGTTCCGAATGTTGTAATTTTGAACCCCAAGTTTATTTTGTTTTTGAGCCTTTAATACCCCTTTCTTTCTAGCCTATCCAAAACCCACATTACGGTCCAAAGAAAGACCTTCTGATCAGTCTTCAAAAGATGCCAAGTCAGACAAATGAGAGTCTTATCGATGAACATAACACTCTGATCCACAGCAGAAAGGACTCTATTCCCCAGCAGAGAGAGTCATATCGGCAACGCTCCAAATCCCCAGCTGGAAAGTGATACAAATGAGAGAGTCTTATCGGTGAAAACCTTCACGGACACCATAAGGCGATGAAAGCTGAGAAAAAAAAACAAAATGAGAGAGGCTTGATAGTGAAAACCCTTCGGGCACTACAAGTCGAATAAGATTGAGAATCAGATGGGGAATCGCCAAGCGAAGATCTTGAAAGACGATTGACGGCAGAGGATAGACCACATGCGCATGTCATGACCATTAGAGTCGGTATCTGCGTTTGATAAGTTTTTTTATAGTTTCTTTTGTTAAGGAGTCATCTTTTTCCTTTGTCTTTTATTCTATTCCATTTTTGTTTATCTTTCTCCTTTCATAGAAAAATTTCCCAGTAGAGTTGTTTGGTCAGAACAAGTGAGAAATGACTTCAAAATCTGCCATCAACTTTCCAATTATGCAAGACTAGATCCGATTAGAACATCCAAATGGTCTGAGTCAGGAAGGAACAAGCGCGAGGCCAGTGTCAAGAAAGATATCCCCCGAAAAAGGAGATGGACAAAAGGATGGGCGAGTGCCAAGAAGGATATCCCCGCCGAAATCAAAGGTTATTAAAACTCAATGCCAAGGCCCGTGGACAAAGCAAGGAGGGCAATGAGCATGATTTGGGAAATTCATACGAGACTAAAAGGTCGGGGAAATGCCAGTTTCCGAGCTATGCCACAAAAGAAGAGGGATATCCCCAGTAGAAAAGGGATTATCCCCAGCAAATAATATCATCCCCAACAAGTTTTGGAACACAGAGCAAGGAAGGAGAAAGGGAAAACCATCCCAGTAGGAGGATCACAACCAACCACCGCGTTTTAAACTAACAAATTTTGTTTGATTTGAAACAGGTAAAAGAAATGGCATTGATGACGAGAATGCATGCCACAAGGGAGATTATCAAACTGGGGCAGAAAATTTTTCTTTCATTTAAAAAATTTTCTGAAAGTCAGATACTCATATGGAGAAGAATAAAGATAGCACCAATCGAAACTTGTGCTCGGGAAAAGCAAAAGGCCAATGTCATTCCTAGCAACCTGCCGAAGAGCTAAGCACTAATTTTGAAGGAATCAAAGTCCCCGGCAGTGTTATCCTCGACAGCATTATCCCCAGCTGATAATATTTTATCCCCCAACAGGTAAGTAAATAATTCCCCAGCAGTGTTATCCCCGGCAGTTTCGAGAGACGACAACACAGGTAAGTAAATAATTCAGGAAGAAGGAAATGGTTCACGCATAGGAGACGCACTTCCTAAGTTAAGATTTCATTAATAGGAGACGCACTTCCTAGTTTAAAATCATTAAAGTTTTACCCCTAGGAGACGCACTTCCTAAGTTTATTTTACCCATAGGAGACGCACTTCCTAAGTTTAGTTTTACCAATAGGAGACGCACTTCCTAAGTTTAGTTTTACCAATAGGAGATGCACTTCCTAAGTTTAGTTTTGCCGTAGGAGACACACTTCTAAGTTTAGTTTTGCCCATAGGAGACGCACTTCCTAAGTTTACTTTTACCCCATAGGAGACGCACTTCCTAAGTTTACTTTTACCCCATAGGAGACGCACTTCCTAAATTAAGATTTCACGCATAGGAGACGCACTTCCTAAATTATTTTCATTCATAGGAGACGCACTTCCTAGTTCAAAATCATTAAGGTTTCACCCATAGGAGACGCACTTCCTAAGACTATTTTACCGTTTTACCCCTAGGAGACGCACTTCCTAAGTTTATTTTACCCATAGGAGACGCACTTCCTAAGTTTAGTTTTACCAATAGGAGACGCACTTCCTAAGTTTAGTTTGCCCGTATGAGACACACTTCCTAAGTTTAGTTTAACCAATAGGAGACGCACTTCCTAAGTTTAGTTTCACCCATAGGAGACGCACTTCCTAAGTTTATTTTACCCCCAGGAGACGCACTTCCTAAATTATTTTCATTCATAGGAGACGCACTTCCTAGTTCAAAATCATTAAAGTTTCACCCATAGGAGACGCACTTCCTAAGTTTAATTTTTCCCCTAGGAGACGCACTTCCTAAGTTTAATTTCATGCATAGGAGACGTACTTCTTAAATTAAGTTTCACCCCTAGGAGACGTACTTCCTAGTCTGGTTCATTTAAGTTTATTTATAGGAGACACACTTCCTAGTCTGGTTCATTTAAGTTCATTTTTAGGAGACGCACTTCCTAGTTTGAATCATTGAAGTTTCACCCCTAGAAAATGCATTTCGTAGTCTGGGTCGTTCAGGTTGTATTTTGCTTTAGGAGACGCACTTCCTAAAAATGAGAGTTTACCACTAGAAGACACACTTCCTGATTTTGGTTCACATAGTTTTACTCGTAGGAGACGCACTTCCTAGTTGGGTTCATCCGCCCTCAAATAGGATTTTATTTTCAAAATTGTTGAAGTCAGGAGCCCGCCTGAAGAGAGGAATGACGTTTATTTTTAAAGTTGTTGTTATCAGGAGCCCGCCTGAAGAGAGAAAAGGCGTTTTATTTTTAAAAGTTGTTGAAATTTCGCCAACCTAAAGAAACGAATGGCATTTTTATTTTAAAGTTGTTATTGAAGTCAGGAGCCCTCCTGAAGAGAGGAATGACGTTTATTTTTAAAGTTGTTATTGAAGTCAGGAGCCCGCCTGAAAAGAGGAAAGTCGTTTTATTTTCAAAGTTCTTTGTTGAAGTCAGGCGCCCACCTGTATAACGAGAGGAATACTTTTTAGTCTTATACTACAGATTTTGAAATCAGTAACCCCACCGGAAGGCAGAAGGTTACAACAGGAATCCCCAGCAGGAAGCAATAAAAATCCCAGCACCGGGAAGCAGAAGGTTGCAACAAGAGGTCCCAGCACAAATTCAAGCGCTTGAGTCAAAAGGAAGAAAAGACGCGTCTTGAAAGAAGCGGCCTGTGAACATTAAATTATGCCCAGCATAACAAATCTGATGAAGAAAGCCGTACCCCCAGAGGAACCACCGAAAAGCTTAATGAAGAAAGCCATATCCCCGGCGGACCGAGCAAAATGATGAAACCGGTATTCAGAAAGGCAAAAGGCCAGTGTCATCCCCAAATTCACGGAAGAAAAGCACCGGAGGAAATACAAGCCGACAAGAAAGCAAGACAACAAGAATAAGTTGCAGATAGATGAGATCTTATGATCCGTAGTCTAGCCTAGCTTCTTGTTTTCTTTTAAGCATGGTGTAATAAGGAGATCAGCAAACAAGTGAAAGTAGCATGCAACAACGGCAACATTGCAGTCCCACGGTAGTCCCAGCTACCAAAACTTCCCGAACTACATTGACCTGATTCCTGTTTAGCCCAGGATATGTAGGAAACCTCTGAAGCAAAGGTTCGGTCAAATCTTTTTCAAAAAAAAAAATGCTTCACACGGAGTACTCGGATGGGCAAAAATCGCTCACTTTATCTTTGCACGAAAACCCTTCGTGTCTTCGGGAAAAGAGGGGCAGCTGTAAGCACGTGATTTTTGCCCTATGAAAGAATTACTCCAAAAAAAAATTCAAAATAAAATAATTTTTCCTTGGTGTGCAATTTTTTTTGAATTTTTGTGGTATTTTTGTGTAATTATTTATATATTTGTCTGTGCATGTTTATTTGTTAAATTATTAAAAATACAAAAATATGTCACATTTTACATGTAGGATTTAATTCTACAATTGTTAGTAATTAATTTTGTTTTACAAAAATTGAAAATTACAAAAATAGGCATCTTTTGCATTTTTAGCATTTAATGTCCAATTGTACAATATTATGCTTAATTATTACTTAATTGTGCGTTAATTGTTATTGTGAGTTAATTTGCGCTTTTATAACTTAATTTAGTTCTTAATAATAATTTAAGTATTTTTATAATTTAGTTTTAGAAAAATAAAAGAAGAAAAGAGAGCAAAAATACAAAGAAAAATCGGATTGGGCCACTTCTTCAATTGTAAGCCACAAGCCCAAAAAATTGTCCAACCTTCCCCACGACCCGGTCCATTTCAAACCGGGTCGACCCAGTCCAATACCAAAAACCCAACTCCCCCTCTTCATTTTTCATTTTTTCAATTTTTTACCAAAAACAAAACAAAACAAAACCCTAAAAAAACACTACCTACCCGCCCCCCCTCTCTATCTTCTTCTCCAAAAAAAAAAGCTCCAAACAAACCCATCAATGGCTGCCCTTCCCCCGCCTCTTCTCCTTCACATCACACACACACACAAAACCATGGCAACGCAACACACACACACACTCGCTGCCCGTGTTTCTTCTTCTTCTTCTTCAAGATCACGAGGGTTTCTTCTTCTTCAAGTTCACATTGATCGTTGCTTCTTCTTCTCCTTCGCCATTGCTGCTGCGTTTCCACTGCTCCATCGACGACGAACAGCTCGTCGACCTTCTCTAAACAGACCCAGCTGCTTCTGCCTTCTGCTTCATCTTCATCTTCATCTCCTTCGTCAAGCTCGAAGCTTGCTCGACGTCCCCAGCTGCTGCCTCTGCGTCGACCTTCTCCAAACGACCAGCTGCTTCTGCCTTCTACTTCATCGACCTCCATCCCCAGCTGCTACTGCTTCTTCTTCGCCGCATCCAAACAGTCCCCATCGCCATCACTACTTCAGCTGTGTTGCTGCTGCCCGCTGCTGCTGCTCACGCTTCTGCTTCTCCTTCTGCTTTCATCTTCTCCATCCAAACAACCAAACGACCTGCTGCGTCGTCCATGACTGACCCTACTATTTCTGCTTCGCTACGTCCAAACAGACCCCATACAGAAATGGGTTCGTCGCTTCAGTCCGGTTCGAAAACGAGACTCAAACCATCTCGTTTGTTCGAGCTTTGGTTGGGGTCGTCAAAACAGTCCATACGAGTTCGTCGTTGGTCAGTCATTGTTCGTCGTTTCGATCCGGTTAGTGGGTTTTGAGTTTCATTTTGCCCGTATTTTTGTTTTGATATTCTCGGATCTAAAATCGATAAATGTTCGATTCTTGTTTTGTTCATGTTTATCGTTGAATTAATTTTTTTAGTTTGTTCATGTGTTTTGTTGATTTAATTTTCAGATTCAAATGGAAATTTAATTAATTATTTTTCATGTTTATTTCATGTTAATTTTGTTTATTTTTGTAAAAAGGAATTGTTAGTTTAATGTTTGTTAGATTCAAATTGAAATTTAATTAATTATTTCTTCAATTTGTTTCATGTGTTTTATGTATTTTTCAGAAATTGTGAATGTTGTTAGATTCAAGTTTAATTTCATAATTGTTTCTTCTTCGGTTTTGTTTTTATTTTTCTAAAAGAATTTAGTTGTAATAGGAAATATGTTGGTTTAATTGTTAATGTTGTTAGATTCAAGTTTAATTTCATAATTGTTTCTTCTTCGGTTTTGTTTTTATTTTTCTAAAAGAATTTAGTTGTAATAGGGAAATATGTTGGTTTAATCATTTGAATCCGTCATGTTTTGTTGTTTAAAATAAATTTTAATGCATGTTTATTCTTTGTTTGAAGTTCATCCAGTAATTTAATTTGAGTTTGTTTTGGTTTTTGATTTGTTGATTTAGTTTGAATCATGTATTGTGTTGTTAGTATTGTTGTTTCCTTGCTCATCCATTTTTGGTCTAAGTTAACCAGGATTGGTTCCCAATATGGTTAATTTATTTCCATTAATTTGAAGTTGAATGATTCATCTGTGTTCATATGGTTTGTTGTTGAGTTTGTTTAAGAAATTGGTCTTATTGGCTATATTTTGGTTGAGTTTGATTAATTGATTGGTTATAGCTGATGGGGTAAAATGGTAATTGTAATAAGGTCGGAGGGGTAGTTTGGGAATTGTACATTTTGAATAATTCTTTATGTTAAGCATGGGGGACAAATTGTAATGGGGTGTGGGTGATATAATTGTTTATGTTAGGCATGGAGGACAAGACATAATGGGTTGGGAATAATTCTTTAGTTTAATATAGCGGGGGACAAAACATTAGATAGTGGGATTAAAAGGGGTATTTTGGGAATGGAAAATGGGCAGAATTAACTAAATTAATGGACCGTTAGTCAAGCACTAATAAGACAAAAGTTTATATATTAGTTTAATGTTAGTGGAGGACAGAACCTTATATCATGCCTTAATTTAGGGAATAAAATAAGGAAAAACATTCCTTAGTGGGATTTTGTTGAAAATGGGCAGAGTTTTTGGGATTTTGGCCGGGTAAGTGAAGTTTTTCAAAGGAGGACTAATCTGTTTGGTTATTATATATACCTAAGAGAGGAAAGAAAGAGGGGAGACAGAAAAAGAGAGAACAGAAAGAGGATGGACAGATAGAGAGAGAGAGAGAGAAAAAAAAAAGAGCTGAATATTTAAGAGAGAAAGAAAATTCTGAAAAATATTAAAACTTTCAAGAAAAAGAAAAGAAAAGAAAAAATACAAATAAAAAAGGAGCTGGAAATTAGAAGAGAGAGTAGTACACACCTGATAAATATTCTGATATACGGGTTTAGAAATTAAGGGTTAAACATTAATTAGCCTTTCAAATCTGAAAATTCCCTTGGTTTCTGTCCGTTGTTTGTTGTCGGTGTTTCTGGATTTTATTTTGATTTTCAAATCTGTTGCTGGGCTGTTGTTGCTGGGCTGTTGTTGCTGTGCTGTATTGTTATTACTGCTGCTGATTCTCATCTTCATCTTCTTTTGTTTCCAATACCAGGTACATGACTGTAATACTAGTTATTGCAAGCTAATAATGTAGAAGCATGAATACATATGAAGAATGAAATTTTGAAGTTTTAATTTTGTTTTTTTTTTGGTTCCTTTTATTGATTGTATTTAAGCTATTTCATGTATTACTGAATAATAATTGGAATAAGGAAAATAACATAAGTTAGTCTTTAATGAATCGGTTTGGCAAAACGGGTTAATTCACTAGTTATGAATGTTTCAAGATTATCAACAGTAGGTTAATCATGAACAAGTAGCTAATTTAGCTAAGGCATGAATTTAAATTAAATTTCGTAAATTAGACATTAAGGCATGATTTGAGTTCAGGCAAGATTAGAAGAACGTTTAAGTCTAATAAACTTTCTAATAAGCTTTAGTAATTATGGTTAAATCTAGTTTCAAATGGTTGTGAATAATTAATCTCAATAGTTTTTTTTATAACAATGCTGAGTTTTAATCTAGCTGTATTTGATTCTTTTGAATATTAGTTGTCGGATTTTTATTTTATTTATAATTTCGAATTTTTTGAGTAAAATTCCTTTTCATCAATATTTGTATTAATCTAGCAATTAGTATGTCATGCTTTCTTAAATAAATAAAATAAAAACTCGTAATTAATTAGGATTTTCTTTCTTTATTTTAGAGACTAATTTTAATAGGAAAAATGTAGTCGCTTTAGGATTTGTCCATTTAAAAAAAATGAGACGAGCCTCGCCAAATAATACACACAGATTGTGGGGCCCTCACAAATGCATGCATTAATTACTTAGAATTCGGGATCGGCCGCTTAGCAAACTCCACGGCCTTATCCAAAATAATAAATACGCTAATTGCTTTAGGCGTGCATTTTAATAATCTTACTTTCTTAAACTCGGGTGTGCATTTCATGCGACCCAAATCCAAATCCCAAAACATTGAATAAAAATGTGTTCGGGATTGCGGGTGCATTTCATGTGACGCAATCCAAAGACATATTTTTAAACGATGTTCACATTCTTTTGAAATATAATAATAAAAGCGGCTAAGGGATAAAATTTGCACATAAGTTTATAATATGTATTATATCAGATAATCAAGCCGAATATAACAGTTGAGCGACCGTGCTAGAACCACGGAACTCGGGAATGCCTAACACCTTCTCCCGGGTTAACAGAATTCCTTATCCGGATTTCTGGTTCGCAGACTGTAATACAGAGTCATTCTTTTCCTCGATTCGGGATTAAATTGGTGACTTGGGACACCCTAAATCTCCCAAGTGGCGACTCTGAAATAAATAAACAAATCTCGTTTCGATTGTCCTTTAATTGGAAAAAACTCCTTATACCCTCGCGGGGGCGGAAAAAGGAGGTGCGACAAATACATTACAATTCACCTCCAGAAGAGTTAATATAATTGAGAGAATATATACTCAATATTTCGTATTTTAAATTTGCTCCTAAAGAAGTAACACAATTGAAATTGCCTCCTGAAGTGGCAAAATATTATGAAAAGAAGTTTTCGTGTGCTTAAATAATTGTTTTACATTGTTTATTTGATTGTGATTTTCTCTCATGACACCAGCAGTGTCTGAGCAATATTTGATAGTACAAAATGTATCAACAACTCCTGAAGAGCTAAATGTTTGCCTAAAGAATACATGACACCAGTAGTGCCAGATAAATATTAGATTGTGGATAATAAATGAAGGCTCTCGAAGAGCTTATATACAAATATGTCATTCATATTATATGATTATGGTCAAAACATATGTTGTAGTAAACCTGAAGTTTACTAATACAAATGTCTATCATATTGAGACTACAAATGATTGGAAGATTGATAATCTTCATGTTTCCACAATCATAGGGGGTAAAATAATATGTATGTGAGAAGTTACCTTCCTTATTCTTTAATTTGTACTATATCATGTATCACAGTAAACCAGAAGTTTACTAAAGAAAAAGTTTATGCCATAATAAACCAGAAGTTTACTAAGAGATAGCACATGACATGATAAACTTGAAGTTTTCATTTGCCATTTTTAAATGAGCTATTTGAGAATTCAGATAAGCATATACTAAAGAACTAGAAGATTCTTTAGGAATTCTCATGTGTTGCTTGTTCTCATAATGAATTGATTATACCAGCTAAAGTTGGGACTAAGACCCCTGATTCTGAAATATATAAAAGGTGAATATGGGCCAGTTCACCCATCATGTGAACCAATTATAGGTGCATATATGAGATGGTTACATGTGTAATTATTGTCAACCTGCAGTTTGTCATTTGGAATTGCTTTTCTCGATTAAGAGCATAATTTTCAGATTATGAAATCAAGACAGTTCATCTTGATAATGCTGGTTTATATCCAAGCTGGTTTAGCATTGAATACCTCCTATTAATGGCTAAACCATTGCTTATGAGAACAAAGCTTCATGTGTTGGTCTAAGATTTTCTAAATTGCATATAGCAACACTTGTATGCATCAGATCAACAATATATGATAAGTCCTCCTTTCACAATTGGTTTAGGATCAAAAACCAAATATTTTTACCATATTTTGTTGCGTGGTATATGATTAATTTCTCTACCATAATACACAAAGATATGTTTCTCAAAGATGATTGGGGATATATGTTAGTTTTTCTAACATTTTGGGGATGGAATAAACAGTTGAAAAATATGCTATATGAATCGAATTATCATGATCCTCACTTAGAAGATAATTCAAGTCGAATGCTAAAAGCATTTGCTGATCCAAAATTAAATATCATATTTCAGCTACAAATGCTCCTATTAAAATTAAAATCCCTGAAGGATAGAGTTTACTGTAAGCATGAAGCGTGGTAGACCAATCGGTTCCAAAGGTAATAATCCTTGAAAAATAGTAGGAGCTAATGATCAAAATGATCATAATGAGGAGGAAATAAGCTCTAGACGAGCGCACGACATAACATTTCATGAAACTTCCGAAAAAGTTCAGGTACCTGAAAAAGAGAAAGTGATGAGATCTCCACAAGTTATGTCGCTTCGGAACTGACACAAAATGATCGTCGACGATATATTTAATACAATATAGTGCACAATATTGTAAAAGATTGTGAGGATCGGACTAGCAGTCTAGACACTTGAAGATGTCATACCATTTAGATACAAGTCTTAACCTATATGACTTATTTGGCTAAATCTATATGAATATCCTTGAAGGATTGAAAATGCCCGAAACATATAATTCAAAGTATTGAGAAATGTACTCGATCAAATTATAAAGATCTTTGTACGGTTTAAAGCAATCTGTGCGCGTGTGGTATAATCGCCTCAGTAAATATTTGCTGAAAGAAAGTTACATAAATTATGTTATTTGTCCATGTATTTTTATAAAGAAAATGTCATCAAAATTTGTTACACTTGCTGTTTATGTTGGTGACATAAATCTTATTGGAACTCCGGAAGAGCTCCAAGAGGGTCTTAAAAATACTTTTACATTGACAAAGTGTACCCATTAAGTACACCAATGAATATTCAATCACTTGAAGTGAATAAGGATCCGTTCCAACCTCTAGAAGAGGATGAAAAGCTCCTTGGTCCTGAAATACTCTATCTCGGTGTAGATGGTGCACTTATTTATCTTGCTAATGCTAACAAAAATGGTGCAGATCGTATTGATAATGCAGATGCAGGTTATTTATCCGATACCCATAAAACTCGATTTCAAACCGGCAAACAGGGAGTGCATATGATTGAGATCAGTGATTCATTCGAGAAACATATGGGTTGGAATGTGATAAAAGACCTACAATAATATACGAAGACAATGTTTCATGCCTTGCACTATTAAAGGAAGGATTTATAAAAGGAGATAGAACGAAGAACATTTCACCAGAATTATTCTACATACATGATCTTCAGGAAAATTGTGACATTGATGTGCATCAAATTAGTTTAAGTGACAATCCAACGGATTGTCTTTACCAACATCAATTTTTGAGAATATGGTACACAAGATTGGAATACGGAGACTCAAATATTTGAAATAAGGTTTTCTTCAGGGGGAGTAAAATGCGCGCTGTACTCTTTTTCCCTTACTAAGGTTTTTCCCACAGGGTTTTCCTTATAAGGTTTTTAATGAGGCAGCCAGCAATGCGAATTACTAAATATGTGTACTCTTTTTCCTTCACTAGGATTTTTTCCCACGTGGTTTTTTCTAGTAAAGTTTTGATGAGGCACATTATCTTTTAATGAACATCCAAGGGGAGTGTTATAAATATATTATATTATGGATGTTCATTTAGTACTCCGTTGTAAATAAACTTCTGAAGAAGCTTATCCATATGTGACTCCACCGTAAATATGTTTATCTATTTAAGTACTCTATTAGAAATAAGCTTCCTGAAGAAGCTTATCACTTCGATACCCGGTTATGGATAAATATTACCCCGATAGAAGATTATCTATACCGGGTATAATAAGCTTATCCTTTCAGTACCCAGTTATGGATAAACATTACCCCCGGTAGAAGATTATCCATACCTGGTATAATAAGCTTATCCTTTCAGTACCCAGTTATGGATAAATATTATCTCCGGTAGAAGATTATCCATACCGGGTATTATAAGCTTATCCTTTCAGTACCCAGTTATGGATAAACATTACCCCAGTAGAAGATTATCCATATCGGGTATAATAAGCTTATCCTTTCAATACCCAGTTATGGATAAACATTGCTCTCAGTAGAAGATTATCCATATCTGATATAGTAGCAGCTTTCACAACAACTTCCTTTCTTCTATAAATAGAAGAGATTTCAGTTCATTATGTACATCAGTTTGAATTCTAATAATGTATCAGTTTCTCTCTATACTTGTCTTTACTTTATAATCTTTATTTTATAACAAAATATGATTTTTGAACATTTTAATATTACCCATAACTTTTATTATTCTTAATCTGACCCCAACTCCTTTAATTACACGTTTTTTATTAACCACAAAATGTGTCTTCTATTCTTCCACAACATTGAGAAATCTTTTTTACCACTTTTTTCCAACTCGGTTACCATATTTGAGAGGAGGAAGAACCTAAAAATTTCCCCCCAATAACCCCCAAGTGCCTCAGTAAAACCAACAAAACTACGACTTTGCCATTCTCTCCAAAAAACCTCCATTGATCTCAGTCCTAGGGTTTTACGAAAATCCAAAATAAATCAATGGCATCATCAACTCGGATCTTCGGTAACTGCTGTCGAGCTCTTTGTGGTGCTGCTAAGACTTCCGCATCCACAACCACAACCACAACTACAGCTACGGTGACGAAGAGCAGAGGTCGGCCCAATGGAATACTGAAGCCGCAACCAGTTTCCCCTGCTCTCGGAAAGTTCTTAGGTAATTCTGAAGCCTCCCGCACTGATGCTGTCAAAAAAGTTTGGGAATACATTAAAACCCATAATCTTCAGGTCCGTTTCCTTTTGCTCAATATCACTTCATTCTTTCGCAGTTCATTAGTAAACTTTATGAGCCTTTATGTTAATGATCTCATTTAGTATTCGTTTTCTTTTTTAATACTTTTTGTTAGTAGAGCATGGTAATAGATATTTTTACTCAAAACTTTTCTTTTTCCTCTCTTAATGATGGTGGTGTTAGGGCCAGCTTTCCTTCTCCCTCTTACCAACATAGATACCGGGCAACTTCGCTACCAAGGATTAGGCTGACGGAAAGAAATTACATACTATTATTTTTTTTGCCCCCATTGAGATTTGAAACCGATACCTTATGGTTCTCCTCCCACTTCGTTAACCGCTAGACCACACCCTTGGGTTGCCTTAACTTCTTATTTTTGATTGTTTCCAAATCGAATCATTTATGTTGTATCCTTTTGGAGATTCTTTTCTCCTGTTAATTACTTGGATGAACTTGAGAGAAATTTATGGTGGTCCATGAAGACATTATACTTCTATTTTGTGTAAATAAACATTTCTTTTTCAACCACTGAAGTTCAATCAGTCTTTCAACAATGCCTCTCTCCCAAATTTTGCCTATGACAAGGTCAAATGTGAAATTTAGTGCTTATGTACTTGTTTTGCAAATATTTTTGTCTTAATTGTCTTTGCCGAGGTAATCATTGTTAGCTATGCATTTTATAGTCTAGCTAGATATAATGAAAACTTGCATTATTTGTGGACAGAGGAATAGTGGACTAGTTGTCCAGTAGGCATCAATTGGTTTTGGCTACTATTCTGTTATACGATGGCTGGCGTTTATTGATTCTGTGGAAGCATAGCTGATGTATAGTGCCTGCTTCCAAATAAGTGCTACAAGGGTGTGTGCTATGCATCAGATTGGTAAAGTGTTACAAATTAGAGTTCTGAGTGTTGTAATTCTGAGATCTTCCTTAGATGCATGAGTGGAATCACAATGAAGGCAACTATGATTATCTACAGGTCCACTTATGCTTCTAAAGTTTGTTTCTTAGTTTCTTGTTTGAGATGAAATTACTTGTCGGGAATGCCAGGATTGCCTGGACAGAGTTTTTCACCACTTTTTGAATTTGGAATCTGTGCATAGGTCATAGCTATTAGCTGCATGTGACTGGGAAACTTCATATCTGCTATCCCTACCTACAGGGGCCTGCAGTAGGCTGTTAATGCAAAACAGTGCACTATGACCTTGTAGAGGGATTTTTGTAATCGTGGCACCCGCTTCCATTTATGACCAGATGATTGCCATGGTTCATCAAAGTATTCACTATTTAATTGCTCCTTTCACCCGTACAAAAATAAATGAAGAAATTATGTTTGGCATTTGCATCCAAGGGTATGGCGTAATGGTCAATGAGGTAGATGAAAGCCATGAGAGACCAAAGTTCAAATCCTAGCAGAGACAAAAAATACTAGTAGGTGATTTCTTTCCATTTGTCTGAGCCTTGGTTGACAGAGTTATCCAGTATCTGTGCATGTGGGAGATTGCAGGTATCAAGTGGAATTTGCGTAAGCTGCCCCAATCACCACCATTATAAAAAACATTTGGCGTTTGGGAGTTGATCTCTCTTGTCTATGACTCAACTCAATGACCAAGAGATTTCTGATGTGTACAAGAAGAAATTGAGTTTGTCAATTTGATCACTGCTAATTATTTTTGTTTCCAGTTTTTTCCTTTTTGGTGCAATGGTTTTCTTGTTTCAGCTGAAGTAAATGTTAATCACCTCCCTTTGGTTTAATTCCTGACGCGGTGCTTGTAACTTTGCTATTTGCAGAATCCTGCAAACAAGAGAGAGATACATTGTGACGAAAAGTTGAAGATGATATTTGATGGCAAGGACAAAGTTGGTTTTCTAGAGATTGCGAGGCTATTAACCCAGCATTTTCAGAAGGCTACTTAAGTTCCAGTCAGGCGGCAACTTCTGTAAACATTAGGCACCTTCTGGATATCGAACTTTGTTGTTTACCTAGCTGGCTAGCTTTTTTCTGTTTCTAGTAGCTCTTTGGTTTTCCTTCACCCTGGTTTGAGTTACCAAGGGGGTAGATCAGATGCTCTTTAAATCAAGTGTTTTGAAGATGAAACGAAAAGCAACAGGGTAATGGTAAAACTAACACCATCGTTGTTAATCCACCCCAAAGATCTCTCCATGTTCCTTTCACAATTTGAAGTTAAGCTAGGTATGTGGGATAAAATGCATTTGGAGCACAATTTGTACTAGTTGAAATGTAAAATTCTTGTTGCAGCAATATCAGTTCTCGTCATTTTGCTGATAAAAATGTTAGCCTATTCATAAGTGTTTTTCCCTGGTTTAGCTAATTGATATTCAGAGCCCATTAGTTTGACTAATCCAGATACTAGGGGTAGGGGGTTACCCGGGTTAAACGCTCCTTATTAGAAGGTTCTTCATTCATGTGTCTTGGACTCGAGACCTCTTGTTAAGGGTAAGAAAATCAAATCATCACACTGCATGTTTTAGTGATTATGCAACGCGAGAATGTCTTAGGGAGTCACGTATCCTAGTACTTCTCTCATACAAGAATGCCTAGCTTCGGAGTTTTGATGACATATGCCAATACATCAATGTTGATTGTTGACGACATATGCCAATACATCAATGTTGATTGTTGACAACAAAGAGCACACAATAGTTAGTTATTACACACACATATATACACATACACACATATATATTTATATATGTATCCACACACACAAAAAAATATAGATACTGCATGATAAATAGATTCAATTGAACCTTTCAAACACTTGACTCCGCTCAGCTCCTAATAGGCAATTTTGCCCCTAAGTTGTATTTTTAAATTAAGCGATGATGTCACATATAGTAAAATACTTACTCATATTTAGTAGTATTTTTATTGAACATAATAATTTATAACTTTAAAAGGTAAAAATTCATTTGAATATACATTATAAATATATTTATGAAAAATAAATGTCTTAGCATTCATTTATAATTTTTAATAGGTGAATTGAAAACCTTTTCATTGGAAAAGAAATTGAAAACTTTTGGCGATTAGGCAAAATACCTAACGTACATTATTAGTCTTCTTAATTAAACGAATATAGGCTTTTACTTAAACGAATATAGGCTTTTTTCCAGGTGAATCATCCATTATTGTAGAATTTGATTCATCAGCATCTCTAAGCCTTCATCACAGGGAATATTTTATAGTGTCTACCTTCACCTTATACCCATTTTCTATACTAACCACTCACCAGTCACCACCTACCCTATTGAACGAATCCCCATTTACAAAGACGCCACGCAATACAAGTGTTAGAAAACAATCAGATAGTGTCAGTCAATGGCTGCCGAACATGATCAAATGCCAGTGAAGGAAGAAGAGTATCTGGACGTCCTTACTAAAACTGGAGAAAAAACTGGCATCTCTAAGCCCAGGTACCAATCCCACATCAAAAAAGAAAAAAAAATCATATGGGTTATGCCGAATTTTGATCAATTTTTCATTTCTTATTAGTTTGAATTCTTGGTGCTGATTGGAGTTTTGATTAAAATAGTTGGGTTCGAACGGACAGAATGATGTATTCATTATAAATTGACTACTTTTACTCGTCCATCAGCCTACTTACTGCTATTGGCTTCTTTTATGCTAGAGTGTGGCAACTCAGCAAGTTCTCACTGACACAGTCTTAAAATATATGCGGTTAGAGGCAGTGCTGTTGAGTAGGAGAAAGCAGCTTCCCATCTGTTGTAGTTTCTTCCAAAAGAAATAAACAGGAGAAAAAGTAAATTGAATCTTGACAAGATAGCTAATTTGTCAAATTGACTAATAGAATTTGATATATTTAAGCACATAGTTCCCTAAATATATCACGTTTTAATGATGTCTCAATACCAATTACCATAATTGTACTACTTGTTCAGAGGGGATGTTCACAGAGCTGGAGACTACCATCGCGCTGTTCATGTATGGATATTTGCTGAGAGTACACAAGAACTACTCCTCCAACGACGTGCTGATTGCAAGGATTCCTGGGCTGGTCTGTGGGATATCTCAAGTGCCGGTCATATATCTGCTGGAGATTCATCTCTTATTTCAGCAATGTATGTTCCAGCATGAAGCTGAACTTTCTGGATATAGTTTCACATGAACTGGGTTTATTTTTCCGAGTTTGCTTTCATCTGTTGATGCCTCAGGCAAATTCTTAAACATAACGTTTTCTGCATGTTCTTGAACCATTATTTGGTAACTTTTGTCCCATGATCGTAGATTGTCTCGTGGCGTCACTCAAATTTCAGTGATTCTGTATTCTCCTGCCTCTTTGTGTTGCTGCTTTTTTCACCTACCAATGGATTTCTTTTTCTTCCTTATCTTTCTCAAATAAAAAGAAGAAACCATATCTTGAACCAACTTTCTATGACGAGTGAAATGAAAGACTCTTTGCCCTCTATACTGTGAATCTTTTTACCATCATAAAGCCTTCTGTTTCTCTCTCTAAACTTTCTAATGGAAAATGCTGTATCTGATATTGTTTCACAATGAATGGATCTCGCAGCAATGACTCCTCTGGTTTGCTATCATGCTAATTGATACAAACACGTCCCGTGCTGCATAAAGTGGAATAGCTTTTGCTGATGTAATTTCACACTTCACCAAATGCTCAGCTCTTACAACTTTCTTTTTTCTTTTGTTAAGTAATGGTCAGCTGTCACAATTTTGCAGTGCATATGATCATTCAAGTGTCAATGATTTCTTCCTTATAACAATGCAAACTGCAACTTCTAAACCTCTTTAATTATGAAGAAATACAAAATATGTTACTTTTTGTAATACACATTTATCATACAAAGAGAGTTTTTTCATCCCATAACCCACTTTGAAATGCTGAACGTTCTCTTCTGTGCTATTGCCTACATACTTCGCATGAGCACTCTCACTTCTGAATGCTTTTCTGCTGGGGCTTGTACTGTTGCTTACTAATACATTCTTGCAGGCGAGAGCTTCAAGAAGAACTTGGTGTAACTCTTCCGAAGGATGCATTTGAATTAATATTTGTTTTGCTTCAAGAGTGGTTGGTATACTAAAGCTCTAATTCATCATGTCTTCTTATTATACAGTATCAAGCAGACTGCCTGTTAGCTTCAGAGCTATGAATTTGTTCTTCTACTTGTTGAATCTTCTTTTGTATCTTCTGGACAAATGTATGGTGTGTTATCTGTCAACTGGTAAATAAGATCTCATTACATAATGAAAACATTTTTCTTTGCAGTTGACGAATACAACTGAGTTACCTAAATGTTAATTTTGATAATGATGTTTGCTATTTCGTATGCACCTTGAGCTGCCAGGGAGCTTGATGGCGTATAGAAGTGGGGCAACCAAAGAAAAGAAATATTGATAGCTACACTGTAGGAATGTTCATAAGGTTTTAATCCCATCAGTTTTCATTATTAACACTACCGCTAATTAGCTCCTAATAGATCGAGCATGTGATACTTTTGGCGATGTGTTTGAAGCCCAGAGTTAACAAAACCTCAGTCATTAAATTTGCGGTCCATCTGCCTAATATGAGTTATTGGTGCTGATTTTTTTGTTTGATCCGGTAGACTAGACTGTAGTATAATTTTTTACAGGGATAACTCAAGCATGTCTATAATATGTGATTATTACCTTAATATAAACTAATATTTCAAGCACATATCTATCAAATGATGCTCAAATTTCTGTGTCCATTTTGCCCAAAATTTCCAGGGCTTTTATACATATGCAATTTATTGGACTTTAACTATTTTTTTTTTTTTTAACTATTAGAGGACTCTCTTGATAGTTTTTTATTTTTTTATTTTGATAAATCAAATACTTTGTTGATAGTTATATCATAACCAACTAGGAAGGAAAGATAATAATACATACTCTAGAACATGTGCAATCATCACTTCAATAATATTTTCTCAAGTTATTGTTTTTCGAAGCATGAGATTCTGTTGGTCAATGGAGTACGCTTAATGTCCCATTAAATTGCAGCACTATCAATGATGGCAAGTTCATCAACAATGAATACAATGATGTATATCTAGTGACAACAATAGATCCAATTCCTTTGGAGGCCTTTACACTTCAGGTTAGTAGTTCTGTTTGTCGTTAAATTTTGTGGTAGTTGCTCAGATTGCCTGAGATTACTATGTGTTCATCACGTGGTATCTCATGTTTTGCCTTAGGTTTATTGTTCTTTAACTGGAAATGGAATTCCTGCAATAAGAATGAATGTAAAGGAACTAAGCTGTCTATAAGTGTAACGTCTTCACAGTTTTTGTCTTTTATCTTAAATGTGTTGGAGATGAATTCTTGAAATTTTATAGATTATTCATTTTTTTAATTTGATAAGGTAAATAATTTTATTAATGATGGGAAAATCTCCCATTTACACGCAATATACCAAAAGGTATAGAACCTATTGAAGAATATGGTTCTCTACGGAAGCATCCAACTAATGAAACCTCATGGGCGCACAAAAAAAAAATGAGGAGGTGATTTTTGGATACCAACCAACTAGGGATGGCAATTGGGGCGGGGCGGGGCGGGTGAAACTCTTAACGAGGCAGGGCAAGGGATCAAGTAAATAGGGCCGGGCGGGGCAGGCTAGGGCAAACTTTAATTTTTGAAATTTTTTAATGGGGCAGGGCAGGTGGCAGGTCAGCCCTTAGTCCAAATAGTGGGCCATTTGGTAGCTTGAGGTCCAGTCATTCCTTGCTTTCTGTAACTTTCATTTCTTCTTTTGTTTTATAAATTGGTAAATTTGTACTTGAATATGTAATATTCTGTGTATGTAACTACGTATATCTCAAAAGAAATAATAAGCTCATGCCAAAAAATGGTGATAGCTTTGTAAAATATGGTGTGTGGTTTTCGATTTTTTCATCTAAAGCTAAAAATAACCTCGTCAAATATTTATTCATTTAAATTAAATGCTTGTCTTTCATTATAGTATCTTTTAAATGTACAATAATCACCCAACGTTAAATGAAACAAACTTTTACTCATTTCTATATACTTCTTTCTCTATTTTGTTTTAAAAACACCAAAATGAACTTATTAGACTTTAAGAACATCCTTATAATAAAACATGCTCTCAGGCACTACTCCCGAGGCATCTCTGTACCATGAATCCTAGGATTCTATCAACACCCACAGATAGCCACCCCATTGTGACCAAAACCCAGAAAAAATCTCCGACGAACAGCCTCCCACGCGCCCTCACACGCAGCCCACTTCCGGCGATCTCTATGCCACGCACCGGCGCGTGAGGCAAATTCCGGCCAGATCTCGACTGGTCGCCTTCAGACAGCCTCTTCACGAGGCTATTCCGAGCCTACCCATCTAACTTTCTCCAAAATCCGACGACTTTCACTATTTTCCGGCGACGGGGGAGGTTTTTTTCCGACCAGATTTCAAATTTTCTTCTTCAGTCAGCCTTTTAGAAATGATGGACTCTACAGTGAGAAACTCCTACTTCTCTCTAGAATCTAGAAAATTGGAAAAAATGTCTTTTATCAAAGCTGCCTCTTGGCCAACCCTAGAACTTGAGGGAAGATGTCATCGAAAGCTCGACGTAGGGCAGGAGCCGCACTTCTCGCTGTCTGAGGAGCAACTCTAAGGCGCAAGGGTTTCTTGAAATCTTGTCTGATGGGATGTTTCTCCAAATGGGTTGGTTCTCTAGAGGCTGTTAGGAATTGGGCAGTTGATGCATGGAACGTCAATAACGGGCTGAAAATAACGCAACTAGGGGATACATAATATCTCTTTCCATTTCTCGACGAATCTCAAGCTTCAGAAATTCTTTTTAGAGGAAACAGATGGTTTGATGGGAACTTTTTACACCTAGTCAGATAGGTGGAGCACGATGGGTGTCTCGACCATCGTTTCACCGGCGAAACATTGGTGGTCAACATGGTGGGTCTCCCAGTGCATATTTGGTGCCTTGACCTCTTCAAGAAGATTGGTGGAATCTGTGGGGGCTTTATTGATGTCACTTGCAGCCTACATGATCTATCGCGAGTGAGGATTGTGGTGAGGAAAGGGGGCAGAATCCCTGTCTCCACTGTGGTGGAAGATGGCTACTTGAGTTATAGGGTGTGGTTGAGCCCTGAATTTCGCCCTATCTTTATGCCTATGATAGTGGCGGAAGAAAAGGGAAGGTCAAATAGAAGGGAAGGGAAGGGAAGGGAAGGGAAGGGAAGGGAAGGGAGGGAAATCAGTCTCTGAGGGGAGGGGAGGGCTCACCGGATCAGTGGTCTAAGCCGGAATCAGATGTTAGATCGAGAAGAGACGAGAGGTTTGAATTTGGGAGAAGAAGACAAAATTTCAACAGAAGGGGAAGACGTGAATGGATTAGTGATGCGGGCTGGAAAGGTAGAATGGGTCGGTCATCTTCTAATTATACTAGGGCCAAGCAAGTTTTCATCAAGTATAGGCCTGGGCCTCCTCACATGGGCCCAACAACTTTACCTAATTCTATTAGAATTGATCCTAAGGGGCCAGATTATTTCAAGCTGCGTCTGTTAAGGCTCCTAAGCATATGGGAATAGTCGTTCTTCCTTCTTCTGCCAATGGTGCTACGCACAGTGACATTTTTGCACCGAGCTCTAGTGGCCTTCGCCCTTCTTCGATGGCCGTTGTTTCAGGGGCGGCACCGACTATAGATGGTGCTGTTATTCCATGGCCTCCCGCCTCTGATGGACCCAGCTCCATCGCCCCCTCATCTGCTCCTGGGCTTAGTTGTGTTGAGGCTACACTTCAAGTTTCTTCTTCTTCTGGGAAGATCGTTGAGCATGCCCCATCTGATGTTAGTGCCAGACCAGTATTTCCAATTAAGATGCCGCCAAGGGCTCCATGCTCTTCTCCTTCCTGCTACCCTACTGGTGTTCCTGGTCATTCCTGTAGCAGCGGGGTGCTAATTTCAGAGATTGATACCCCTCAAGGAAATGGCGAGATCCTTTCGGCACGTAAAGTTCCTATTGCTAGCAATGCTATGGTCTTGTATTCCTCCGGTAGGGGCAAGAAAAGGCTACATATAGAATACGCCTGTCCAGTCTCGTCACGGATTGGAGGAGGGGATATGTCTTTCTGGATGGAGGATAAACTATTAAACTTTGGGAAGTTTCTAGGTGTTTCTTTTGAAGGGAAGGAAGATAGGGTGTTAGAACTGTTGAGGGAGATTGAGCAACAATCTTGTTATGATGGTGCAAGGAGGGAGTTGGGTTAAGGTGTTAAGCAAAATAATTTAGGGGATGTAGTGGTGTACCAGAGAAGGGGCCGGGTGTGTGACAGAGAGGAAGGGAGCTCGGTCAGAGGGAGTGGGGCGAATGGGGATATTGTTTCTTATGGAAGTTAAGATTCTGTCATGGAATGTGAGGGGGATGAATGACCCAAACAAAAGGGCCATCATCAAAGTGGGAGTTAGAGAGTGGGGTGCTAACCTAGTTTGCTTTCAGGAGACAAAAATGGAAGTTTTGTCGGATGTGATTGTGAGGAGTGTCTGGGGACGTAGTTGGGTAAAATATGACTGGGTTCCAGCAGTGGGAAGTGCCGGGGGCATTCTTCTAATGTGGGATGATAGAAGCTTGGAGGTAAAGGAGATTAAGAAGGGAGTTTTTTCTTTAGCAGCTCTTGTCAAAGATTGAGTGAGTGGGGATTTGGGGGTGTGTACGGACTGGTAGGAGAAGGGTTCAAGGTGTTTTTCTGGGAGGAATTGGCCAATATGATGGGGGAATGGGACATTCCATGGGTTCTCGGGGAGACTTTAACACTATTAGATTCCCGGAGGAGAGATTAGGATGTAGTATGATTTCGAGGGCCATGGAGGAGTTTTCTGACTTCATCAATGATCACTTTCTCATTGATCTTCCTCTGTCATGGGAAAGGTTTACTTGGGCCAGGGCGGAGGATTCCAACTCAAGGTCTAGATTTGATAGATTTCTGATATCGCCCTCCTGGGATGAGCTGGTGCCGAATGTGCTGCATATTCCTTTACCTAGGCTGACTTCGGATCATTTGCCTATCTTGCTAGATGGATGCAGAGGGAGGGGGTGCGTGCTCCCTTCCGATTCGAGAACATGTGGTTGAAGGTGCCAGGATTTGGTGACAAGGTGAAAGAATGGTGGACAAGCTATGGGGTATCAGGGACACCTTCATTCCGTCTTTCGAAGAAACTTAAATTGCTCAGGGGAGATATTATTAGGTGGAATAAGGAGGTTTTTGGGAGGGTAGAGGTTAAAATAAGGGAGCTTATGCATGAATTGGGGGATCTAGAGAGAGGGGAAGATGTGAGGGAGTTAGATGAATATGAGAAAGAGAGATTGGGGGAGGTTAAAAGGGAAATAGTCGAGTTAGCAATAGCTCAAAAATCGAGGGCGCTATGGTTAAAGGAAGGGGACTCGAATAGCAAATTTTTCCACAGGGTGGCGGTTGCAAATCGAAGGAGAAACTTCATAGAGTCCTTAGTTGTGGATGGGATGAGGATTGAGGAAGACGAGGAGGTAAAAGGGGCGATAGTGGGGTTTTATGAGAACTTATACAAAGAGGAAGTTAGTTGGAGGCCGACTTTGGGGGGAATAGAGTTCAACCACATAGGGGAGGGAGACAGTGAGTGGCTAGAAAGGGCTTTCGAGGAAGAGGAGGTGCACGAGGCTGTGTCGAGTTGTGCTGGTGATAAGACCCCCGGCCCTGATGGTTTCTCCTTGGCCTTCTTCCAGCTCTAATGGGACACCATCAAGGGGGAGTTGATGGAAGCCATTGAATACTTCCACGTGAATGGTGTTTTCGAGAGAAGTATCAATGCTTCTTTTATTACTATTGTGCCTAAGAAAGAAGGTGCATCTTGTATCAGTGACTACATGCCTATTAGTCAAAGAAGGTGCATCTTGTATCAGTGATTACAGACCTATTAGTCTCGTGGGGAGTATTTACAAGATTATTTCTGAAGTGCTTTCCAATAGACTCAAGAAGGTTCTTGACGTGTCTGTTTCGTGCTCCCAGAATGCGTTTGTGGAAGGTAGGCAGATCCTAGATGCCGCTTTGATGACAAATGAACTTGTAGACTCCAGAAGGAAAAATAGAGATCCCGGCTTACTATGCAAGTTGGACCTTGAGAAGGCTTTCGACCATGTCAATTGGGAGTTCCTGGATTTCATTATGATGCGGATGGGGTTTAGGGCAAGATGGAGGGGATGGATCAAGTTCTGTATTTCCTCAGTCAGATTCTCTGTCCTGGTTAATGGTAGCCCGTGTGGTTTCTTTGGCAGCTCCAGCGGGCCTCAGGCAAGGAGACCCCTTATCCCCCATGCTATTCATTCTAGTGATGGATGCTTTGAGTAAAATGATGGATCGAGCGGCGGGCGGAGGCTTCTTGAGAGGATTCTCAGCTCTGATCGGGGTGCCTAGTGCCCGAAGAGTCTCTCATTTGCTTTTTGCGGATGACACCTTGGTTTCTGTGATACCGATATGGATCAGTTGACCTACTTGAAGCAGGTCCTGCAGTGGTTTCAGATAGTGTCAGGTCTCAAAATCAACCTCGGCAAGTGTGAGAGTTTTTCCCGGTGGGTAAGGTTGCTAACATTGATGCTTTGTCTTATGTTCTCAGATGTAAGGTGGGCTCTTTTCCCACTACTTACCTGGGTCTCCCATTGGGCGCTTCGCATGAGGATACTACGGTTTGGAATCCAGTGATCGAAAGGGTTGAAAAAAGATTAGCAGGCTGACAGAAACGATACTTGTCAAAAGGCGAAAAGGAAGTGCTCATTAAAAATACTTTATCGAGTATGCCCACCTATTACTTGTCCCTGTTGCAAGCTCCTGTGAGCATCATAGAAAAACTGGAGCGGCTTCAAAGGAATTTTCTTTGTGATGCAGCGGATGGAACTAGAAAGTATCATCTAGTGAATTGGCAGACAGTCACTTCCCCAAAGAAGTGGGGAAATGGAACTCATGTTGTCACTGAAGGATTCCCAATTCTTCATGATGCTCCTCCACATGCCACACCCGAAAGGTGTTGTGATTGCCTTGGTCCTCCAACCCCCTTCCGTGGAATCGTACTTATCTACTATGACCTCCCTCCATAGAGCATGCTCTTCTATTCCATCAAAAACACTCCTATTCCTCTCGTTCCAAACAACCTACATGAGTGCTAGAGGAGCAACATCTGCGCCTTCCCTTCTGTCTTATGAAGTCCCAACTAAAAATAGTTTCTTTCACCGTGTCTGGCATCACCCACTTTAAACCAAACCAACTCACAATTTCCCCTCACAAATAAGATGCTATTCAGCAATGTATAAGGAGGCGATTCACATTTTTTCCTGATTTTTGTTACTCCTTAGCACAATCTTTGTGCTAGGTACTACTTTTATCAATATTATTACGTACACATTACCTTCTCCAGACCTCACTTGTGGGATTATACTGGGTTTGTTGTTATTGTTACCTTCTCATAAAAAAAAGTTGCTAGGTTCAGGGGGGTCTCGAACTATTCTGCCTTCTTGGTACCCTGGGAATCCATATCAAATTATGTGGGAAAACCTACTCCTCCCTAGTTAGAAGCTTCTTACTTAACAGAAAAATTACCATTTTCCCGTAACCCCATCTCCATGCATCATGTCTATCTTCGGGAACTTTTTGATTGTGAAGCATACCGAGCAAGTTTTGAGAATCTTCTATCTTTCAGTTTTGCAAGTTCCTTCTAAACCTCACATCTCATTGTACTTTCTCCTTGTAGACTCCACCACAACCGTTGGACATGCATCTTCTTTTGGCTTGAAATATTGTACATATTCGGATATGTGATTCTCAAAGCGTTGTTCCCGCACCACCTATGCTCCCATTAACTTATCCTCCTCCCATCCCCCACCCTAAATGAGATGTTGTTATTAGACTTTTTCTCGCCCCTTTTAGATATTCCTCCATAGCCCACACCCATAGGAAAGTGAGATATTTTTTGTCCTCCACCCCTTCTAAATCTCGTACTTCTCTGCAATTACCCCTCAATGTTGTCAAAGGCGCGCTTAAAGCGCGCTTAAGCCCTGAAGCGAGGCTCAAAACATGTTGAGCGCTTCGCCTCGCTTTGTGGGTGCTTCACTGTCACATCAAGGCTCTTAGGCATACTTTTCCTTGCCAATGAGTGTGATCCTGAAAAGGCGATACTAGACAATTGATATTTCACTTTATCGTAATTTTTATTCAATTTTTTTGTCCATATATTTGTTATTTATGCTTATAATTATTGGTCTTGACTACATATACATATTTTTACGTTTTCTCAGGTTGCGCCTTTTTTCATTAAAGCACACGCTTTATTTGCGCTTTGTGCTTAAACCCCCAATGGACCTTAGAGCTTTTTTGCACTTTTCGCATTTGATAACACTGCTACCCCTTTCCAAAGAGTATTCACCTCTACCCCAAATCTCCATAGCCACTTACCTAATAGTGCCTTACAACATTTCAGTGTAGTAACAATTTTCCAATTGACAAAGTGAAATTTTCTCTCCCCGTTAGCACCGTCCCATGGGAAGTCCCTTTGAAGTTTTTCCAACTTGCTTGTAACAGTAGTTGGGGCGTGCAATAAGGACATGAAATATGTAGGTATACTTGATAGAGTACTCTTAATCGATCGACACTTCCTTTCCCCCTTTTGATAACTACCACTTTTGCCAACCCGCTAATCTCTTTTCTACTCTCTCTATGACCGGATTCCAAACTACTTGGTCCTTAATAGATGATCCTCATGGGAGTAAGGATGGACATCGGTTGGTTCGGTTTGGTCGTGAATGGTATTGCTTCGTCATATCGGTTATCAGTTTATAAATATACTACATCGATAACGGAACCGATAACATATCGGTTATCGAGTATCGGTTAGTCGGTTATCGATCCTTATCGGTTCGGTTACCGGTTTACCCGATAAGAATAAAACTATCCAGCAATCTCACTGCGAGCGGGCATAATTCACAGAAAAATAATAAAATCCTAATCTTGTAAATACTAAAGAATCAGTGCAACAAAAGAAACAAATAGAAAAACTAAAAATCTTAACTGAAGAATTAAAATGAGAAATTCAGAAAAGTTTAAAACTTACTCTAAGGATTAAGGTCAGAAGATGAAGAGTAACTACCGAGAGAATTGAGAGAATGAAGCCATAAGGTGGTTTTATATATTTAGTGGGTAAAATTATAATTTTGTGAAAGCTTATTGGGCTATCGGTTAAATCGTTTATAAATTGGGCAAATCGAGACCCGAACTGATAATGCACTAGTCAAATAACATTAAACCGTTATCGAACTATTTATCCAATAACCTGATATGGATAACCCAATAGCATTTTATCGGTTCGGGCTATCGGTTATACCCGATATATGCCCAACCCTACATGGGAGACCCAAATAAGTAGTAGGAAGAGCTCCAATCATGCAATTCATCACTTGTGCTAGACCCTCTATATTCTCCACCTCACCAACCAATATAATCTCACATTTTTTGAAATGTTCTTTAGGCTTGACACCTCTTGGAACCATGTCAAACACTTGTATTAAAAAAGACAACTGAGTATTATTAGCATCACAAAAAACTAAAATGTCATCCGCAAACAAAAGATGAGACACACTCATGGTAGCTTGTCCACTAATCGCTGCAGAAAAGCCCTTTAAGCAACCCCCGAGCCACAACTTTGTCCATCATTTTGCTCAACACTTCAATCACTAATATGAACAACACAGGGGAGTGGGTCACCATGTCTCATTCCTCTCGAGCTTCCAAAGAAATCACATGGGTTGCCATTCACCAGGACAGAAAACCTGGCAGTAGAGATACAAACTTTATCCATTTTCTCCATCTAACACCAAATCCCATTTCCTCATAATGAAATTAAGAAACTCCTATATAACATGATCAAAGGCCTCTCGAGATCTAATTTGCACAAGATCCAAGGTTCGCCTTGCTTTATTCTCGAGTCAACAACTTCACTAGCCACGGGAGCAGCATCAAGAATTTCCCTACCTTCCACGAACTATCTTCATTATATTTTCTTTAGGATAAGGAAAACCTGTGGTTACCTATAGTGTAGTGGCAGTATGAGAAATATGAACATATTTGGGTGGTTAACCATGCAAAGAATAACAGACTTGACGAGTTTGTTCAAGCATATTACAATAACTACATTTTGGTCAAGATCTTCCAAAACGACCTCTTCCTCATCAATCTCTATAGTTTGACATGTTTTGTTTTCCACTGTCTGAGATGCAAGAATAAAAGAGTCAACTCTTTGTGATGAGATCACTGTGTCACTGGGTGGTGCAACAAGGCGCAGTAATCAAGAGAATAATTCATCAATCATAGGAACAGTAGGACTAGCCAAAATCTAGTCATATACTGAATCAAGGTCTTTAGGAAGTCCAGCAAGTGTAAGGTTAGAAACATCTTCTATCCGTGCTCATGATGTTTTTCAACTCTAGCAGCAACTTCTCAAATTCCTCCATGACTACCTGTACCTGTCCCAAGTAAGTAAACATATCTAATTCCTATTTTCTTAAGTTTATCATCCAAGATATCACATCATAAAAATGAGATATGTCATTAGTGTATAAGGTGAGACCCTTTTCCCAAACCAAATAACATATTTGGAATGGACGAAACAAATGCATCAACTTGAACTCAATTGATCACCACAAGAGACGACATAATTGAGTATCAACCTTCTCCCAATGTGCTTTGGCCTTTCCATCTTCCTCACTTACCTTTTTGGTTATGTGATCTTGAACACCTTGAACCTTGCACCATAATTCAACCGAGGAAGCCTAAGCTAAATAGTTTGAACTTCCCATTGAGGGTTTAGAAGTAATCATAGGACTTGAATTTCCAACTTTCACATTTTTTGGAACTAAAAGCATCAAATCCGAGAGATATGGTTGGATTGAAGAGAGGTCTAGGATGCTAACAAGAGAGCAAATCTGAGAGAAAAACACCAGAAATTGCCGAAAAAATCACCAGAAAGCAAAAACAATAATGGAACCTGCTGAAAAAATTTGCATGCAAAGTGGGTCTGAAAGGATTAAATACTTTTCAGATGCTTGATACGACCTTGAAAGAGTAAAAAATCTGCAGAAACAGTGAAAAGCCCGAGAAAATCAAGTGTACTACTAGAAAAACACTGTTCTGGTGACTGAAAAAATAGTCAAATCTCTATTGGTCGAGTCGGAAGAGGCAGGTGACCACAACCAGAGAAGAATATCGTTAAAAATCTGGCTGGAAAAACTTGCACGTGCCAGCATGTGAAATAGACGCGCTCGCCGGAGCTCTAGCTTCTGAAGGCACGTGCATGTGGTGTTTGTTGTTGGAAGGTTTGACTGGGGTTTGCTTGCCGGAGGATGCTGAACCTTGTGGTGGTGTTGGTTTCGCACAACATTGGTAGAAATTGAGATGACGTAAGTAAGCGCTAGAAAGTTGCTAGAAATTGACTGACTTTCCCGGATGTTTCTCACTAATTCTCTGATACCATATGAGAAATATGGGTACAGAAAAATATTTTTGATAAGCATCTATGTTGCTTGGACTCTCCGAAAATGTGGCAGGATACGTGTCGGATCCTCCAAAAGTAGTGCATTTTTGAAGGATCCGACACGTGTGCGGCTACATTTTGGAGAGTCCTCGCAACATAGATAAGCATCTCAACTATTTCCTTACACTGAGCCTTATTTATACATTTACTTTACACAGTACATACTATACTACCTATGTTCCAATGTGGGACACTAAGCCTACTAATACATACATGCACTATCTAATAGCTTGAAGCTCCGTTACCATAGCTTCTGAAAGCTTGTTTGTTGACTGAGAAAATATGCTCTGAAAAAGTTAAAGTGCCCGTTTGGACATAAAATTTGATGGAAGATTTTTCCAAAAAAATTTTGCTTTTTTTCGAACTCAGCGTTTGTTCATAAAATTTTCAATTTTCACTTGAAGATGCATTTTGGAAATTTTCGAAAATTTGAAAAACTGCAAAAAGCTGTTTTTCATAATTTTCACTCAAATCACTCACAAAACTTCAAAAACAACCCAAACTGAAATTTATGTCCAAACACAACACTAAATTTCAAATACCATTTTCACTTGAAAAAAATTTCACAATTTTTTTCGAATTTTACAATTCTTATGTCCAAACGCCTACTAAGTGTCTCTTTTTTCTCTTCCTCATTTTTAGCTAAATTCTCTGTTGCACCAAAAGTCAATTGTGACATTGACATTTCTTTCTTGGTAGGAATCAGAGGTTTCAGCTGTAAAATATCTCTCTCTTGAGGAGTACAGACGAGTGCTTGCTCAAGAGCATCCTGACTATGTGCCTTATGATGTGAATGAGGAATATGGTCAGCTCTTTATGATAATTGAAAAGAGGTATGTCTTATATAACGTAGAAAACGTTTTTGTATATAACTGCCTAATCATTTCTTCTTCTAGAATGGTTACTTCAGCTTGCTGTAAATTTAAGCGCATTATGGTTCCTTTCAGGTTCTTTTTAATATATTTTCAATTTTTTTGTAGTTCAGTGATGTTTCTGTAATTAGTTCAATACATTTCTTATTACCTGTTTTCTTAGTTTCATATAGCTTATCCATAAATTGTGCACGAGATTGCGCCCAATGTTTCAAACTTGGTTTCTTTCCCTTTTCGTTGTGCATAAGCCTTATATATAGTTGAAGGTTTCAGGTTTCTTTCTTAATAATATTCCTGTCCCTGTGGACTTTATTACTTTGTGCACCTGAGCTAGCTGCTATGGAATATCTACAGGTACAAGGAAAATGCTGAAGCTAGAAGTTTAACTCTTGACAAGCAGCTAAACCGCTATGCTAGTACTTCCCTCTCTGCAGAGGTTTCAATTCTAAATCTTTTGCATTATTCTCACAGTTAATCTTGACCACAAACTCTGATGAAAAAATGCTCGCTCTCCAAATTCACTTCTTTTTATATTGTGCGTGCGTGTGTGCTGGTGGTGGTTTTTTTTTGGGGGGGGGGGGGGGTTAATTTTATGGGCGTGGCATTTGCTTGTTCATAAAAGAGCATATCTTTATATCTACATGTCATATTCTTCTGCTTCTTGGGCTCTAAGGAAATTAAGAAACTCAGTACAGAGCATCTATCATAATTAGTGAACTTCCGATTGTTTAGCTCTAAGCATTATATATCTTAGTTATCCTTAAAAGCACTTATAAGTTAATCCAAAAAGGGAAGTAGGACTACCATTTTGGTGAGGAGGTGATGCCTTAAGTAGTTTTAATAATTTCACATTCCTTGTTGCCAGTCCATTTTCTGTTATTGATCTGGAGATTTGACGAACAGGTTTAATATTACTCATTGAGATTTTGGGTTTTGACATTGACACCCTAGATACAATTGTGTAGTTCTTATGTTTAGTATAAATCTAAGCAAAACTAGCCGGCTAATAGTGACAACTTACTGCCTATAGTTCTGAAAGGGTGTCAGATTTCAGCTGTTTGCATATTTCTTCTAGAGAGTGACGGAATCTCATCTTGTTGGGTATTGCACACTAAAGAAATGATCATTCGTTAGGTCGTTTCTTTTATTCTTTTTTTTTTCTGGGTTCTATCGGTTAATGAAATTCTGCTCTGGTCTTTATGTTTTTTTTTTATTTATTTATTCCTCTATCTTCTTTGTGTGTCTCTGTCTGTCAGAGTTACACAATTTAATTAAGGACAAAATTGAGTTAGTGAAACAGTTATGGCTTCTCCTAAATGGTGGTCACTGATGCCAGCTCTTTTGGACAGTTGACTGGGCTGACTGCAGCAGACAAAGAAGCCTTAACTCTTCTGGTCAAAGCTGCAACAATCATGGACAAGATCTTTTATCTGCAGGTATAATCACAGCGTCTTTTAGTCAGAGTTCAAATTCTGATGCGTAAGAAGGTTGAGTGAGTGTATATTAGTTCAGATTTAGCAAGTACTCTACTATGTTTCTGCAATTAATCTTTGTTAACCACAATTTTAGATTTATTTTTTTGATGAAGCAAGAAGTTAATTTCTTCTTTCTTTTCCCTTTTTGGTGTGGGGTTGTCGGTGGTGCTGTATACTCTTGAGGACATAGCCTTAATAGATTGCAGTATCATCACTGTCATGACTGATATGCATGTTGTTGTCATCTTCAATATGGAAAGAATGTGCTCTAACATTCCTAGGTTTGTGTGATGCACAGCAAAATGAATCATAATCAATCTGAAGGACGGGATTTGGTTGTCTCAGTCAAAAACAGGCTAGTGTTTTTTGTTGGACTAAATCAATTTTCAAGTTAGGTTCAAAATGTATATATTTAACCATATATATTGAAGATCCTGAAAATAATTTAGATACGTTAAAATTGAACAAATTTTTTGATCCTGGTACCTTAGACTAGTTTAAAACCTTGTGTTACCAAGTCTTTGTTGTTGTTTCATTTCTATGAAATTAGTAAACAGTTGACTTTCTTCGTGGACATGGGCACGGCAGTTTAAAACCATGTGTTACCAAGTCTTTATTGGTGATTCATTTCAAAGAAATTAGTAAATATTTGACTGTGATTCATTTCAAAGAAATTGATGTAGGTTCTCCATATTACCTGTATACTGCTCGTATATGGTAGCTTTCTCCCAACATCAATAATACTATTTACCTTATCTAAAAATGGGTGGGGGACGGGAAGTGTGTAGCAAGTAAAGAGAGTATCTCATTAATTTTGTTGAATTGATCATTAACAATGTTCAGGAGGGGTTCTTACATAAGAGCTTAGGCTAGGTCAATATGGTAGTTAATTATTCTCTGTGCGTACTGAGGTGAGCAATTATTCCATAAGTAAATACAAATATTATACGGCATCTTCCATATATTTTCCTTACTCAAATTCAATGAATATGGATATGTTGGTACTAGACTTGTCACAAAATATAATACAACAACATACCCAGTATATTCCCACATGTGGGTTTGGGGAGGGTAGTGTGTACATAGATGTTACCACTATCCAGTGAAGGTAGAGAGCCAATGTCACAAAATACAATAATCTAGATAAGTTGTGAATCTAGATAAATGTGACATCTCTAGTTCTGATGACTTTCAATATGTTCCCTCAAAGTTAAGCTGGTGAAATAACTTGAATTTGCAAATCAAAGTTGGAAAGCCAGGTTGAGTATGGCGGATCGCTTTTATTTCCTTGTCACTGCAGTCAGACAAAACTAACTAGCTAAGCGCATATCCATGGGGAGGGAATTAAAATTTTTTCCTGGAACAGTGAATCAAAATTTAATGTTTAGAGGATGAGCGCAATATCCAAACTCTGATATTATTAAGAAATAGAAGTATACAAGACCTTTTCGAAACTGTAAAATTTAATGTTAAAAGGAAGACCTCAATATCCAGTCTTTGATCCTGTAAAGAAAAGCAAAAAAGATGTTCTGAAAAATGGTTTAACTGAAAAGTCGCAGGAAAAATGGCCAAAATAGTGGTCGGAGGAGACAGTTCCCCAGAAGGATCACCAAAAATAGGCATGGCGAATTCAGAACAGTCATCGAGAGTGAAAGTGGTACTGCTAGAAATGTCTCATAACAAAGACCAGAATATTATGAAAAAGAATAATAAATTTTGAGTAGATGAGAAGTTAGTTACGTCTCTATGAAGATTGTAGAAGTTCCGAAATCATGCGAAGATAATTTTTTTTTTTTCAAAAAAAAGGAAGATAGAAACTTGTTGAATTGATGATTAGCAATGTACAAGAGGAGTTCCTTATATAGGAGTCCTAGGCGATGTAAATATGACAGGTAATTGTGCTCGAGGCCTAGTAAGGTAAGTATTTATTCTTTAATTAAATATAGATTAACTTTAACCATTTTACACTTTTGACATATGACCTGTGATTTTGAGGTTCAACTTAAATGATGCCTTACATTTTAAAGGTGCCTTCATAACTCTTCTAATATTTTATCCCAGTCCCGTGTTATGTTCTTCAACCTAGATGAAACTGATCCATTATAAACTTCACAGTGAGAAATAAAACCAATCTGTGTCATTTATGCGATGTTATCAACTATCAGTGCTTGCAGTGGCTCATAGAGAACCTTTTTTGAATTTCTCCTATTCATTTGCTCCTTTCATTTTCTTATTCCACAACATAGGTTTGGTATAGCAATCCATCTTTGAGAGACTGGTTAAAAGAAAACGCTGACAAATCACAGTTGGACAAATTGAAATGGATGTACTACGTAATAAACAAAAGTCCATGGTATGTTCCCCTTATGAAAAGTTATGCCCCCTTTTTGATCCTTCTTCCTCTCTGTGTTTTTGTGTCTTTATTTGCTTCCTGTGAATATGTATGTTTGAACAGGGTATAAGTGAATGCAATGACGTTATTAGTTGAAAGTTTATATGGCAACAAGTCAAAGAAAATGGGCATATTTCGAGTCACTTTTTTATTAGGTAAATGTTTTATTAAATATGGGAAATATCTTGTATACAAGAAATATACCAAAACATAGCAAACCTACAAAAAAGTACTGCTTTCTGCTTAGGGCTACCACTCTTTTATACAGACTAGAACTTCATGGATACATTTAAAAAAAGGTGATTCCTTATATGTATAAAATCGGCTTCTACCTCATCAAAAGCTCTCCTATTTCCCTCCGGCCGTGAGACCTCAAAAAGTGCCAGTTAGGCAACACCCGAAGCCCTGTGTATTCTCTTCCTTCTTCTATAGGCCCAGCTGAAAAGCATCTCCTTTACTGTATGCAATATTTACCACTGTACTCCAAACCAACTCAATACTTCCCATCACAGTCGTGTTGCCACCTTACGATCTCTGGGTATCATTGCTGCCATTTTTGTATGTACTGCTTATCAAGTAGTTGCCTCAGGATTTCCTTATCGAAGTAAATTTTCTGCTGGGTATCCTTCGAACTTCTATAAGGCTTATCTGTAATAGATTCTTGATGCCAGTTAATATAACTCCTTAATTAAAAAAAAAAGAATTATCTGTACTAGAGTGTTTCGCTACCAGCACTATTTGTTATGATCTGTTGCAGTATACCTCTGTATCATAATCCCCTGCTTTGAACGCAAATGGCAATTTCGTTTCTTTTGGGGCTTCATTTATTGCAAGGTGACTATTGATTGGAACTTTCCGAGCTCACTCTTGCATTGTTAGGTCTTGCCTGGATGAAAACGAGGCTTTTCTGACGACTGCAGATTCAGCTGTCAAGCTTCTTCCGAACGCACCAAAGCCTGTACCAGGTTGGAAGGGTCTTGAATATAGAACAGCATTTCCTGCTGCAAAACCTCCTGGTGCAAATTTCTATCCACCAGATATGGACAAAATGGTATACCATGACAGTGCTTTCTCATATGCTTAAAAATAGTCTTTTGTCTACAGTCATTTTTCTAAACCATTCTCAGCTCTGAATATCCTTGGCTGATATTAACCAAGAACATACATGTAGTCTTTGCCTTTTTGTTTTTCTTTAAGGAATTCAACTTATGGAAAGATAGGCTTCAAGAAGATAAACGGGAAGAAGCAATGGGCTTTTTCAATGTTATTAGAAGGCATAGTGAATCACTGTTTGAAGATACAACATCCCCCAAAACGGAAAATGTCACTAGATCTTCTCATGATCTGTATGTGGTTCCTTATTCTCAAGAGTACAACTCTCTTCTTGCTGAAGCAGCCACCTTGCTTTGTGAAGCAGGAGAAATGGCCAGCTCATCTAGGTATTCAATTTGTCTTAGGTATTTAATTATTTTGAATCTTGGCATATACATGTTGACTTGGTAACTTGCTCTTGTTTTCAGTTTAAAGAGACTTCTTTATAGCAAGGCTGATGCTTTCCTTTCAAATGACTACTATGATTCAGATATCGCCTGGATGGAGTTGGTAAGGATGCGATTACTGCTTCTCTGGCTATAGTGCATATTTCTGGCACTATTTAATTTTATGAAGATCTATCTTGATGACTTCTCTTTATTTTCTTTAAGCTGATGGGTGGGCGTTTCTTATGCAATGGCTAAGAAAGCCTATCAGATGAAATTTAATATTACACAAGACTACTTCTTTAACTGTAACAGTTTGAGCAACTTTTGCAATTGATTTCTCGAACTATTGAGTAAGATAGTACTGGCAGAATAGAAAGCAGCAAAATTAGTCAAATTCATTACCAATGAATTGCCACCTTTGGTATCCGAACTTTGGGAATTGACATTAGCTATATCCTTGATATAATGAAATCGTTTTCTTCCTTGCATATAGTTGATTTTCTGCTTATTTTTGGGCTCTCATTTATTTAATTTTTCATTTTCAAATGCTTCATGAGCTAGGGCTGAAATAGCGAAGTTAGGATTATCAATTCAGTTGTTTGTCTTTACTTTATTTATTAGGCATAGAAGAAGTATAATGTTAAAAGTTTAAACAAGGTTGCCAATCGGAAAACGGTTCATTACATTTGCAGCAGTAATGCTCCCTCTGTATATATTCCTACTGCACTTCCTTGTTGCTGGATATTCAATACAATTCCTTTAACAATAAATAAATAAATAAAAAAACAATTGGAAAGGGGAAGCATGAAACTTATTAACCTGATATTGGTGCCTGCACTGTCCTTAACATATTTGTTTGAAGTGTGGAACCAATTTCCTCCTTAATGTGTTGGTTCTTCCAATTCTGCCCAAGTTAAATGCCTTGATTTCGGGGGAAAATGCCATGATGAGTTTCAGCTTGCTATTTAAGCAGTGTGTAGTATTTATATATGCTTTTGTTCTAGGTTTGACAGTCACTATTAGAGCTGACAGATTCTTTTGCTTTCTAACTTATGAAGGACTCCAAGTTAGATGTCACCATTGGCCCATATGAAACATATGAAGATTCACTTTTTGGATACAAGGTATCAACTAATTTTGAAACTCGATCCTTGCTTACAATTTCTAGTGTGATTCGGATTTGCTGCCGTCATCCAGAATGCTCAAACTTACAATTGGGTATTGTACCACATTGGCTTACTGTTTGATAATGAGGGTCAAACTTTTGGATCAGCTGGTTTTGGAATGCTGAACAGCGCAGACCCAAGATTGAGAGATTGAAATCATTATAAAAAAACTTTGGTTATCAAAAAAAAAAAAAATCATTATCAAAAAACTTGTGCATTATGCCATTTAATGTTGTCCTTAGTTTCTGATACAGTAGTTAATGTATATAAATTCAATGATCCCTGCCACATGCATTTTTCTTCTATGGTAGTCGCAGATACAGTACTTACCTTTGACTTACTTTCCTTTTGGGAAGCTCATTTCAGTTTAGGGTCTTATGGAACTTGACATTACATTGTGTAGCCACTTTATAGGTGATATATCCTAGACTGTATCCATGTAGCAGCTCATATGCTGCAGTTATTCGAAATAATTGATTTAATTTTGGCATGGACAGAGCTTCGGGCCAGTTTGATTCATTAGCTCATTACAAGAAAGTAGCTTGTAAATGATGGATCCTTTCGTAATGTGCAGCACGATCCTATATCTTGACTCTTTTGATAGTAATATAATCTTTTGCTTGCTGATAATAAAATTGTTGTCGGAAATTTGGACCTTGTACATTTTTTCTTATGATACATATAGCTAATGTAATCTTATCCGCTAGGCAACATTTGAGGCATTTATAGGAGTCCGTGATGACAAAGCAACAGCTCAACTCAAATTGTTTGGTGATCATCTGCAGGTGCCTATAGATCCCCATTCTATATCAACTTTTGCTCCATAATATCTTTATTTCCCCCGTTACTTGCTGAAAATAAGCTATTCTAGGTTTTGGAGAAGAATCTGCCAATGGACAATATTTACAAGTCAGAAAATGTTACAGCTGCTCCCATCAGGGTTATCCAGCTTCTTTACAATGCAGGGGTGAGTCTTTTTTATTACATCGATGAAGCTTCTTTTAGATCTTTTTATCCTTATGAAACTCATCTAAAAGAAAATGTTTCCATAGCTTTATCTCACAAACACTGAATTTTTGGGAACAAAACGCCAGATAAAATCTTACATGTGTACTGCGAGTTTGTGTATGTGATCCAAGTCTTCACAAAGTAAGATCTGTTCCCAAAGTTGTAGGGATTATTCCTTTCAAGCTTTCTTCTGAGTAAATCTTGACATCTCTGCTCCTTTGCTGGATGAGTTGCAACAGTATTGCACATCATTACGACTGAAAGGAACCTCTATGACATGTGCTTTTACAATTTAAAAGAAAAGAAAGAAAGGGAGAATAAGCAATGAAGATTTAGGGATGCACCGAGAGGAGTAAGTTTTATCTTTTTTTAAAAGAAATTTAATATCAAGCTCTTTTTCCATGTAAAAATAGGTGGAAATGGAGGAAAGGATACTTTTACTGATGAAAATTCTTCTAGCACCAATGAAGATTTTAAGACTATAAAGTCAGTTAAGAAAAGCAGGGGTGGGGGGAGGATGAATAATCTTTTTCCTTTTTGGGAGTGAAAGCAAGCTAGGCTTTTATTAATTTCAAAAGGCAGCACTAACAATTGATGAAGAAAAGATGACAGTTTTTTTTTTTCTTTCCTAACTTTTGTAATGTTTTGCATCTTGTTGATATCAGTAATGACATCTCTTATTGCTTCTTAAAAAAATTGATTTTCTGGACTTTTCAATGACGGATAGGGCTCAATTCTTGTTTAGTTGGATTTCTTTCCTTGAAAACTAGAGTCAGACTATTATTTCTTTTACTAAAATGCCTGTAAACTCAGGTGCTGAAATAGGAACAATGTAACATATACTTGGATTAGGAACTTGAAAGCTAACCCAACATATATTTTGTGAGAAGTTGCAAATTGTTGTTTTTGACTGCACACGAAGTGAGTGCTAGCCTTGTCCGAACTGATGCTAAAAAACTTTCAAAAAGAAAAGCATTGTTCTCTGTTCTTACAGCATAGGTAGTTCCTGCTTGGCACCTCTTCTCTTTCTCGCCAAAAGCACAGTATACACAAGCGGGGAGCAAAGACCACTAAATTGGTCACTTCAGGTTTTGGGACAATTACTGTTTAGAGTTTCCTTTCTTTGGCAGGATGTGAAGGGCCCTCAAACAGTTGCATTTAATCTTCCAAACGATGAACGTATAGTTAAAGATCGAGGAACGTCAATGGTCATGCTTAAGAATGTTTCAGAAGCAAAGTACAAATTCCTTCTCCTCCCTTTTCTGTGATTTCCTATGTCACTGATCAAACAAACAGTAGTAGGCACCTGTGACATTCTTATATTTAGAGATTATGTACTTTCGCTGGTTCTTTGATCAGGTTCAAGCTTATCCTTAAACCTATAGCTGATGTGTGTATTATGGAAGAACAACGGGATCTTGTGGATTTTGAATCTTTCTTTACTCACACAATTTGTCATGAGTGCTGCCATGGAATTGGACCTCACACAATCACACTTCTGAATGGGCAGAAGTCGACTGTCAGACTAGTCAGTATTAACCTATGCTTTATTTCTCCAAATTTATGTCCTCATTGTTCTGTCACTTTTCTTCTGATTGTTTTTTTTAAATATCAGATTCCATCTCATTGCTTCTGGACAGATTTTTCTTTTTTCAAAATACTCCTGTTATCGTATCATCTTGACGGAAAATTCCTTTTTGTTAATGACCTCATCTTGACATAAAATTCTCCTGCACCATATTATAGGAGTTGCAAGAACTTCATTCATCACTGGAAGAAGCAAAGGCAGATATTGTTGGGCTTTGGGCTCTTAGGTTTCTAATGGACAAGGTAATAAACTAAATGACAGCTGATTAAGAGCTGTTCACTCTTGCATATAGAGTTAGTATTTTGCTTGAAGACTAGCTAATTTACATTGTTTTTCTTAGTTTTTTCTGTTTTTGTGGTTTATTGAGGAAAATATACTTTAGGTTAATTAGATTATTTCTTGGTGAGAAGTAGAATATTATAGTTTAACTCTTGGAAAAAATGTTACCTTTACTAATTGGGCTTTTCTTTTTTCAAAATGTGTCTTCATAGAGTCTTAAATAGAATATGAATCTGATTGGCAAAACAGTGTTATGTGTGGCGACTAAAGAAATTACCATGGTCAAAACAAGATACATATAAGCTATCAGTAATATATTTATTGATTGTTCTATAACCCGTCACGGAAATCAGCATTTTACTATTATCTTGTTACTTCGATATATGTAGCTTATGTTTTAGAAGGTCTCCATATGGATTACATCTTTATTTGGGAGACTTTTGCTTCTATTTAAGGTGGCCCATAGACCCTCCAATGAAGCCTAGTTTGTCCAATCCTTGTCGAAACCAAGTAATTGACCTGTTATGCATGTAAATACTGAGAAAATATGCTATTCTCTCTGATGAGCTTCTAATGGTTTGTAAAATTGTTTAGCCTAGTCACTCTTTTGGGCTCCTTTCCTGGCCCAACTTATTCTTTTCTTAAATTTACAATCTGGAGTTTAGAAAAGTATCTCTCTGCCATTTTCTAGTGTTTGCAAGAAGGAGCTGGGGATCATCAGAAAAGTGGAAGATATATTTAATATGTCATAGTAGTGTATGAACCTGGTAGAATATTACTTGTAAGAGGAATTTTTTATGCTCTATTAACTATCTTATTGCCTTCCCATGTACAAACTTGTGGCAAATATATGTTATGTGGCTGGCTGGAGGTTACTATAGTAGAAGTTCATAAGATCTTTCAATTTGAGAATGATACTGGCATTATAATCCTTCTCTCCCTTATGATAATCAAAATCAAATGACAATGATCTTTGTTCTTATATGGCCTAGGATTTGCTTCCGAAAAGCCTGGCCAAGTCAATGTATGTCTCTTTTCTTGCTGGATGTTTCCGCTCGGTACGCTTTGGATTAGAGGAAGCTCATGGGTATGCGTTGTTGTCAACTTGTCATCCTCTTTAGTCTTTGACCTTCCACATTGTATGTTCTCACCGGTCTTTAATTTTTCAAACACAATCAGGAAAGGACAGGCATTGCAGTTTAACTATTTGTTCGAGAAAGGCGCATTTATTTTGCGTCCTGATGAAACATTTGCCGTTGACTTTGAAAAGGTATGACATAATAGGACTCGCTGTTTCATTTTCACTCAGTTCTTCCAGTGAAGTCACTGATTCGCTTCTATTCAAAGGTTGAAGACAGTGTTGCTAGCTTGAGCAGGGAAATTCTCACAATACAAGCAAGAGGCGACAAAGAAGCTGCTAGAACCCTTCTTCAGAAATATGGTGTGATGACACCATCACTGAAACGGGCACTGGAAAAGCTGGAGACTGTTCAGGTATAATCCCTAATTTTAGTTATGAGCAATAGCTACACCAGTAATTGAATGCCTATGCAATTTGTCTAAAATTACTTTTGTCTAATTCCTGACATATAAGTCTAGGGTGCCTCCATACTGTTAATTTTAGTATTTTTAAGTGTACTGTTAATGCATGGAAATTCGACCTAGATGGGCATTTGCTGATGAAACATCATAATTTCTGTATTAAACATGACCGTACCCATCAAAAGGAAAGAAGCCTGACCTTATAATTGAGCGTCTTCGGTGTTCTCAAGCGGCTAAACTGCAAGGATTAACTTAAATGGAGTATTAGTAGTATCTGCAATCGCAACATATCGGCTCAATGAAATTTGTGGTCTAAGGTCAACCTTAATAAGAGGCCTTAAGCTTGTTTAATAAAATTCATATATTTGAGACAATGGACTTACTTTGTGATCTATAGATCAGTCAAACGGGACAGAGAGAAATAGTTGATTTATGAAAACTGAGTTGCAGTTAGAAAAGTGAAATTGTCAGAAATAGAAAAAATGAATAAATGTACACAGGAGGAAAATCATAATTAAAAGAGGAAGTAAATATATTGATTAACGTGAGAGAGATTGCGAACAACCTCAACCAAATCCCAAAAAACAAAAAAATTGAAACCTTTTATTATTGATATATAGTATCATATATCTGACAGTAACTTTTAGGCCTTTAATTTTTTAGGCCTAAAACTAGGGTTTCCTGGGAGACGGCCCCATGGAGAAAATACTGTGATAAAATATAAAAGGCAACTGTTTTCTACTTGTGTCCACAAAATTTCTGTTCTCTAGTTTGGTGTCTCAATGCAATGCTAAAATCTTGGTTTAGGCCTTTGTATATATAGTTTGCATGAAAAGGGGGGAACTTAATTGTGAAAGGACAATATTTGTCCTAGACCGACTATTGATTGTGATTCAATTTCGTGTAATCTTCTAATTGTTCTATTTAAACTGATGGACTTTTCATTGGAATTTTTGAAGGATGCGTATCATTTGTTCCTCCTTTTATATTTCAGGTTCCGGTGGATATTATTCCTGATTTTCCCATTGCTAACCAAATTTTACGCGATATCAATTGAAGAATCTATTATTCCACCTCACTTTCTTTTTTGTCACGGAAGAGGCAGTAAAGGGAACCCCCCCCCCCCCCCCGTGGCTCTCACGTAAAAGTAATTTTCGAGGGAACTTGCAGTTCTGTGATAGATGGTGAGTCTCTCCAAAACCAGTATTCATAAGCAAAATAAGATTGCAAAGCATGTAATTGATTTATCATGAATACAGTTACAATGTTTTTTTTTTCCAAAAATTATATCATATTATTTTCTCTCATACGTGCTGTGCAGACACATACTTCTGCAAATGCAAATGCAAATGCAAATGGAAATGGTCATGGCCTACGCTACGTGATGATATGATGTCTTGTTTTCTTTTTTGCAGTTTTGAGTAATGCATAAGCTTTTTTCCTCTCAAACTAATGTACTTTGTATTACCAAGAAACGTGAATAAGATGTTGAACTTTGTGCTTTGCAAACAATAACAACAACAACCCAATATAATCCCACTTAGTGAGGTCTGGGAAGGGTAGTGTGTACGCAGACCTTTGTGCTTTGCGTAGCTTTTTTTTTATTTACGTGCTATTTGAAGTTAGAGCAAGACTAGTGGGTTGAGTGAGTATGTATGTTTGGAGCAGAGATTTTGCTACTGCCAGTGTAAAATTCTTATGTAGGGCGGCAATGATGCTTTTTCAGTGCTAAATTGGATCGATGTTGAAAATGTTGGTAGACCGTATTAGAGAAATGAATAGTAATTAGTATAAAACAAGTAGTCTTCAATATTTTGTTGCAAAGATTTGAGATCATAGTTTTAACATTTGGATTTTAAAGAATTGAGCACATAAAATTTGGTCACTTATATAATGAATAATGATAAAATCATCATAACAATCCCGAGCTGGAAGAAAATTTTATTTTCTATGCATTTCTTGAAATTTTCTTCTTATTCGATAGCAACAAAATTGATCAATAAGTTGGTAATATAATATTAGTATCATGACGACCTTGTAGGAAGTGATGGGGGAAATTGGTGTCTCTTTAGTTTCAAATTTTAGTTCTAACCTTAACACGAGAACTAAGATTGGACATTTAGAAATTAGAAGGTAGAAAGAAATTAAGCAGATTCTTTTTAATGGAGAGTAAGATAATTAAATTTTTCATGATTACAGGAGGTGACTGAATTAACCAATACGAGAGAATGCAATGTAAAGCCGTTAGACTAGAATGATTAAGCGCTTGCAATGCAATGTTATTTTGGTTCGTCAAAAAGAAACCTGAAAATCTGAAATATTTCGATTAGCCAAAACGAAAACTGAAAATTAGAATAACAAACCGAAAAAAGCGAACCATATAAAAAAGGGAAACTTACGCAAATGTCCTAAATAAATCTCAACTTACCAACCTCTAGCCATTAGTCATAGACTTACTAAAAGTAGCCAACAAAAATTAAAAAACCAAATAATAGGGTTCTTTCTCTCAAAAAATCACATACAAAAATCACCTTCCATATTTTTAAGCGTGATTAGCAATACTAGATACAAGACGGAAAGAAAATTTCATGGATGAGGTAGCATTGATTGCATTTCGAGACGTGGACCCGGGGTCCGGGTTTGGGTGAATTTCGGGATTTGGGTCTAATTTGATAATTTTTCATATGGAATTGGTTCATTGGCCTATATTGATTGCATTGTTATGATTTTGGTCAGACTCGGGATGTTTGGAGGCCGATTCCAGAGGCAAGGGCGTTGCGGAGTAGGGATTTGACCAGTTCGAGGTAAGTAATGATTGTAAATCCTGTCTTGAGGGTATGAAACCCCGAATTTCACATTATTTTACTACTTTGAGGTGAAACACATGCTAGGTGACGGGCGTGTGGCGTGCACCGTTGGGTATTGTGACTCTCCATTCCGTAGAAAGTATAAAGTTGCGTATTTGATCGAAACTATATGATACTTATGTAATTTAGAAAGAATTTCTATAAATTGGGCTGAATTCCATATTTGGGTCTTGTGCCAAAGCTGTTTGGACCCTTAGGGGCCTTTTTCTTATTATCCTCTTACTGTTTTGATTTAAAAAAATTTACTAAGTCATGCTATGTTTACTGATTTCATAACTCAGTCTTTATTACTCTGTTTTGATGCATAAAAAATGTTATTTTGGGCTGAGCACCTTGTTTTACTGATAGCCCGAGTGGCTTGATAGGTTTATGACTGAGTGAGGCCGATGGCCTATTTTTGTGAGGATATTTATAGGATCGGGCTGCACGCCGTAGCATGTTGTTACTGATTCATGATTTATGCCATGAGGTGGCTTGCTATGAGGCCGAGGTCCAGATTGATTTATGCCACGAGGTGGCTTGTTATAGCGTTTAGGCTGTAAGAGCCCCTCCGGAGTCTGTACATCCCTAGCGAGCGCGGGTACCCTGAGTAAGTGATATGATGTTTTGCCCGAGGGGCTATTCTTGATTCATGTTGTGCCCGAGGGGCTATTTACGAGCGATTGTAAGGTATGCCCCAGGGGCTGTATATGAGTGACAGTGATATTTTTCCGAGGGGTTGTTTATGATTCATGTTTGCCCGATGGGCTGCTTATGATTTATTTTGCCCGAGGGGCTGTATACGAGTGAGTTTTGCCCGAGGAGTTGATTATATTTTCATCATTTTTACTCACTATTTCATCGCTTTATTTGAAAACTATTGAAAGACATTTTAAAAGGTTTTACTGAAACTGGATGTAAATGAGCTGAGTTGGTTCAAAACCCTGGTTTTAAAAGCCTGCTGTATTCTACTGAGATTTCATGATATAAATTGTATATGTTTTATTGCTCGTCACTACTGCTCAGTCTTTATTTACTTTTATTACTTACTGAGTTGGCGTACTCACATTATTCCCTGCACCTTGTATGCAAATCAAGGGGTTGCTGGACGTGCTTGTGAGTGTTGATTTCATCCGTCGCAGATCTGTTGGAGTTAAGCAAGGTAGATGCATGGCGATCGCATCCCTGCTCTTCTCCCTCCTATCTTCCTATAAATGTTATTAGTTGGTTTCCAGACTGTATTAGTCTTAGTATTATTGGACAGTTCTTAGTAGATGCTCATGACTAGTGACACCCCGATGTCGGGGTTTTCTTTCCACACTTGGTTATTCAAATTTATCTTATAAAGTTTTATTGTTTAAATAGCTTGAAGAAATCTTTAAATTGAAATATCGAGCTTTATTGGTAAAAGAGTCGGCTTGCCTAGTTCCACGATAGGCGCCATCACGACAGGGTAGATTTGGGCCGTGACAAGATCAAATGGTATTCTAATAAAAGTTAATTTAACTTTTGGGTATCTCACACAATGAAGAAGCAGTGCTCAATTCTTCCATTATCCCATTGGTCGTTAGCATACGTGGTATGAAACATGTGTTATGGTGTTCTCACCATATATTAGTGCATGTGTCTTATTCTTTTACTCATTTAATACCGTACGGTTCTTGGTATAGACACCTACAAATGTCTAACTCGTATTTCTAACTTCAATAATTCTCAATCCATATTCTTATAGAAACTCGCATCTGGCTTACAAAATAAGTCATAATCGAATGGTGAAATTTGTAAGTTTGACGAGTTGTCGAGATCGGCCTTTACAAGTAAAATATGACCTCACACTATTCAAGGTTTTATGAGGTCTCATCTCTTCAAAATTCTCAACATAAGAGGTGATTGCTCGTGTGAGAAAGTCAGTCTCGCAACTTGTTCGACACACTTTATCAATAAAATAGCATGACATGCATACGAGCTATGAGCACAAATTCAAGAGTCAAATATTGATAAGCATATTATAATAATCAAGTCATTTTACAATACATTAAATATGTTCATATCCTTCGAAAACCTACAGCCATAAAATGTTTCTCAAACAGGTCTCTTGATATCGTCTTTGCAAAATGATTAGCTATCATGCTTCGCTTAGGAATGTACTGTAAATTTATTTCTTCACTTATTATTGTGAGCACGTAATTTTTTCCCTAATGCAAATTACTTCTAAAAATATTCCAAAATAGTTTTTTTAATTGTTTCATAGAATTGTAGGAATTTTTCTTTTATTTTATCCAATTTATTTTGCATTTATTTGCATTGTTCATGCATATTTAGAAGTTTTTTAAACCATAAAAATCATAAAAAATGTTCAATTCTTCATCTCATAGCATTTTAGATCTTAATTGCATTTAAGATTTAATTACATTAATTAAATGCATTATCAAACGAAAATCACAAAAAATACCATAGTCATTTTTACATTTTTAGCTTTTAGTTTTAAATTAGTAATTTTCTTTCATTAGTTCACATTGTTAAATTAATTAATTAATTGTTAGATAAAGTAGCAAAGAGGTTAATTTTGCAATTTTAGTTTACCTATTATGATAGTTTAATTAGTCGCTATGAAATGAAAGAAAAGAAGCAAGGAGAAGGGGTTTGTTTTGAGACGGACTGGGCCAACCCGTGAACGGCCCACATGCCGAAAGCTCCACATCACCCAACCCAATCTCCACCTCTGTCGGGTCCAGATTCCCCCTAACTAAATGAATGGGTTTTAGTAACGCTAAATCATGGTCATCCATCTAATTTGATCCTACAGTCTAGAACTGACCTTCCCCTTCCCTTAAATATGTCCGAACACCCCACAACCCTTAGATACCCCTTCATTTCTTCTTTCATTACCTCTCATCTCTCTCGCTCTAAACGTAGCTGCCCCAAAATACATCCCTTGTAGCTCAACTCCAAACACTCCCAACTTGTCACCATATAATCCCAAACACTCCCTCATCATGAACCCACCATCAATTTTCCAAAAGCTCTACCAAACTCGTCAATTTTCAGATCTAGAAATCACATAAAACCCAAGTTCGCCATTTTTGTTTGTTCGTTCCAATTTGGTCATTTGAGTTTGAAATCGACATCAGTCGATTGCTCTTGATAAAAGCAATCGATCAATGGCAGTTTTTAGCTCATCGCCTGGCCATCAGAGTTCTGAAAAATACCATTGATCGTCATTTATTTTTCTTTCCTGTTAAACCTGGTTTCGTTGGTAATCTCTTTGGCCTTTTCTTTCTATGTTCAAGTTAATTATGCTTTAGTTGGTTTCATTTGCATCAGTTTAAGTTTAGTGATTATGTGCACAATTAGCCATTATTCATGCCTAAATTAGTAGTCAACTACACGTTTTATCTGTTGAAATATTAATTACTGTTTATTTTATTCGAATATGAGGTGGTGGTAAATTTGTTCGTAGCTAAAATATTTCAATTTGCTTTTGAGGGGACAAGGTTGTCTTGTGTGTTACGCCTGCCCATTGGGGTCAGGTACCAGTGGTTATGGGCTTGTAGCTAAAGGGCCAAGCGTGATTGAAAGAGAGGTAAATAACAAAAATATAAAATGAGGGAAATAATAATAAAAAAAGAAGAAGAATCTAAAGGGCACAACTGTACCAAAATATGTTAGGAAAAGATACTTATCAGCTGACACATTCTCTAAAAAAGGTCCCTAATTTTTTTGCATAAAAGAACACATAAACTCTCATATTAGACACACTTTCATTCTATATTTTTTTTGGAGAATTAACACTCATCCTTACTGATTTTTCATTCGACACACTTCTTTATCCTTTCGTCCGCACTCACATAAGAAAGTGGACAGAAAACAATTGGATTTCAAGGCTTTTGGTTGAGAAAATTGTCATTCCCTTTGCTGTATTGCTGCTGTTCAGAGTTTGATGGGCTTCTTCATTTTCTCTTAGCCTTTATTTGGCTTTTCAGTTGATTCACCTACTACCTAGGTATTTCTCACGATTTTGTACAATTAACACAGACGCGAAGTATATACTCCAATATCTGAATAGTACGCTCGAATTGTCCGTCCGTCTGAAGATGACATGTTGTGCGCAACTCAACCCGCATACCTAACTCATAATATATTTCCCTCCAGAAATGCGAGGTAAACGGCGTACCTCGGTCAGAAATAATAGACACGGGAACACCATAGAGACGAACTACCTCATGGATATAGATCTCTGCCAACCGATTCGAAGAATAGGAAACTGCTATAGGAATGAAATGTGCTAACTTAGTCAGCCTATCAACAATAACCCATACTGCATCGAACATCCTCTGAGTTCATGGGAGTCAAACAACAAATTCCATAGTGATACGCTCCCACTTCCACTTAGGAATCTCAATCTTTTGAAGCAAACCACCAGGTCTCTGATGCTCGTACTTTACCTACTGACAATTCAAACACTGAGTTACATATGCAAAAATATCCTTCTTCATCCTCCTCCACCAATAATGCTGCCGCAAGTCTTGATACATCTTGTCAGCACCTGGATGAATGGAATACCGAAAACTATGGGCCTCCTCTAGAATCAACTCATGAAGTCCATCCATATTAGGCACACAAACTCGACCCTGCATCAAAACTCCATAGTCCCTAACTGCAACCTGCTTGGCACCTCTATGCCACACTATGTCCCTAAGGACAAGCAAATGAAGGTCACCATATTGCCGCTCCCTAATACGCTCAAACAAGGAAGATTGGGCGACTGTACAAGCTAGAACACGATTGGGCTCAAAAACATCCAACCTCACGAACTGATTAGACAAAGCCTGAACATCCAAAGCAAGCAGTCTCTCACCGACTGGAATATATGCAAGGCTACCCATACTAGCCGACTTCCTACTCAAAGCATCGGCCACCACATTGGCCTTCCCGGGATGATATAAGATGGTGATACCATAGTCTTTCAGTAGCTCCAACCACCTTCTTTGCCTCAAATTTAGCTCCTTCTGCTTGAACAAGTACTGTAAACTCTTATGATCCGTTAACACCTCACATGACACGCCATATAAATAATACCTCCAAATCTTCAGCGCGTGAACAATGGCTTCTAGATCCAAATCATGAACAGGATAATTCTTCTCGTAAATCTTTAACTGCCACGAAGCTTATGCAATAACCTTGCCATTCTGCATCAACACCGCACCAAGCCCAATACGAGATGCATAATAATATACTATATATGGTCCTAAACATGTGGGAAACACCAACACTGGCGCCGTAGTCAAGGCTATCTCGAGCCTCTAAAAACTCGTCGCACACTCGTCCGACCAGTCAACCTAGTCATTGAGACTGCTATAGATGAAAACCCCTCCACAAACCGATGGTAATAACTCGCCAAACCCAAGAAACTCCAAATCTTTGTAGCTGATGTGGGTCTAGGCCAGTCCTTGACTGCCTCAATCTTCTTAAGATCCACCTGAATACCCTCTGCGGATACGACATGACCCACGAATGCAACTGAACTCAACCAAAACTCACATTTCGAAAACTTAGCATACAACTGACTGTCTCTTAGAGCCTGAAAGACGACTCAAAGATGCTACTCATGCTCCTCTCGGCTGCGGGAGTAGATCAAGATATCATCAATGAAAATAATTACAAAGGAATCCAGATAGGGCTTGAACACCCAGTTTATCAAATCCATAAATATTTTTGGGGAATTTTGATTGAGGCCAACCCTGCACTACTATGGAGTAGCGAGAGAGGTCGAAGCAGCTTTTACCCGATTAAGGTCGGGATCGATTTCCACAGGGAGCTAGATATTGGAGTCAGGTGTCTATCTAAAGCGGAGTTGTGTATTTGCTCTTAATTGCACTTTTACACATTTTTGGTTTGATTTATAATTATAATTTTATAAAACTACAATTCTCAATTAAACTAAATAAAGCTAAGGTTTAAACTAATGCGAGTTTTTCAAATGATTAAAAGTTACTAGGGTAGTGACTTTCGCCTAGGTGGTCAATTGACGGATTCTTGAATCCAAAGCTAGATTGTCACATTTGGGGAGTATGAGATAACCATTGCACGATTCTACTCACTCTATACCTCTCGGTAGTTCGAGTGATTTTGCTCGAATTGACTTTCTCAAGACCAATTGGGTATGCAAATTTGCACAAGCAATCAAGGTTCAAGTCGGGTATTACTATCTCTAGGTTTATACCTTTAATTGGGGCTATCGATCTCTCGAGTACGCCCCAATTCCTTGTTAGACTAATTTCATGGACTTAGGCTCTCTTTCTCAAGAAGAGCCAAAGTCTACTAGGCATAAACTAGTGTTTGCAACCACTAATTCACAATTAAAACCCTAAATTAACCCAAATATCAAACACCTATAGACAATTAAGCATCAAAACACAAAATCCATCAATTACCCATACTAGGGTTGAGCCATAACCCTATCTTATGGGTCTAACTACTCATAATTAGAGAAGAAAACAAAGTAATAGATGAAGAGAAACTCATAATAATTAATTTCTAAATTAAAATTGAAGATTCAATGTTAAAATCACGCTAAAATTACTCGAAATGGCTAAAAGGAACGAAGTCACGAGCGTAGCTCTCAGTACGAACTATCTGATAACCTAAAAATGGGAAAAGAATCTATTTATAATAGGCTGAAAAATCTGGACAAAAATACCCTTGCGGGGCTAGTGCGGACCGCACAAAAACGAGTGCGGCCGCACTAAGGCTCTGAACTTGAATACTCAGCTCTCTAAACTTGGGCAACGCGGACCGCACGAAATCGAGTGCGGCTGCAGTGGCTTCCATTGCGGTCCGCACAAAAAGGACAGCGGACCACATTGAGCTTCAAGCTCCAAAACACTACCTCTCTGAACCTTGGCTCCGCGGACCGCACTAAATCGAGTGCGGCCGCAATGATCCTAATGCGGACTGCACAAAACCCTTTGCGGCCGCATTGCCTATTGGCTAAATAACAACCTCTCTGAACTTCACTTGTGCGGACCGCACAGAATGGTGTGCGGCCGCACTGGCCCTGTTTTACTGAGCTTTGTCTTGTTTTGGTACTTGTGCAAGTTTCACTCCTTTTTGAGCTGGTTTTTGACATCTTGTCACCTTGTTGATCAAACCTGCAATCAAGCACAACTTGTGAGCCTTTAGGACTATTTTGTGCACATTTCTAATCAAAACTTAAGCAAGAAGGAGTGTAAAATGCATTATATTTCCTAGTTATCAACTCCCCAAACTTAAGCTTTTGCTTGTCCTCCAGCAAACAAAATAAGACCCAGCCCTTAAGGGAAAATCCAAGAAATTCAGCTGTCGTAAAGTGAACTCATCTAGCATCAATTAGGACTAACAATTGCCCTCAATACAAATGAATCATTAACAACATTTACTCCTTTAAACACCATGGATTAAGTGTGACACAAGAGCATCAAGAGTTGACTCAACACATCAAAGAACTCTTTCTATTACTTTGGTCATTGTGGAACCCAAACTCACATATCCTCAACTCTCCCTAAGCAAACCTCACCTTTGGGATAGTGGCACTCAGAACGAGGTTAATGGAGACTCACTCATCTCTCTCGAGGAAAAGTCACAAGTCCAGCTCTAAGTACCATATGCTTGCCCCTTATTTGAGTCCAATGTAAGTTTTATTCAATTCAAGATCATATAGGGCTTTTGTGGAGACATAGTGAAGGTTTTTGGTTCAGGCTAGGAAATGTTTGGTCTAAGTAGGTTCCATCTTCCCTTAAGCACTTCTTTTGTTTCATTTTGGCACACATTCACTTGACTTTTTAAGTCATTTCACTTCTTTCTAAGGGGTTAGAGAGACACACTGTTACTCTTTCTTGTCCATTTCAAATCTTTTCTCCTTTCTCAACTTTTCACACCTTTCATTCTTTGCTTTTCTTGAATCCCTTTATTCATTTCTATATTGAACATTCTTTTTGTCTTTTTTTGCTTTTCTTTCATTTTCATTGCCTTTTCTTTTCTTCATTTTGTACCTTTTTACCACTTTGTTGCAATCCTCGCCTCTTCCCCCAAACTTATACTTTTTTCATGTGCTAAGGAAAGATCGGGTGCCAAGAGAGGGTATCTTTTAGAACGGGTAAAGGCTTGTATTATGGTTCTTGAAGGAAAAAGGTCTAAGGCTCAAAAGGGTTGACTAGAGATTTTATCATTGTTAGGCTATGGGAGTGTTCAAGCTACATTTGGATCAAGGAGAGCCTATAATCATGTCTCAAGTTAAAATTCACTTAGGATTTCGCCTCAACAAATATTCAGGGAAAGTTCTAGACCAATGGCTCGGGACTTGGACTTGCAATGCAAATTTCTCACCGCACAAGCTATGGGATCGCTAAAGATACAGAGTCGGGAGCCCACAACAACCTTAGATAAGATTTGAGCACACAATGGTTCCGAAAAACCACTTGATGATTATCGGCCAACACAAGAGTCTCAAGGTCACAACTTTCACCATTCTATACACAACGATTTGTTTTTGACATAAGATCAAAGGCAAATGTGTTATGCCCAAGTGAAGCTTTGCTTGAGGCACTCTTAACCACTAACTACTAAAAAGCAAAAAAGAAAAGAAAAATAGACTCAAACCCTTAAGAAGGTAGTCATGCCATCCATCATCGGGAAGAGCCACCTGGTTCACACAAACTCCACCTTTGGAAAGAACCGTATCATTAAGAAACCAAAGGCTTATTGTAAAAATCCAAAATAAGAAGCTACGAACATAAATAAGAAGCTAAGAAAGAAAACTGCGGAAAGTAAAATGAATATTTACAAGAGGGGATTTAATCGAATATACAATAGGAGAATGAATATATACAATGTAACATAACTTTTATATACAGACCCAAGATAAAAAGTAAGAAAAATGTAATGAAGTGACGAAATTATATATATACCAAAGATGAAAAATAAAGAAAGAAATAAAATATGTCATATATGTATAGTCATCCAATCAAATCAAAGTAGGGTCTACCCCCTCAAATGAAAGCTAGCATTGTCCTCAATGCCAACTAAGCAAAATAAGCACCAAAAATAAAGGGAAGAGGATACAAAAACTCCATATGGCCCATCTATCTACATGGGATCCTAAGTGGTTCCTGGGTCCTCTATAAGCTCGGGAACCTGAGACTGGCTCCCTAAGACCTATGGCTCTGCTGGGACCTGTTCCTGGACCTGGATTGAGGCCTGGGATAACTCTTGGGGCTAGCTGGAGGAATCTCCCTGCGGGTCCTCCAACGGTATGACTGCGTCATCTGCACGGGGAATCACCCTCTTCCTCTTGGGAGGACTTTCTGACTGCACTAGCTGGGGATGGGCTGCTGGCACCGAGTCATGTAGCAATAAATCCAAAGGCAGGTGATCTGCCTTCAACCTGTCAACCTCAACCCGCAACTCCTTCACGGACTCCTTGGAAGCCCACGTCTTCCTCATCTTCTTGCCCTCCCTAGCAAGCTCCTTGAGAGCTTTCCCATAAGAATCCACAGCCTCTGTAAGCACTTTATGAGTGTCAAGGATTTTCTTCTAGTTGTCCAAAATATCCTTGAGGGCGTCCTCAATAGCTTGTGGGACCTATGGAGGCGTAGGTGCCGACTGAGCTGCCATGGTAGAAGTAAGGACAGACAACTTAGAGGAAGATATCTGCATCCAGTTTTTGATGCTGAGAAGGGCCTGGCTCAGACGGTGGGCAGTCACTGGGTAGGGCAGGATGGAGGGTATGTTTGGAACTACCGAAGTGGATGGACCAGAGGGCATGTCCGCTGAGGTGGAAGAAGGCTGAGTATGAGCCACTACCACTACTGGCTCTTCAGACTGTCTAGTTGAAGCAGTTGTTATTCCCTTGCAGTTCTTGCCTTTAGGGTTGTCATCACCCTGCATGTTGTACCATGAGAACGGTGCCTTTGCTTTCACTTCGACATCAAATTTCCGCTTTTCTACCTCTAGGTCCCTAAAGTACATGGTTAAGAAGCTGGGGAAGGAGTAGTTTCTATCACCTTCACTCACTACCTGCGTAATAACCCGAGATATCACATTCCCGACGTTAATCGGGTACCCCACCATAATTGATGCTACCAGTACCACCCGGTGAAGAGGGAGTAAGTTGTCGTGGGTAGTGGGGTCCAGTCTGCTGCACACGAATGTCTCCCACCCTTTATCCTCGAAATTCAAACTTCTCCTTAAGATTTTCACTCCCGCATTCAACCAATCGAGGGTGGTACCTGGGATTGCCAAGTACTGTGCCAACCAAGGACGGGCCTCCTCACCTAATTCTATCTTTTCCAGATACAATTCCTCCTTATTGAAGCCCAAGTAGTCATTTATTACTTTCCCTCAAATAGCACTTTCAAATTCCGCACCTTGGTCACTTTGGTGCCTTTCTTGATGTGGGCAGCATTGGTGTAGAATTCCTTGACCAGGTACTCGTTTGCATCCACACAATTTCTTAAGAAGTACTCCCAACCCACTCTCTCTCTAAACTGTCTTCTCACATTGGGGTTGTGAGGCAAGAGGTCTCTATCCACAAAAATTTGCTTCGGAATCAATTTCCTCACAGGCCACCATTCTCTGAACTTATGGTAGGCCACCTCACTCACAAAATGGTCTTTTCACACCTCCGGGTTTCTAGTTCTCTCTACTCCTCCCACCTGAGGTTCACCCCCTTATCCTACTGTCTCTTCATCTCCTACTACCTCTTCTTCTCCTTCTGCACCCTCTCCAGATAATAAAGCTGTGGGAGAGGTGGAGTATTCATTTCCACTACCGGCAGCTGAGCCCTCAGACGACTCAAAAAATACACACATTGAAGCTTGGGCAGTGGGGGGAAAGTGGAGGAGTGTCTCTCATAGTCTGTTTCTCTGGCCAGTCAGCAATGTACTCTGGCACTAAATCTAATGATGCCTCCTGGGAGGGCTTGTACTCACTCCCCAATTGATCAATATCCCTATCAGCAGCTCTAACGAGTTTCCTTGTGTTTTTTATGTTTTGTCGGGCTTGGGGAGTCAACTTTATCATCTTTTGTTTCCCACCCCGGGAGGACTCTCCTTTACCTGCTTGTTTAACACCCTTGCCTCTTTATTTCACCATTGTCTACAAACAACATTCATTAGACTTGTTAGTATCTAGAAAAGCATTGTGATTTACAGTTGTAGAAAAATGTTGTAGACAGTTAAAACTTGTAGAGTGCGGACCGCACAAAATACAGTGCGGCCGCAGAGAGGCCAATACGGACCGCACAAAATGGAACCGCGGTTCGCACAGAGGTAGGGTTCAGACTACCTACTCTCTGAATAAATGCACCGCGGACCGTACAAAATGGCAATGGGTTCCGCATTGAGGCACCGCAGACCGCACAAAATGCAATGCGGCCGCGGTCCTCAATGATCAGGTTTCAGAACTTTTAATAATGCGGTCCGCCCAAAATACCATTGCGGATCGCACAAGGACACCGCGGACTACACTAAATTCCACTGCGGCCCGCACTGAGTACCAAAGAACAGCACCAACCTAGGGTTCATGAAATGTTCAATTTAAGTCCATGTTTTCACTTATTAAAGAGTCTCTAAGTGTTTGCCTTATGTTTTAACTACCTAATCCTAATTTAAACAAGAAATTAACTAACCTAAGCTACCAAATCGAAAGAAATACGGGAAAGGCAAGAAGAAAACACAAGAAAAACAAAAACTAAAAGAAAATAAATAAATTAAATGACTAAAAAGAAGTTAAAGTTACCAGATGTGAGAAGTACTGAAGATTAATCGAGACTATGCAGATGAATTCGTGCAATTTTACTGATGAACAGTGATTTCTAGGGCTTTGAGAGTAAAGGATTGAAAAGTTCAACCAGTGGGCCTCAGGTACTATTTATAGAAAAAGTCCCGGGGGCCAGCTTACCTACCCACCGCGGACCGCACAAAATGCAGTGCAGTTCGCACCACACGAAATTGTACAAGTTTGAGAAGGCAACCATTGCGGTCCACACAAAATGCTTTCCGGTCGCAGTGGTCCACCGCGGACTGCACAAAATGTAATGTGGCCGCAGTGGCAAACTTCAGAGAGTGGGTTTTTACATCCATCATCCGTGCGGTCCGCACTGATTTTTTACCCCCGCACTAAGTTCTTTGTAGCTGCACAAAATGTAGTGCGGTCCGTATTGCAAACTTTAGAGACTTGAACAATTTTTTTCCACTTTGTCCTGCACTGCATCAACACAATCCTGTAGCATCTCACAACCAGTCAGTCCAAAAATAAATCCTATACTACAATGAAAATCAAAGAAAAATAAGAAGAATAACACATGGGTTGCCTCCCAAGAAGCGCCTGATTTAACGTTGCGGCACGACGTAGGTTACCATCAAATCATTTGAGATGAAGAAGTGTCGCCACGTGGTTGTCATCAATTTTCCCAAGTAGTGCTTAACCCTATGCCCATTCACTCTGAAAACTTCCCCATTTTTGTTCTTTAAATCAAGTGCACCAAACGGGGTCATACACACCACTTTAAAAGGTCCACTCCATTTTGACATAAGTTTTCCCGGAAACAGACATAACCGAGAGTTGAACAAGAGAACCAAATCACCCACTTTGAACTCTTTGCTACGAGCATATTTATCATGAAGGTACTTCATCTTGTCCTTGTACAAGGAAGAACTGGAGTAGGTATGGAATCGGAATTCATCAAGTTCATTAAGCTGCTCCACATGAAAATTGGCTGCAACATCCCATTCAAGATTTAGCTGACTCAAAGTCCACATGGACTTGTGCTCTAACTCAACCGGTAGATGTCAAGCTTTCCCAAACACCAACCTATACGGAGACATACCAATCAGAGTCTTGTAAGCAGTCCTATAAGCCCATAGAGCGTCATCCAACTTCTTTGACCAATCGGTCCTATTTGCATTGACTGTCTTTGACAATATGCTCTTGATTTCCCTATTGAAGACTTCAACTTGGTCACTTGCTTGAGGATGATAGGGAGTAGAAAACTTCTGATTGACACCATACTTTGCAAGCAAAGTGTCAAAAGCTCTATTGCAAAAATGAGACCCCCCCATCACTTATAATTGCACGAGGAGTACCAAACTTTGTAAAAATGCTCTTCTTAAGAAATGCAACAACACTCCAGGTTTCATTGTTGGGCAAAGCCACGGCTTCAACCCACTTTGAAACATAGTCAACCGCCACAAGAATGTATGTGTTCCCACACGAGCTAACAAACGGGCCCATAAAATCAATGCCCCATACATCAAAAATATCAACCTCAAGAATGGTATTGATAGGCATCTCATCTTTCTTCAAAATTCCACCCGCTCTTTGACATTCATCACACCTCTTCACTAGTTCACTTGCATCCTTGTATAAAGTTGGCCAATAAAACCCACAACAAGGAACTTTGGAAGCAATCCTCGCCCCGCTATGATGGCCACCATAGGGAAAGGAATGACAGGCCTCCAAGATACTCAATTGCTCTTCCTCCAAGACACACCTTCGGATCACACCTTTGGATCACACCATCCGTGAAAATCTTGAACAAGTACGGCTCATCCCAATAGAAATCCAAACTATCTCGTTTGAGCTTCTTCCTTTAGTTAGAAGAAAGCTCACACGGGATTATACCAATCACAAGGAAATTAGCAACATCCGCAAACTATGGCATAACATTCACCGACACCAAAAGGAGTTGTTCGTCGGGAAATGAATCATTGATCTCTAGGCCATCACGAGGCCTCTCCTCCTCCTCCAAGCGGGACAAGTGGTCCACCACTTGGTTTTCACTACCCTTCCAGTCCACAATCTCCAAATCAAACTCTTGAAGTAACAAGACCCATCGCATCAGTCTAGCTTTGGAATCCTTCTTCGTCATCAAGTACCGGAGTGTGGCATGGTCAGTATGGATTATGACCTTGGCATCCATGAGATACGGCCAAAATTTCTCCATTGCAAACACAATAGCCAAAAGTTCTTTCTCGGTCACCGTGTAGTTCACTTGAGAATCATTCATTATCTTGCTCGCATAGTACACCAGATGAAACATTTTGTTCACTTTTCGACCCAAAACCACCCCAACCGCAACATCGCCCGCATCACACATGAGCTCAAAGGGCAAGCTCCAATTAGGTGCGGTAGTGATAGGAACGGTTGTCAACTTATACTTGAGAAGTTCAAAGGCTTTCATACATTTTTCATCAAACACGAACTTGGCATCTTTTTCCAATAACTTTCATAAGGGATTCACTACCTTCGAAAAGTCTTTGATAAATTTCTGGTAGAACCCTGCATGCCCAAGAAAACTTCTAACTCCCTTGACATAGGTAGGGGAGGGAGCCTTGAAATCACATCAATTTTTGCTTTGTCTACCTCAATACCATACTTTGAAATTTTATGCCCAAGAACTATGCCATCTTCCACCATAAAGTGGCATTTCTCCCAATTGAGAACAAGATTGGTTTCTTCACAGCGGGCCAAAACTCTACCAAGATTCTTCAAGCACTCATCAAATGAATCACCCACAACACTAAAGTCATCCATGAACACCTCCAAAATGTCTTCCACCATATCAGTAAAAATGGCCATCATACACCGCTGGAATGTAGTCAGTGCATTACACAACCCAAAAGGCATCCGAAAAAAGGCAAAAGTCCATATGGACAAGTGAATGTGGTCTTTTCCTGATCTTCCAGAGCAATCAAGATTTGGTTGTACCCAGAATACCCATCCAAGAAATAGTAGAAGGCACACCAGCAAGTCGGTCTAACATCTGATCAAGAAAAGGCAAAGGAAAGTGATCCTTGCGGGTCACTTTATTCAACTTGAGATAGTCCATGCATACCCTCCACCCTGTGACGGTTCTAGTAGGAATCAATTCATTTTGTGAATTTGCAACTATGGTCATGCCACCCTTCTTCGGTACACATTGCACCGGTGAAGTCCAAGAGCTATCAGAGATGGGGTACACAACCCCGACATCTAACCACTTGATCACCTCCTTTTTCACAACTTCTTACATTTCCTCGTTCAACATCCTTTGATGCTCCAAGGAGGGCTTTGCATCATCCTCCAAAATAACCTTGTGCATACAGAATGCGGGGCTTATTCCCCGAATATCAGCTAAAGTCCATCCAATTGCCTTTTTCCGCTTTTGAAGCACCACCAATGTGGCATCAACCTTCATGTTAGTAAGACAAGAGGAAAGAATAACTGGCAAAGCAGAACTAGGGCCTAAGAACTTATACCTAAGGTATGGAGGCAGTGGTTTCAACTCCAACACCAGAGGCTCCTCAATTGAAGGTTTTGTTGGTGGAGTCTTCCTATTTTCAAGGTCCAAAGAGAGTTTCCTAGGCTGATAAGAGTAAGAGCCCATTCCATGTAAAGCATTCACACACTCCATTCGGCCCTCATCATCATTGACATCAAGATTCAACAATACGGCCTCAAGAGGGTCCTCCACATTAATCATTGCACTGGTGTCATCAACTATCACTGCCGTGACAAGGTCCACAAAAGAGCACACCTCGGAACTATTGGGCTGCTTCATTGACTTGCATACATGAAAGACCACTTTTTCATTACCCACCTGGAAGGTGAGTTCCCCTGCTTCCACGTCAACTAAGGCCTTCCCCGTAGCAAGGAAAGGTCTCCCCAATATGATATGAACTTCATAATCCACCTCACAATCCAAGATCACAAAGTCAACTGGCAAGATAAATTTGTCCACCTGGACGAGCACATCATCAATAATACTCAATGGTCTCTTCATCGTTCTATCCACCATTTGTAATCTCATGGAAGTCGGCCTCGGTTGCCCAATACCCAAAGTCTTGAAAACTAAGTAGGGCATCAAATTGATACTATCCCCCAAATCACATAGAGCCTTAGCAAAATCCGGTCTCCTAATGGTGCAAGGAATGGTGAAAGCACCAGGATCTTTAAGCTTCGGGGCCATTGAATACACTATTGCACTAACTTGGTGAGTCATCTTTATAGTTTCACAATCTATAGACCGTTTCTTTGTCACCAAGTCCTTCATGAATTTAGCATAGACCGACATTTGTTCAAGAGCCTCTACCAAAGGCACATTAATGGATAATCTCTTCAGCATGTCAATGAACTTTTTAAACTGATTCTCATTTTTCCGCTTCGCGAGCCTTTAAGTATAAGGTGGAGGTGGCCATGGCAAAGGAGCCTTGGCTTTAGGCACAACCGGCTCCGGCATGTCTATTACGTGTTCCCTAGATGGGTTCACATCATTTTGAGTTTCCACCTCGGCATCTTGAATATCAATCCTTACTTCTTCACTCACGTTCTCATCAATCACATTTTCAACCACCAAAGGAACTTCATCTTCTTGCAACTCAACATCATCACTCAAAATTTGCTTTTGTTTGGATGCATTCACATCACCGCCTCATCCACTCCTTGTAGTTACCGTCATAACATGATTGTTCCCACCCTTCGAGTTCACTACCGTATCCCTTGGTAGAGCACCCTTAGGGCGAGTATTCAAGGACTGTGAGATTTGGCCCAACTGAACCTCCAAATTTCTAATGGAAGTGTTGTGGGAAGACAACTGAGCATCGGAATCCGCACTCTTTTTCATCATTTGTTCAAACATCATTCAATTCTCCTCATATCATTGTTAGAGGAACTAGGACCTTCAGATGGAAATGGGGGTGGATTGTTCGGTTGTTGGTACATTGGGGGCCTTTGAAAGCCTTGCTCTCGGTTTCCTTGGTTTCCATTATTCCAGCCACCTTGATTGTTGTTACCACCCAATTGTTGTTGTTAACATTCCAATTTCCTTGATTTTTTTGATTGTTGTTTTGATTATCCCAGTTGTTGTTTTGGTTGTTGTTCCCCCAATTACCATTGCCTTGTTGTTGTTGATTGCCCTAATTGCCTTGGGGTCTCCATTGTTGTTGGTTGGAAGAATTGCCCCTTTGGCCTTGATAATTGTTCACGTATTGCACCTCTTCACTTTGTCCATCATAACCATCATCTTGAAATCCACCACAATCATTGTCAAATTGCTCTGAATTCCCTTGATTCTGTTGACCTCTTTGTCTTCTTTTGTTGACAAGCATGTTGACACCCTATATGCATTCACTTGGCGAGGATTTTGAACTTGTTGCAACTGTGCCTTTGCTAGTTGGTTCATAGTAGTTGTCAACTCAGTTATAGCCTGCCCATGATCATGTAACTCTTTGTGCAAATGAGTGACCGTGGGGTCACCCTGGGGGCACATTGGCTCTACTTTGCCAAGCAGAAGAAGTGTCAGCCATCTCTCAAGAATGTCACAAACCTCATCATAAGACAACTTCTTAAAGTTGCCCCCAGTAAGTTGGTTCACTATGCATTGATTTTTTGTGTTAATGCCCCAGTAGAAAGTCTGTTGGATCATCGTCTCAGTCATATCATTGTTGGGGCATTCCTTCACCATTGTTCTATAACGCTCCCAAATCTCATGCAAAGGTTTGGTGGGTTCCTGCTTGAAGGCCAATTTCTCATCTCTCAATGCTGCCATATGCCCCGGTGAGAAAATTTTGCAATGAACTTGTACGCCAACTCATCTCAAGTAGTGATGGAATGGTTGGGGAGTCGTTCAAGCCAATCCAATCCCTTCCCTCTAAGTGAAAATGGGAAGAGTCTCAATCGTAGTGCATCCTCAGACACATTAGTTTGCTTGCTCCCCCAACAGGTATCCACGAACCCCTTGAGTTGTTTGTAAGCATTTTGATTGGAAACGCCCGTGAAATACCCACGCTGCTCCAGCAATGTCAGCATCACATTGGTAATTTAAAAATTGCCCGCCCGAATCCGGAGCGGGACAATTGCACTTGCATAGCCTTGGTTTGGAAGCACTCGAGGAGCCACTCTTGGAGCTGGTAGGAGAGGGTCTGGAATATTATCATTAGCCTAGCGGACTCTCCTTTGTCCTTGAGGCACAATAGGGATCTCATCTTCAACATTGTCATCTACTTCCTCCCCCGGAGGAAGATCTCCAAAAGGTGCATTATTTAAGTTTGTTGTCATTTTGTACCTGAAGTTGTGACACAAACAAATTAGTAAACAAAAGGAAAAAAGAACAATACACAAAACTATTTAGATAGACAGCCAAAACCGTTAGCCCCCCGGCAACGACTCCAAAAAGTGATCGAGGCCAACCCTGCACTACTATGGAGTAGCGAGAGAGGTCGAAGCAGCTTTTACCCGATTAAGGTCGGGATCGATTTCCATAGGGAGCTAGATATTGGAGTCGGGTGTCTATCTAAAGCAGAGTTGTGTATTTGCTCTTAATTGAACTTCTACACATTTTTGGTTTGATTTATAATTCTAATTTTATAAAACTACAATGCTCAATTAAACTAAATAAAGCTAAGGTTTAAACTATTGCGAAATTTTCAAATGATTAAAAGTTACTAGGGTAGTGACTTTCGCCTAGGTGGTCAATTGACGGATTCTTGAATCCAAAGCTAGATTGTCACATTTGGGGAGTATGAGATAACCATTGCACGATTCTACTCACTCTATACCTCTCGGTAGTTCGAGTGATTTTGCTCGAATTGACTTTCTCAAGACGAATTGGGTATGCAAATTTGCACAAGCAATCAAGGTTCAAGTCAGGTATTACTATCTCTAGGTTTAACCCTTTAATTGGGGCTATCAATCTCTTGAGTACGCCTCAATTTCTTGTTGGACTAATTTCATGGACTTAGGCTCTCTTTCTCATGAAGAGCCAAAGTCTATTAGGCATAAACTGGTGTTTGCAACCACTAATTCACAATTAAAACCCTAAATTAGCCCAAATATCAAACACCCATAGACAATCAAGCATCAAAACACAAAATCCATCAATTACCCACACTGGGGTTGAGCCACAACCCTAGCTTATGGGTCTAGCTACTCATAATTAGAGAAGAAAACAAAGCAATAGATGAAAAGAAACTCATAATAATTAATTGCTAAATTAAACTTAAAGATTCAATGTTGAAATCACACTAAAATTACTCGAAATGGCTAAAATAAACGAAGTCACGAGCGCAGCTCTCAGTACAAACTATCTGATAACCTAAAAATGGAAAAAGAATCTATTTATACTAGGCTAAAAAATCTGGACAAAAATACCCCTACGGGGCTAGTGCGGACCACATAAAAATGAATGTAGCCGCACTAAGGCTCTGAACTTGAATACTCAGCTCTCTGAACTTGAGCAATGCAGACCGCACGAAATCGAGTGCGGCCGCGGTGGCTTCCATTGCGGTCCGCACAAAAAGGATCGCGGACCGCATTGAGCTTCAACCTCCAAAACACCACCTCTCTGAACCTTGGCTCGCGGACCGCACTAAATCGAGTGCGGTCGCAATGATCCTAATGCGGACCGCACAAAACCCCTTGCGGCCGCATTGCCTTTTGGCCTGAATAAAACCTCTCTGAACTTCACTTGTACGGACCGCACAGAATGGTGTGTAGCCGCACTGGCCCTGTTTGACTGAGCTTTGTCTTGTTTTGGTACTTGTGCAAGTTTCACTCCTTTTTGAGCTGGTTTTTGACATCTTGTCACCTTGTTGATCAAACCTGCAATCAAGCACAACTTGTGAACCTTTAGGACTATTTTGTGCACATTTCTAATCAAAACTTAAGCATGAAGGAGTGTAAATGCATCATATTTCCTAGTTATCATATTTGTCAACCCAAATGACATTACTAGAAACTCATAATGCCCGTACAGAGTGCGAAAAGTGATCTTAGGACATCGGATGCCCTAATCCTCAACTGATGGTAGTCAGACCTCAAATCAATCTTCGAAAACACCTTGGCACCCTGAAGCTGATCAAACAAATCATCAATCATCGGAAATGGATACTTGTTCTTGATGGTGACTTTGTTCAACTACCGGTAATCTATGCACATACTCATCGATCCTTCCTTCTTCTTAAAAAACAATACCGGCGCACCCCAAGGCGAGACACTAGGCCTAATAAAGCCTTTATCAAGCAAGTCTTGCAACTGCTTCTTCAATTCCTTCAACTCTGGCGGGGCCATGCAATATAGTGGGATAGAAATGGGCTAAGTGCTCGAAGCCAAATCAATGCAAAAGTCGATATCCCTGTCGAGTGGCATCCCCGGCAGGTCGGCAGGAAATATATTGGGAAACTCCCGAACAACTGGCATAGAATCCATAGTAGGAACCTCAACACTAGAATCATGAACATAAGCCAAATAGGCCAAACACCCCTTCTCGACCATACGCCGAGCCTTCATATAAGAGATAAACCTGCTAGTAGAATGGCCAGGAGTCCCTATACACTCCAATCGAGGAAGCCTTGGAAATGCTAAGGTCACGGTCTTGGCGTGACAATCCAATATGGCATGATAAGGTTACAGCCAATCCATCCCCAAAATAACATCGAAATTGACCATATCAAGAAGTAGGAGATCTACACTAGTCTTAAGACCTCCAATAACAACCACGCACGAACGATAGACATGGTCTACAATAACAGAATGCCCTACTACCATGGACACATACACGGAAGCACTCAAAGAATCACGAGGCACAACCAAATATGAAGCAAAATAAGAAGACACATAGGATTATGTAGACCTTGGATCAAATAGAATTGAAGTATCTCTATTACAAATCAGAACAGTACCTCTGATAACTGTATCGGAGGATTTAGCCTCAGGCCTGGCTAGAAAAGCATAACATCGGGGATGGGCCCCGCCACTCTGAACTACCTCCCTGGGACGGCCTCCTACTGGTTGTCCTCCACCTCTAGCGGCCTGACCTCCACCTCAAGCTAGCTAACCCCTACCTCTAGCTGGTTGAGCGTGCGGTGGAACACCCAGTGCCAGAACTATGGCACGAGAATGCTGATGTTGAGAACTGCTTGAGGCTCGAGGGAAAAATCTAGCAATGTGCCTCGGGTCACCACAAGTATAACAAGACTTCGGTTGCGGAGACTGCTGACCCTGAAACTGACCCTGACGGCCGGAGTAACCACCCTGAAAACTCTGGAGCAGAGGTGCACTAATAGGAGTTGATGGTGCACTGTAGAGTAGCTGATTAAAATGCTGCACATGATGGCCACAGCCACCTGGAGCACCGTGAGAAGTCTTAAGTGTTGAATGAAATGACTTGGGAAGATGGCCTTTACCAAAAAAATCCCTGCCTCCAGATGATGTACCACTGAACCTGCCAGAATGACGAGGCCTCTTGTTAGACCTTTGACCACTCCCCTGAGCTAAAACCATCTCGACTCGCCTGGCCACATTAGCCGCATCTTGAAAAGAAACCTCGCTTCCTGACTCATTAGCCATCTGCAATCTGATAGGCTGAGCGAGTCCCTCAATAAACTCCTCACCCTTATCCTCTCGGTGGGGAGTATAAGAAGATCATGACGAGCCAAATCAATAAACCTAGTCTTGTACTGGGTGACAATCATAGAACTCTGCTGAAGATGTTCGAACCGCCTGTAGTACTCCTCTCTCTGAGTGACGGGAAGGAACTTCTCGATAAATAGCTGAGAGAGTTGGTCCCAAGTGAAATCTGGTGACCCAGCTGGTCTGTCGAAACAATAATCTCTCCACCATTTCTTGGCGGAACTTGACAGACAAAAAGCAGCAAAGTCGACCCTATTGGTCTCCACTATCCCCATGTTCCGTAGAACCTCGTGACATCTATCCAAATAATCCTGGGGATCCTCTGAAGATGTACCACCATAGGTAGTAGTGAAAAGCTTAGTGAACCTGTCCAATCTCTACAAGGCATCAGAAGACATAGCTGATCTGTCACCGGTCTGTGCCACAACACCCGACGAAACAACCCCAACTAGCTGAGCTGCTAGAGTCTGAAACTGGGGAGCCATCTGCTCCGGAGTACAAGTAGCGGGAGTCTGTGCTCCTCCCCCAACCCGAGAGATGGTTGGTGCTACAAGAAGTATGCCTGCCTAAATGACACTCTCCATAAGGCCCACTAGACGGACCAAAGCATCCTGGAGTACTAGGGTAGCGATGAACCCTTCTGGAACTTGAGCTGGGCCCGCTGGAACGGTCTGGGCCGAAACCTCATCATCAAACTCTACCTGAGGCTCCACCGCTGGTGCTACTTCTCGAGCTCTGGGCTGAGCCCTGCCCCTTCCTCGGCCACTATTACGGCCTCGGCCTCGTCCTTTGCCCCGCGTAGGAGTTGTCACTGGAGGCTTAGGCTGCTGATCAACTGATGAAGCAGTACGCGTTCTCACCATCTGCGAAAGAACATTGTAGATGTCCAATTAGCATTGAGAAATCAAATCGCATGATAGAGAAGAATAGATGTGAAGTTTTTCCTAAACTCTGTAGCCTCTGGGGATAAGCACAGACGCCTCCGTACCGATCCCTCAGACTTTACCTAGCTGGTTCGTGAATTGTGAGACCTAGGCAACCTAGTACTCTAATACCAACTTGTCACGACCCGGATTTTCCACCGTTGGGATCGTGATGGCGCCTAACTTCTGAATGTTAGGCAAGACAACAGATACGCTTCTAACACCTTAATCATCTAACCAAAATAGTACTGAATAATAATTAAAGCTAAATAGATGTGAAATGCAGAAATTTTATAACAGTTCAAAATTCTAAAACATGACTACCCCAAATATCTGGTGTCACAATCTACGAACGTCTAAGAATTTCTGCAAATACTGGTTTAAAGGAAAAATACATCTGCTTTTTGGAATGAAAGAAAACATGAACTAAGATAGAGGGAAGGGGACTCCAGGTTCTGCGAACGCCGGCAAATCTACCTTGGATCTCTTGTGGACTGAAGGCAACAACCCCAAACTCTAATCAGTATGGTACAGTATCGAGATCTGCACAGAAAGTGCAGAGTGCAGTATCAGTACAACCGACCACATATACTGGTAAGTGCCGAGCCTAACCTCGACAAAGTAGTAACGAGGCTAGGACATGACAAACAACATAAACCTATGCAGTTAAACAATATACTAATAGAATAACAAGTGATAAAAGTTGAGCTGGAATGAACGGGAAGGAGCAACATGCTATGGGGGTTCCAACATACAGAAGCACAGCAGTAAAGGAATCTAAACAACTAGTACACATGAACTGATAACAACAAATAAACACAGCAAACAGAAAATGCACGGCATCACCCTTCGTGTTTTTACTCTCAATCCTCACCATGCAATCAATGATAGAAACGTGCGCGGCATCACCCTTCATGCTTTATCACTCTTTCTCACCATATGAATAATATAAATGTGCACCTTTTGTCACCTTTTGTGCTTTATCACTCTTCCTTACCATAAGAAACAACAGAAACAATAACAACAAGGCAAGGGCATCACAATCACACAACTTCGTTTCATCATTTAATTTCTCGATAGAAATCTCAACTCGAGCAAATACTCAACCAATATCCAAAAGCAGGAAAAACATAATAAGGCTTGTTTAACATGAGTAATAATTGGTTTAAGCAGGAACAATACGTATAGACAAACACAACGGTCACAAGTATAAGACTCACTCGCATGCTATGACCCGACAACAACGTATAGATACTCGTCACCACACCTATACGGCGTACTTAATAACTAAACAAGTAGCAAATAAGGCAACAACACCTAATCCCTCAAGCTAAGGTTAGCCACAACACTTACCTCGATTCTACATCCGATCTCAAAGCTCAATCATAGCTTTTCCTCTCACCCAAGCCTCCGACCCAATAGAATCTAGAAAAAATCAAACGATTCAATTTAAGCATTAGGAACTACCCACAATAGCAAGGAATTCAACGTAGGTCATTTTTTAAACCAAACGATTATGTTTTACTAAAAATATTGACCGAAGTCACCTTAAATTAATTTTAAAGGTAAAACTTAGTATTTTTCTCAAATTTTCACACAAAGGCTTTCCGGAAACGCGCCCGAACTATGCACGCAAATAGAGGAGGAAGGAAATTAGGTTTTGAAGGCCTCAGAACCCCGAATTGGGTTCAAAAATACGAGATGACCTTTTGGGTCATCACAATTAAAGTGATATTATTCAAAATGGGATTATTTATTTAATTAGAGTGGCCACTTGGGATAATTATTATGGTTTCCCAAGTCACCAATTTATTTTGAAAATTTCCAATCGATGAAGTTTGGCTCTATTTAGGGTCCACGAATACAGAAGACCGGGTAAGGAATTTTGTTAACCCGGGAGAAGGTGTGAGCATAATTGCTCAACAATTAAAACTTGGTTTGATTACCTGAATTATTACATGTTTTAAGACTTATGTGCAATTTAACTTTCTAACCGCTTTTAAATATTTATTTAATCACTTTTAGCATTTATGGAATTTATTTAAACAAGTCGCGATGTCGCGCACTCATTTGTTTTTGTACATATTGTGAATCATTCCAGTGAAACGTACCCGCGATTGATTTGCAATTTGTTTATTTTTATTATTTTGAAGTTATGGTCAAGTCGCGTGAGAACGCGCACTCGATTTGGGGTTTACGTATCGTGACCATGCCATAGAAACCATACACATGGCCACGCTGATTTGTTAATTGCACCTAAAGAAAATTACGGTGTTTACGAGTTATGCCTTTCCTATTGTTGGAGATTAAATGTAAAAGCCCAAGAATTATGGAAATTTATGCTGGGGAATATTATCTATTTCAAAAGATCAAATACAGCTTTGGTGTTTCGCTATTGGATGAACTTAAAGCAAACTCGGATTATTTTACATTGTTGAAATCCCTTTATAACTTTGATCAAACTAATAGGAAAATCCAACTGATTAGGCATTCGAGAAACTGCTTTGGTTTGTTATTAGGAGATACTAACTTGATTGGGGACAAATAAACCATTAAATCTTCACGGTAGTATTGTTATGGCCAAAAACTATGAATTGGGGCTTAATCGAAGTCCTGATTCCTAATATTTAGCAACTAACATAGCAAAGGATGGGTTAATCTTGGTCGTATTTATCAATAACTAGGCCTTGCAATTTTGCTTTGAATAGCCCATTAGGCGAACTCTAGTATTTGAGCTTAAAGAAACAAATTGACATAGGTCCACAGATGCGGGCCTGAGTGTAGCCAGGCCCACGACACGTGACAAACCATTATAAGAAATTAAACAGTGGCTCAGGCCCAATAAATAACATGACAACAATTATGAGAAGTTAAACGGGTTTTACAAAGTCTGTTTAAAAATTATCGTACTTTAACGAATTAAAAGGAGCTATATTCATGCCTTGATTGCAATAAACTATGATTTGAAGATGGAACAAAACTAATACAATGACCTACATTATACAAAATAATATCTGATTAATTCTAAGCTTCCATTCTATGAGCTTCCTTGATGAGATCTGTTTCCAGTGTGGTTTCCCTTCTTCAAACTACTTCCAAATTTACAAAGACATAGCCATTGGGCTACTCTTCGTAAATTGGTTTGGCTATTCTAGTAATCCAACAGATAGAAAATATATTAGGCTTTATTCAGCTATTATTAGTAATCTTATTGAAACAGAAGTCGTTAGTGGAAGGTGTAGATCATCATCAGTAGTGAACAATCAATACAAAGGTCAATCCAAGAAGGCAAACTAAACAGAATTTTGTACCTAGCATGCTAGATATATAAGACTAAACACACAAATATATCATTACAATTAGGCTAGATCTGCATAACAGAAGAATTCAATAACGAAAACCAACTAGTCACTTCATGGATTCGAACTAATATGCTGAGAATACAACAACAGGCCAATAAAAAAACAAACAAGCATTCCTTTCACAATTCATTATCACATCTTTTTCTTATATCGCCGCATGAGCCTTACATTTAGATTTTTTTGAAATATTTTTTCCCAAATAGCTACATGTACTTTAGCCCCCTTACATCGCTGTGTGGCTTCAAGTAAATCCCTTACTAGTAACACACACACAAATTCCCACCTTATGTCACCACATGCACATTAACCCCTATCCTTATTCGCCGCATGCACATCAATATCACAACACAATAACAACTCATACCACAAGTGCCCATATGCCATAAAATTCCAAAATCAACAATACCAAAGTAACCACAACATATATTCCAGAGATCAACCACACTGCGAACAACAACAACAACAACAACCCAGTGTAATCCCCCTTAGTGGGGTCTGGGGAGGGTAGTGTGTACGCAGACCTTACCTCTACCCTGGGGTAGAGAGGCTGTTTTCAAATAAACCCTCGACATCCTTCCCGCCAAGAACTTCTCACCTTGCTCTTGGGGAGCCTCGAACTCACAACCTCTTGGTTGGAAGTGGAGGTTGCTTACCATCAGAGCGACCCCTCTTGTCCTAAATAATAACACAATGCGAACAAAAATCTCAATAATAACAAAATGAATGAGAATTACTCAACAAGGAAAGATATCTCAACAATCAACAACTTCAACCTCAATGTGATAATAGCTTTCATAACTTCATCTTCAATAACTCAAAATGAAGGTATTTCCACGAATGGACAACTTGTAGTAACAACTACAAATAAGAATAACTCGACAATAAAGGAGGTAACATGACAATAAGGGAGATAACAAAGGCAATTAAGGAGGTTCGTGGGATCAGTTCTTGCCGTTAATGGAGTTTGCGTACTACAATAACTATCAATCAAGCATCTAGATGGCTCCCTATGAGGCATTATATGGTAGACGGTGTCGTCGCCGGTTGAATGATTTGAGCCAGGAGAGGCTCGGTTATTGGGTACAGATTTAGTATAGGATGCCTTGGATAGGGTTAAGATTATTCAGGATAGGCTTCATACAGCTCAGTCCAGGCAAAAGAGTTATGCCGACCGTAAGGTTCGTGATGTGGCATTTATGGTCGGAGAGTGAGTGTTGCTTCATGTGTCGCCCATGAAGGGCGTGATGAGATTTGGAAAGAAGGGCAAGTTAAGCCCTAGGTTTATCAGGCCTTCTGAGATCCTTAATTGAGTGGGAGAGGTGGTTTACAGACTTGCATTGCCACCAGGCTTATCAGCGGTACATCCAGTATTTCATGTGTCCATGCTTCAGAAGTATCACGGTGATCCCTCCCACGTATTAGATTTCAGCACTGTCTAGTTGGACCAGGATTTGACCTACGACGAGGAGTCGATAGCTATTCTAGACCGGCAGGTTCGTCAGCTGAGATCGAAGAGTTACCCTTCGGTTCGTGTGCAGTGGAGAGGTCAGCCTATTGAGGTAGCTACTTGGGAGTCTGAGTCCGATATGAGGAGCAGATATCCCCACCTTTTCACCGCCTCAGGTATTTTTCTATGTCCGTTCGAGGACGAACAATTGTTTTAGAGGTGGAGAATGTGATGACCCAAAAGGTCATCTCGTGTTTTTGAACCCAATTTGGGGTTTCGAGGCCTTCCAAACCTCATTTCCTTCCTCCTCGATTTGCGTGCGTAGTACGGGCGCGTTTTCGGAAAGCCTTTGTGTGAAAATTTGAGGAAAATGATAAGTTTTTCCTTTAATATTGATTTAAGTTGACTTCGGTCAACATTTTTAGTACACAGACCTAGAGCCATGATTTGACGGTCCCGGAGGGTCCATAGTAAAATATGGGACTTGGGCGTATGCTCGGAATTGAATTCAGAGGTCCCTAGCACGAGAAATGAATTTTTGAAGAAAATTGTTAAACTAGAAATATAAAAGTTCATGGAAATTGAATAATATTTGAACTTATTGGTATCGAGCCCATATTTTCATTCCGGAGCCCGGTACAAGTCCGTTATATTACTTAAACCTTATATATGAAATTTGGTGAGAAACAAAGTTTATATGACGTGATTTGGACCCTCGGTTGTGAAAATATAAACTTTAAGTGTTCTTGAGAATTTTAGTGATTTTGATGCTAAATCCGTAGTTTTAGGTGTTATTCCAGCGACTTGATCGCCCGAGCAAGTTCATATGATGTGTTAAGACTTGTATGCATGTTTGGTTTGGAGCCCCGAGGGCTCGGGTGAGTTTCGGGTAGGCTATAGGATGTCTAAGTTTAGAAAAGACCTGGTGTAGGATAGTTGCAGAGTTGCAGGTCTCTGAACCTAAGAGTGCGGCAGCGGAGTAAAATTCGCGGACCGTGATGGAATTTCGTTGATCGCGGTGGGTAAGGCCAAATTTCCGCGGCCATGCCCAGTATTTTGCGGACCAAAGTGAGGTTCGCGGACACGCCCAGTATTTTGCGGGCCGCGTAATGGGGATCAGAGAGAGCTATTTCAATGAGACTTTTCATCTATTTCTCACTTTTTCAAAACCCTAAAACAAAAGAGGCGATTTTTCAAATACTTTTTTCTTCCCGAAATCATAAGTAAGTGATTCTTAACTCCTTTCTTTCACTCTTTTACTTCTTTTTACTAGATTTCATCTTAGAATCTAGGGTTTTCTTGGTGGAATTGGGAATTTTTGGGTAGAACTTATGAATTTTGAAATTTGGGAATTTAGACCTCAAATTGAGGTCGGATTCCAAAACCAATTGTATATCTAGGCTCGGGGGTGAATGGGTAATCGAGTTTTGGTTCAAATTTTGGATTTGGATCAAGTGGCCCAGGTGTTGACTTTTGTTGACATTTTCAAAAATGACCTATATTGAATTCATTGCTATCGTGGGTAGTTCCTAAGGCTTAAATTGAATCGTTTTGTTGGTAATTTGGTAGATTCTATTGGTTCGGAGGCTTTGTGTGAGATGAAAAGCTATGATTGAGCTTTGAGATCAGCTGTGAAATCGAGGTAAGTATTGTGGCTAACCTTAGCTTGAGGGATTAGGTGTTGTTGCCTTATTTGATACTTGTTTAATTGTTAAGTATGACGTATATGTGTGGTGACAAGCATTTATACGTTGTTATCGGGTCATAGCATGCGAGTGAGTCTTATACTTGTGACCGTTGTGTTTCTCTATTCGTATTGTTCCTGCTTAAACCAGTTATTACTCATGTTAAACAAGTCTTATTATGTTTTTCCTAGTTTTGGATATTGGTTGAGTATTGGCTCGAGTTGAGATTTCTATCGAGAAATTAAATGATGAAACGAAGTTGTGTGATTGTGATGCCCTTGCCGAGTTGTTATTGTTTTTGTCGTTTCTTATGGTGAGGAAGAGTGATAAAGCATGAAGGGTGATGCCGTACACATTTATATTATTCATATGGTGAGGGAGAGTGATAAAGCACGAAGGGTGATGCCATGCACATTTCTATTATTCATATGGTGAGGAAGAGTGATAAAGCACGAAGGGTGATGCCGTGCACATTTCTATCATTGATTGCATGGTGAGGATTGAGAGTAAAAGCACGAAGGGTAATGCCGTGCATTTTCTGTTTGTTGTGTTTATTTGTTGTTATCGGTTCAGGTGTACTAGCTGTTTAGATTCCTTTACTACTGTGCTTCTGTATGTTGGAACCCCCATAACATGTTACCCCTTCATGTTCATTCCTGCTTAGCTTTTATTACTTGTTATTCTGTTAGTGTATTGTTTAACTGCACAAGTTTATGTTGGTTGTCGTGTCCTAGCCTCGTCACTACTTCGCCGAGGTTAGGCTCGGCACTTACCAGTACATGGGGTCGGTTGCACTGATACCGCGCTCTGCACTTTTTGTGCCGATCCTGATACTGGACCATACTGATCAGAGTTTGGGGTTGCTACCTTTAGTCCACAGGAGACCCAAGGTAGATCTACCGGTGTTCGCAGACCCTGGAGTCCCCTTCCCTCTATCTTAGTTCCTGTTTTCTTTTATTCCGAAAATAGATATATTTTTCCTGTAAACCAGTATTTATAGAAATTCTTAGACGTTCATGGATTGTGACACCAGATCTTTGGGGTAGTCGTGTTTTAGAATTTTAAACTGTTATAAAATTTCCGCATTTCACATCTGTTTAGCTTTAATTTTTATTCATTATTGTTTTGGTTAGATGATTAAGGTGTTAGAACCATATCTGTTGGCTTGCCTTGCATTCAAAAGTTAGGTGCCATCACGATCCCGATGGTGGGAAATCCGAGTCGTGACATTAATTGAAAAAACTCCCTATTTTTCGAACAAAGAAGGTGTGACAGCTCTCTGGCGACTCTACTGGGGAACAAACCCAAAATCTCTGGTTTAGGGTTCAGAATTCGATCTTAGAATAAATGTTATACTTGACTTTTATTTATTATTTGATTTTTATGTGTTTAAGTCTAATGTGCTAAATGCCGCTTTTTACCGATTTGATATTTTTTGGAGTGTATATTAAAATGTTACGAAACCCTTCTTCTCTCAGAGTCTTCTAAATCTTCTGGGAAGCGCACGCTGGCATGCCTTCTTTTCTGTTAGAGTCATACCCTAATTTTAGAACGAGGATCGAATCAGTTGTAAAGCCGGATGACCTTTTGGTTCCCGGTACGTTTCCCTCCCCCCCCAACTCGAATTGTCCGCTCGGGTAAGCCAGGTCTAGAAAAACACACCCCAGGATTTAAATCTAGAAAAACATAGCCTCATGCCAGATCCCTAGTAGGAACGTTTGTTTGCATCACGTGCATTTGACTTTGGGGACTCAACACAGGGGTTAGGTCTGTTTAGGACAAGTATACCCAAATTAAAAGACCATCCTAATGTATCTTACATGCTACTTGTGCATTTATTTGTTTCGGCTTGCATGTTGACTGACTTCTAGAATAGGGGAAAAAATCAAAAAAAAATCAATAGTGAGGTAGGAGAGAGAAAATTCACCCAGTTCTGAAAAATCCAGAAATTTGAAAGATCCCGAAACTCTGCGGAAATTTTAAAAAAGAAAGAAAAAGGCCATTTCAAAATAAGCCAATGTTTCAAAAGTCATATTTTCTTGTTGTGTCAAAACTTACCAAACTACGTGGGTTTGATTCTCACTGGATGTGAGATACGTAGGCAACCTTCATCAGGTTTGGCCTAGTATTGCGAAAATAACCAAAAATATGAAATGCTGTAAATTGTCATAAATAAAGTCAGTTGACATCGTTTTTGTCCAAAATAGCCAAAAATGTCCCGAAGGGACGCCGGAAGGCCGGTTTTGCAAGAATAGTCATCTATGGTTCCTTTTCAATTTTTAGGCCACTTAGCAAGCATAGGGGTAGCATGTGGGCCGGTCCCGGCCCTAAACGGGTCAAGTGGGCCGGTCTCATGGGCCGTAGTCCCGGTCCCCGACTGGTCCTTAAATAAACGGGCTTAGCGGTCCCAGGCTAAACGATCTTTTTGTAGGAACCGGCCCGGGACCGAGCCCAAGAACTCATGGTCCGGGCTAAACGGGTCGGGCCCGTAGGCTAAGTAGGCTAAGTGGGCTTAACGGCTAAATAGTGATTTTATAAAAAAAATTAAATAGAAATTAAAGACAAAAAAATGTTAAAAAAATATCTAAGGTAGTGAGTTGTAAAGTTATTATAGAATTGTGACCTAAATATTTTAATTCAAATTTAAAGACAAAAATAATGTAAAAAGATATTCAAAGCAATGCCTTGTAATTTTATTATATCATTAGAAAATATTGCAATATCTTTCTTAGTCTTCCTCTCCCCCCCCCCCCGCCCCCAATGGAATGAGCACAACAAGGTGCTAATACCCCCATTGAGAAGAAAAAGAAACTAATCAAGGTGTGCCAAAATACAAGTTACATAATACATACTAATTTTTGTTCGTACAAGTTACATGGTATCTCTTACAAACTTCATAAATCCTTCAAGGTCCAAAGGAATTTCCATTGGTGGTGGTGGAAAAGTAGTTTGGTCATTGCTTCTTCCATTGTCGAGCGAAGCAACATCCTCCGCAAGTTCAGCTAGTATTTCTTTGTAAGATTCATCTTCCTCTGGTTGTGATTCAGCAAGTCCAAAATTTCTTCTTTCTGAACGGATCCAATCTCTGAAAAGTACTAATTTTTCCAATCTCTCCCTCATAGACGCTCTATAATCACCGATTTGAAGTCTTTCTTGACTGAAAGCGCTCTCTGATGCACTGTTAAAGCTTGAATAGTTAAAATATCTCTGGCCATTATTGAAAGAACCGGAAAGTATTTTTCTTTGTCCTTCCACCATTGCAAAAGATTAAAGGAGCCGTCGAGATTCACTTCCTCAATTTGCTGCAACAAATAAACTTCAAGCTTATTTAGTTGTGAAAAATCATTACTACTAGAACCAAAAGAACCCCGAAACCTCGCCCAAGCACTAAGTGCTCTTACTTCCGTTGTTCTTTTAGATGATTGAGAATCAGAAGAAGAAGGAGTTGGAACATTTGGTCTAGCATGAATTAATGCAACTTGATAAACATTATAAATAGTTTGAGCATTTATTCTAATTGAGGCTATTGCTTCCGGAAGTTTAGGCAACTCATTATCTTCAAGTGCTAAACCATTATGAACAGTTTCATACCAAAATTGAGGACCTCCTAATGTCATACAAGGATTTGAAAAAGCAGCAACACCATAAATAGGGGGAATAGGGAAAAACTATTTTTTATACTTTTTTCTCATAGAATCAATAACAAGTTGATAAATTTCTCCACCCTATGAAAAATAAGCAAACAAATTTGCAAGTTTTGCAATATAAACTAAACAGTTAGAAATAGTCGGATAATATTGCCCAAAAAATTCATTTGTAGCAATATAAAATTTTTCTAAAAAATCAACAAGCATTTTAACATTAGCCCAATCCCCATTCATAAGGTAGTCGTTATCATCACTTACATGTGCATTAAACGTTGAGCTTATGAGGTTTTCATATTCATATGCAACAATCAAACTTTCATACATTTAATCATTCGGCAAGCCCAAGGCGATTGGGAAAATTGAGGCATCAAACTCATCCCGTACATGCAATACGTGGAGGACCTCAGCAAATGGTTCAAGTCCGTTGAGTTCAAGTATATCCCTCAATTCCACAATGAGTTAGTTGATGCACTAGCTACTTTGGCCTTAATACTGCCATACCCAGGTAATGTTCATATTGACCCACCGGAAATGCAGGTTCGAGAAAGACATGGTTACTGTAACGCAATTAAAATAGAGCCAGATGTCCAGCTATGGTATCATGATATCAAAGATTTTTGAAAACAAAAGAATATCCCGAGCAAGCCAGTGGGAATTAAAAGAGAACTATCAGAAGGCTTGCAAGCAATTTATTTTTTATTGGAGAGGTCCTATACAAAAGAACTCCAGATCTGAACCTTTTGAGGTGTGTAGATTCTCGAGAAGTTGAAAAAATCATGAATAAAGTGCATTCAGGAGTATGTGGGCCTCACATGAATGGGTATGTCCTTGCAAAGAAAATCCTCTGGGAAGGTTATTATGGGATGACTATGGAAAAAGATTGCTTTAGTTTCGTCCGAAAATGCCATCAGTTCTAGATACACGGTGACCTGATTCATGCATCGCCTTCAGAGCTACATCCTATGTTAGTGCCTTGATTGTTCGTTGCCTAGGGCATGGATGTTGTTGTTCCAATCGAGCCGAAAGCTTCAAATGGGCACAAATTCATCTTGGTTGCCATTGAATATTTCACAAGGTAGGTCGAAGCAGTCACTTTCAAAGACGTCACTAAGTAAGCAGTGGTGGACTTCATGCATTCCCATATAATTTGTCGTTTTGGTATTCCTAAGACTATCATCACAGACAATGCTGCAAATCTGAACACCCACTTGATGAGGGAGGTATGCGAACAATTTAAAATTACTCATCGTAACTCTACCCCTTATCGGCCCAAAGCTAATGGCGCCGTTGAAGCTGCAAACAAGAACATCAAGAAGATCCTTAGGAAAATGATTCAGGGTTCCAGACAATAGCACGAAAAGTTGCCATTTGCATTATTGGGATATTGCACAACCGTGTACATATCAGTTGGGGCCACTCCCTACTTATTGGTTTGTGGCACTGAAGCTGTAATACCTGCAGAAGTTTAGATTCCCTCTCTTTGGATCATTGTTGAAGCCAGGATCGATGATGATGAATGGGACAAGACCCAGTTGGAACAGTTGACTATGATTGATGAAAAGCGGATGACTGCAGTTTGCCACGGGCGGTTGTATCAACAAAGAATGGCTCGTGCCTACAACAAGAAAGTACGGCCCAGAAAATTTGAAGTAGGGCAACTCGTTCTGAGGCGTATCCTCCCGCATCATGAAGAAGCCAAAGGAAAATTTGCTCCAAATTGGGTCTGTATATTATAAGAAGTGTGTTTCCAAAGGGAGCATTATATTTGGGAGACATAAAAGGAAGTGACCTCGAGACAGCCCCGAGACAGCTGTCAATGCAGATGCGGTCAAAAAGTATCATGTTTGACCCCTTTTCATAGTTTTAGCATGCTCCTATTAGGATGACGAAGGCTTTATTTCTCGCTACCCAAACACTATCAACCCTTTGCAAACCTGTTGAGGAGGTTCACTTTCTTTGATTACCCTCTTTGGAACCTGAAATTTACAACAACAAAAAAAAGGAAGAGAAAAAAAATGAATGAAAAAAATTGAAAATAAATAGAAACAAAAGAAAAGAAAAACAAAAGAAATCAAAAACAAAGTTCCTTGAACTACGTTTGACTTGATTCCGAATGGATACGTAGGTAACCTCTCTCTGGGGTTCAGTCACACCAAAACAAAAATTCACATTCTCCCAAAAGTTGAAACTGGGGCAGATGTCATAAAGGTTTGGCGATGGTTTCGCCTGAAAGGTTCCAAAGTTGTAATTTAATCCAAATTCTTTTTACCCAAATCCTTTTCAAGTCTTCTGATTAATCGGCGAGAATGTTCAAGAATCGGAGGATACAATTACTTGGATCTGATGCAACAAAAATGAGAGTCTTGTTGGTGAAAACCCTTGCAGGCATCGTAAGGAGATGGTAAGTAGAGAAATTAAAATGAGAGAGTCTTGTCAGTGAAAACTCGCAAAGAGCACTGTAAGGTGATGGTGAGAAGAGAAATGAGAGAGGTCAGCTAGTAAAAACCCATAAAGGGCACTATTGATCGAAAAGAGGATCCCCACAGCCATTGGCGTCGATGCAATCTTGGAAAAGGTTTCTCGGTTTCGAGGCAAAAGTCGTGATGAATTTCTGAGAGTCAGACGGTTTACACAGATTAGGCATCCAGTCCAAAAGGCATGTCATGTTCATTAAAATCTGCATGTACTCCAAATAAGTCCTTATTTTCTTTCCCCGAAAGGGATACCTCTATTCTAAATTCATTGTCCATTCCATTTTTTATTTTTCTTTGAATCCCCTTTGGTCTAACTTTGTTCCAAAACTAAGACAAAGAAGGGATGTTAAGACTGATTTACAGGGTTCTCATTTGATACAAGCTAATATGCGAAAAAGGCACCCAGCCTCGGTAGGGGCATCAAGTCCACCTCGACTGGCCATGGCAGCCGATGTTTTGAAATGAAAACTCTCGAAAAAAAATCAAATTAAAGTGCCTACAAGGTCAAATGAAGTTGAAAAGGTTGATTCCCGCATGACTAATCGTCATGGAAAAGTTTTGGAAAAGCCAAGGGTTCTTCGGGGCCAGAAGAGCAATCGGTATTCAGAAACCAACTAGTTGCAGGTGAAATTATCATCAAAGAAGCCGTTGAGATCAAGTGACTGGAACACTCAAGACCACAAAACCAACCACCATATCAAACTAACAATTGTTCTTTGTTGGAAAAATAGGAAACATGTGCAATCAAAAAGCAACCTTGCAAGAAAGCATGTGCAACCAAAAGAAATTGCGCGGAGACTAAAATAGCTCTGCAGTATCCACAACACCAAAATGGAAGTCTTCTCCAAATTCTTTCCGCATTTTACTCATCCTCTTAATAAAAAGAAGAAAGGAAAGAAAGAACATTCAAAATCATGGTAGCATAGGGCACACCAATCCCTAGCTGCATTTTCCAACATATGGTTTCCACTCCCTAGTTGATTTTGTTTTTAGACATAGGGTCTCCACTCCCTAGTATTCTTTTTCTAACATAGGGTCTTCACTCCCTAGTCTTCTTTTCCAGCATAGGGTCTCCACTCCCTAGTTGATATTATTTCAGACATAGGGTCTCCACTCCCTAGTCTCTTTTCTAGCATAGGGTCTTCACTCCCTAGTTGATGTTATTTCAGACATAGGTTCTCCACTTCCTAGTCTCTTTTACAATATAGGGTCTCCACTCCATAGTTGATTTTATTTCAGACATAGGGTCTCCACTCCCTAGTATCTTTTCCAACATAGGGTCTCCACTCCCTAGTTGATGTTTAGTTTAGACATAGGTTCTACACTCCCTAGTCTCTTTTTCCAACGTAGGTTCTCCACTCCCTAGTTAATTTTATTTTATTCATAGGGTCTCCACTCCCTAGTTTATCTCATTTTAGATATAGGGTCTCCGCTCCCTAGTCTTTTTTCCCAACATAAGGTATACCAATCCTTAATTGAGGCACCATTTAGACAATCAGGGTACACCATTCCCAAAGAATCATGTTCTCCTAGGGTATACCAATCCTAACCTTTTATTGCTTTTAATAATGAATTACTATAGAGTTACGTTACAAATAACTCACAAAATTTTCCTAGTGAAATATGTGGTAGAAAATTTCATTTATTTATTTGTTTTGGTGTTTGAGTAGGTTTTACCTTGAGGCATATGGTTCGATATGACCAAAAGAAGAAGTCTCAATCCAGAATAAAGAAAAGAAGTGAATCCAAAAAGCAGAAGCGGACGGAAAAGATGTGAACTACTCAAGACATGACCGAAGTTGCAAGAATTGCATGTCCCTTTTTGATCAGAAGAAGCCGTAGAAGAATGAACTAACACATGCAGCAAGCAAGCATCAAGGTTCATTCCAGAGTCTGCGCGAAAAACCATCCAAGACTCAAGATCAAGCTTCAAAAGACTTATAGATAGGAATCTTGTAACTCATAGCTGATAGGTTTGTTTAGTTTCTTTTCATTTTGATTTTGGTGTAATAAGGAGTTCAACAAGCAGCAACATCAGTGAAATCACAGCTTCCTGGTATTCCCAACTACCAAAACTTCCAGAACTATATTTACCTGATTCCTTTGTATCCAAGGATATGTAGGCAACCTCGGAGGCAAGGTTCAGTCAAACTTTTTCAAAATGCTTCTCCATGGCGTGTCAAACGGGAAAATATTGCTCGTAATTGCTCACTTTATCTTATCCCGGAAACTTTTTATGTTTGCGAGCAAAGAGGGGCGGCTGTGAGCCTGTAATTTTTGCCCTAATGCAAATTACTCCCAAAAATATTCCAAAATAGTTTTTTAATTATTTCATAGAATTGTAGGAATTTTTCTTCATTTTTATCCAATTTGTTTGCAATTATTTGAATTGTTCATGCATATTTAGAAGTGTTTTAAACCATAAAAATCATTAAAAATGTTCAATTCTTCGTCTCATAGCATTTTAGATCTTAATTGAATTTAGGATTTAATTACATTAATTAAATCCATTATCAAACGAAAATCACAATAAATACAATAGTCATTTTTACATTTTTAGCTTTTAGTTTTAAATTAGTAACTTCCTTTCATTAGTTCACATTGTAAGTTAATTAGTTAATTAATTGTTAGATAAAGTAGTAAAGAGTTTAATTTTACAATTTTAGTTTACCTATTATGATAGTTTAATTAATGACTAAGAGATGAAAGAAAAGAAGCACAGAAAAGGGGTTTGTTTTTAGACGGACTGGGCCAACCCGTGAACGACCCAATTGCCAAACGCTCCACATCACCCAGCCCAATCTCCACCTCTGTCCGGTCCGGATTCCCCCTAACTAAACGACACAGTTTTAGTAACGCCAAATCATGGCCATCCATCTAATTTGATCTTACAGTACGGAACTGACCTCCCCTTTCCCTTAAATATGTTCGAACACCCCCTCCCCCCAAAAAAGCCCTTAGAGACCCCTTCATTTCTTCTTTCATTTCCTCTCATCTCTATCGCTCAAACCCTAGGCGCCCCAAAAATCCACCCTCGGCGACTCACCTCCAAACACTCTCAACTTGTCGCCATATAATCCCCAACACTCCTTCATCATGAACCCACCATCAATTTCCCAAAAGCTCCACCAAACACGTCAATTTTCAGATCTAGAAATCACATGAAACCCAAGTTCGCCCATTTCTATTTGTTCGTTCCAATTCGGTCGTTTGAGTTTGAAATCGACATCAGTCAATTGCTCTTGAGAAGAGCAATTGCTTGATGGCAGTTTTAGCTCATTGCCTGGCCATTGGAGTCCAGAGAAATACCAGTGATCGCCGTAAATTTTTCTTTCTGGTTAAATCTGGTTTTGTTGGTAATCTCTTTGGCCTTTTCTTTCTATGTTCAAGTTAATTATGCTTTAGTTGGTTTCATTTGCATCAGTCTAAGTTTAGTGATTATGTGCACAGTTAGCCATTATTCATGCCTAAATTTGTGATGACCCGGTAGGTCTTCTTATGAACTTAAACCATATTCTGTGTTCTGAGGCCTTAAAACCCTCATTTTATTTTTTCTCGATTTGCGTGCACAGCCCGGCATGTTTCCGAAAAGCTTTTGTGTTGAAATTTGATAAAAATAAGAATTTTTGATTAAAAACTTTATTTGAGTTGACTTCGGTCAATATTTTTGGTAAATTAACCCGGATTCGTATTTTGACAGTCCATGTGGGTTCGTATTAAAATATGGGACCTGGGCGTATGCCCGAAATTGGAATCGGAGGTCCCTAGCTCGAGTTATTAATTTTTGTTGAAAATTATGAGTATGAAAATTCAATGGTTTTTAAGAAATTCTTAATATTTGATCTTGTTGTTATCGGGTTTGTATTTTGGTTACAGAGCCCGATACAGTTTCAATATAATATTTAAGGCTTAACTATGAAATTTGAAAAAAACGGAATTGGTTTGACGTGATTCGGACGTCCGGTTGAGAAAATAGAGATTTCAAAGTGTTCTTGAGAATATCATTTGATTTGGTGCTAAATTCATAATTCTAGGTGTTAGTTTGGCGATTTGATTGCGCGAACAAGTTCGTATGATATTTTAAGACTTGTGTGCATATTTGGTTTGGAGCCCCGAGGGCTCGGGTGAGTTTCTGATAGGCTACGGAGTGTTTCGAACTTAGAAATTTGTTGGTGTGCTTTAGTTCTTGTTGCAAAGCCTCTGGTCTCACAATTGCGAAACAAAGCTTCACATTTGTGACAACTGCTGGGTTCGCATTTTCGACCTACTCATCGCATTTGCGAAGAGTGGCTGTGGAGGCCAATGTTCGCAATTGCGATGGGAACTGGGAAGGAGCGTTCTTCGCATTTGCGACCATGTCTTGCCCATGTTCGCATTTGCGAACTATTTCTCGCATTTGCGAACAATGCAGAAGTGAGAAGGGGTTCGCATTTGCGATGCCTCCTTCACATTTGCGGGCTTCGCATTTGCGAAGCCCAGGTCGCATTTGTGACATCTGCAGCTGGGTAAATTAGACTTGGATGGAATTTTTCATCCATTCTTTAAATTTTCAAAACCTAAAACTCAAGAGGCGATTTTCCAAAGATTTTTTCTTTCCCAAATCATAAGTAAGTGATTCTTAACTAGTTTCTTTCAATATTTCACTTCATTTTACAAGATTTCAACCTATAATCTAAGGTTTTCATGGTGGAATTGGGGATTTTTGGGTAGAAATTAGGGATTTCGAAATTTGGGGATTTAGACCTCAAATTGAGATCGGATTCCAAAACTAATTGCATATCTAGACTTGGGGGTGAATGGGTAATCGGGTTTTGGTCCGAATTTTGGGTTTGGACCAAGCGGTCCCAAGTGTTGACTTTTGTTGACGTTTTCAGTAACGACCTAAATTGAGTCCTTTGTTATCGTGGGTGATTCTTAAGGCTTATTTTGCAACGTTTGGTTGGTAATTTGGTAGATATTGTTGGTTCAAAGGCGTGTTTGAAAGGAAAAGATGTGATTGAGTTGTGAGTGGCCTTTGGTTCGAGGTAAGTGGCTTGTCTAACCTTGTGTGGGGGAACTCCCCTTAGGATCTGGTACTGTTTGATATGTGAGCGACATGTACGTAAGGTGACGAGTGCGTACATGAGCTATTTGTTAAAAAAAACCCATTTTCATTAAGCAAATATCTGTTTTTCCTTTAAATGAACAACACTAGCATATGTAGCTATCCTGTTTACCTTAGGAAATCATGCCTACGTGCCTTATTTGTCTTTCTGAACTCTGTGCAGCATGTTTTAGTGAAATTTCCTGTTCTTCCTTGACTGGGACTTAATCTAAATTGTGATTTCTTGCTGTAACTATTATCTCTATTTGGTTGAGCTACATATTTACTTTGGGACTACGAAACGGTATTCCGGGAGATCCTCCTACACTGCATATTTAATTTGGGACTACAGAACGATATTCCGGGAGATCCCATAGCACTGTATATTTACTTTGGGACTATGGAACGGTATTCTGGGAGATCCCTTTGCACATTTACGTTTAGGACTATGGGACGGTATCCCAGGAGATCCCCCTGTTGCTATTACTTCTGAGTTGTTGGTTTCTTTTGAGTTCTTTTCCTGTTAGATTTTCGTATCATTTTGCTGTAATATTCTTTCTGTCTTATTTCATTATATTTATACCAATAGGGCCCTGACCTGATCTCGTCAAGACTCGACCGAGGTTAGGCTTGGCACTTACTAGGTACCATTGTGGTGTACTCATGCATTTTCTGCACATGTTTTCAGTCTTCCAATGAAGTCACTACTTTGCTTCTATTTAAAGGTTGAAAATAACACTATTATGTCATGCCCCAAAATCCACTATAGGGCGTGATGGCGCCTAATGCTCCTGTCAGACAAGCCAACAATAATTGATCAATTTAATTCTCATTTGATTACTTTCGAAATCATAAATTTTAATAAGGAAGGGAATTTACACTTTTTAAATCCACGGAAACGTACAAATTTTTGTAGTTTATAAGAAAAATGAAAGGCGATGATAATATACTGAACCGTAAGCGTCATCTAGCATATCCCAAAACCCGGTGTCAGAAGTGCATGGGCATTTATGTGACGACCCGGCCGGTCGTCTTAAGAATTTACACTCTTATCTCCTATCTATTTTCCCCGTGTTTATTCCTGCTATTTTGATTTCCTAGGATGTTCGATTTTGAGTTTCGGAGAGTTTTGGGACACTTAGTCCCTAAATGAGAACTTAAGTTTGGGAAACTAGACCGTAGTCGTCGAAACAGTACGAAGACAGCCTCAGAATGGAATTCTGATGGTTCTGTTAGCTTCGTTGGGTGATTTCGGGTTTAGGAGCGTGATCGGATTGTATTTTGGAGGTCCGTAACTAATTTTGGCTTGAAATGCCAAAGGTCGAATTTTTGAAGTTTCCGGTTCGATAGTGAGATTTCGATCCGAGGGTCAGAATGGAATTATTGAAATTGTAGTAGCTCCGTAGTGTTGAATGTGACGTGTGTGCAAAATATTAGGTCATTCGGACGAGGTTTGATAGACCTTTTGATTGAAAGCGTAATTTGTGAGTTTTTGAAGTTCTTAGGCTTGAATCCGATGTTAAATTGGTGTTTTGATGCCGTTTTGAGCATTCCGAAGGTTGGAACAAGTTTGAATGATGTTTTATGACTGGTTGGCATGATTGGTTGAGATCCTGGGGGCCTCGGGTGAGTTTCGGGTGCTTGACGGAAGTTGAATTTGGACTTAGGGAGATTTTTGTATTGCTGAACCTGTTATAACCGCACATGCGTGTGTGTGACCGTAGGTGCGGTGCCGGAGAAGCGGTTATTGGACCGCAAAAGTGGAAAGTTGGTCTAGCTCCAGGAGCCGAAGGTGCGAGAAGGGTAACGCACCTGCGAGACCACAGGTGCGGAAGGTCTATTGCAGAAGCGGAAAATGGATTTAAGTGAAATGTCACAGATGCGACCATGTCCTCACAGAAGCTGGACCGCAAATGCGGATTAACTGGGAGAAACATATAAATTCTTGCCTTCGCGAATTTGAGCTATTTTCACCTCTTTTCAAACGGGAAGAAGCCTTGGGGAGCATTTTCAAGAGAGATTTTCGGAGGAATTCATTGGGGTAAGATCTTTCTTCCCTAAACTCGTTATTGGGGTGATTTTTATCATTATAAACCTGAAAATTTATGAATAATCAGTGGTAATTTGGGGGTTAGGGCTTGACTAATTAGAGACTTTTGAGTGATGATTTGAGGGACCATTTGAGGTCCGATTTTGGTACTTTTGGTATGAATGAACTCATGACAGTGTGAGGATTTTGGAAATATGAATTTCACCCGATTCTGAGACGTGGGCTCGAGGGGTGTTTTGGTCATTTTACCTAATTTCGCGTCTTAGCTTAGAATTTCTTTGTAGAATCAGTTACTTAAAGTGTTATTTACATTATGAAATTGAATTGAATAGATTTGGTCCATTTGGAGTCGAGTACTCGTGGCAAGAGCGTGATTTCAGATTGATTTGAGCTGGTTCAAGGTAAGTGGCTTGCCTAACCTTGTGTGGGGGACCTCCCCCTTAGGATTTGGTATATTTGATAATTGAAATGCCTTGTACATGAGGTGATGAGTGCGTACTTGAGCTAATTGTTGAAAATCCGATTTTCTTTAAGTAATTTCAATTGTGTTCCTTTTCCCTGCTTTATACTACTTGCAATTTAAGCCTGCTGTTAGTTTAGAAAAAGCATGTTTAATTGACTTAATTATTTATTTGCTTAAACTGCCTTAATTATATTATGTGAAGCATGTTGAGTTAGAATTACCAGTTTAGTTGGTACGAAATTGAGCTTAATTGAGTATTCTTGTGTTGCTGTTGTGTGTTTTCTTTGGGACTACGGGACGACATCCCGGGAGATCCCCTGTACGTATTTATGATTTGAGTTGAGGTGCGGGATACCAAGAGATCTCTGGAAAGTGTGTTGAGGATACCAAGAGATCCTCGGGATACAAAGAGATCCTTGACATATATTGAGGATACCAAGAGATCCTCGGGATACCAAGAGATCCCTGGAATATATTGAGGATACTGAGAGATCCCCGGTTATTATCCTTGAATTTAGTGGTATTTCCTTGTGATTGTATTTATCTATGTTCCAGTTATTGTATTCCTTATTATCCTGTATTAAATTTTTACAGGCAGCTTTCAACTGTACTGCTTATCTTATTATGTCATCCTTATATTTATTTATTTAATCTCAGTAGGGCTCTGGCCTTCCTCGTCACTATCTGGTCGAGGTTAGGCTTGGCACTTACTGAGTACCGCTGTGGTGTACTCATGCCCTTTTTGTGCATGTTTTTATGTGCAGACCCAGGTACCTCCATGCAGACTTTCCACGCTTGAGTCGAGGCATTCGTAGAGACTCCGAGGTATATCTGCCGCGTCCGCAGATCGAAGAGTCCCTTTTCTACTCTCCCTTTTGTATTAGCCCTTCTGTACTTTGTATCTTTTGTTAGATATTCTGGAGTTAGATGTTGTAGACTTTCAAAGGCTTGTGATCATGAGATTTCGGGTTTTGGGAAAAATGTGTATAGCTTTCGAGAGTTATTATTGTGTATGCCAAGCGGCACTTTAAATTTACTGTTTTACTTCACTATTTTGGTTTTAAATTATTTCTTCCGCAAATTGGTTTATTTCTCCGCATTGTTAGGCTTATCTAGTCGTAGAGACTAGATGCCGTCATGATGGTTCACAGAGGGCAAACCAAGGTCGTGACAAGTTGGTATTATAGCTCTAGGTTCATAGGAGTCATGAATCACAAGCCGGTTTATTAGAGTCTCGTGGATCAGTACGGAGACATCTGTACTTATCTATGAGAGGCTATGTAACTGTTATCTTCTATTCTCTCACAGATGGTGAGGACACGCACTACCCAGATGATCAGGCAACCACGCCCCTATTGCAGATGTTAGAGGCCGGGGCAGAGGCCGAGGACGTGCACGTGGTGCAGCCAGAGCACCTTTGCGAGCTACCACCGAGCTACCACCAGCAGTTCCAGCTGTAGTCTAGGCACCTGATACGCCTACTACTACTACTACTACTACTCCAGCACTTCAGGAGACTCTGGCACAGTTCATGAGCATGTACACCACTTTGGCTCAGGCAACGTTGCTTTCCCTTGCTGCAGCTATGTCCCAGGCCGGGGGAGGAGCACAGACTCCCACTACCCGCACTCCTAAGCAGCGAGTGCATGTTGAGCAGGTCCCTGAGATTATTCATGTACAACCTGCAGTCCGAGATCAGCCCGAGGACAGGGCAGCGACTTCCGAGGATGAGCAGTTGAGGCTTGAGAGGTTCAAGAAGTACAAGCCTCTTGTATTCAGTGGTCTAGCATCAGATGATGCTTTGGGATTTCTAGATGAGTGTTACCGTATTCTCCGTACCATGGGTATATCAGGATCAAGTGGGGTTTCCTTCACTACTTTCCGGCTTCAAGGAGCCGCCTATGAGTGGTGGCGCACCTATGAGTTAGACAGTCCAGATGAGGCTGCTTTACTGACTTGGACTCAGTTTTCAGATCTGTTCCTGAGAAAGTATGTGCCTCAAAGACGCATGGCGCGCAGAGTTTGAGCATTTGCGCTAGGGTGCTATGACAGTCTCAGAGTATGCTGTTGTTGATACCCAATTTTTCCCTGTATATTTTTTATAAATGCAAAATACTTTCAAAATAGCATATGTATGCATATATAAGTATGTCCAAATATTTTAGTATTTTTCCTAATTTTTTAAAGATTTTTCTTTCAATTTATTGCCCTATTTTAGCAGTACAAAAACCAATAATTATTCCTCAAATTATCATTTTGGTGATTAACTTATTTTATTCTCATATTTATACCAAAATATAGTTAAGGTAATTTTTACACATTTTTACAAATTTATTTAGTATTTTTAAAGCTAAATTGCATATAATTTCAATTTCAACCTATTATAAGATTTAATTGCGTTTATAATTACAAAATTGATTCCAATATTTTTTATTTAATATTTATACATTATTAATTAGTTTTGTACCTTTAATTTATTTCTAGAAATCATTTACTATTTTTTATAAAATGAAAAGGGGAAAAGTGGCTATTTAAAATACTAGCCCTATTTCATTTCAATTGTAGCCCAAATCAACCCCCATATTAAACCCAATTGCAATTTTAAATTACCCGACTCCTGACCCATTTATCCAACCCGCTCGGTTCCCCTTTTGATCCAGGCCGTTGATCAAAATGATCAACGACCACGATTCTACCTTTCCTTTTTTAGTTCACAAACACCCCATCCCTAAAATCATTTTCATTCACCCGCCGCCTCTGAAACCCCTATTCTCTCTCAAACTCTCTCGAACCTTCCCTAACCCTAGCCGCCTCTCATCCTCTTCCACCTCAAAACCCACCGGAAACCATGGCTTCCCAAGCTGTGAGGGCCCTATACTCACCTCCCCTTGCTCTTACACATATGATACCTGAAGATGCGAGGCCAGGCCTCGAAGGTTGGCACCCAGACCTCTGCCGATTCAAGGTTCCAGAGTCATCGCCGGCCTTGCTCCAGCGTACCAAAGTGTTTTGAGCCTGGTTCTGACCTCTCCGACTCGTATCAGTGACCTTTTCAAAGCCTTTCTCATTTCTAGGGTTCTTCTGAAACCCTAACCCTTCGAGGTTTTCTCCGATCTCTTTAGATCCATTGTGTATTTGTGCTCTCTTTGAGTTTTCAAACGATCTCCCTAACTTTTCTTTCGAAAATTACTTTTCAAAGTCCTTCTTTTACGATTTAGGGTTTTCTGAAAATGCTTAAGTATTTCTTTGACTTTCTTTTCCCTTTCTTTTGTGTGTATTTGCCTCTACTGTGTTCTATGTTTTCCTTCTACCATGTATGTTCTTCTACTATGCTTTCTATATTTCGTTCTTGTATGTTCTTCTACTGTACTTTCTATACTATGTTCTTGTATGCTTTTCTACTATGTCGTGCTATTTTCGTCTACTATGTTCTGGTATGTTTCGCCTACTGTATTCTTCTACCAAGTTCTTACTATTTTTCTTCTATTGAACTTTGTTTAAGTTTCTTTTAAAAGGATCTTCTTAAGCATGCTTTCTTCTACTATTCTTAGCAGTCTTTTCTCATCATGTTTCGAATTAGTTTCTTTACTCTGTTTGCCTTGAACCCCTCTACTGTATTTGCATGCTATTCATGAGTTCTGTTGCTGGAAGAAGCATGTTAGAAGTTTCAGTTCTTTTCTGAAACCTCTAAACATGTTTCGATTTGACTACTTGCCTCCTCATCTCTATACTTGATTCAAGGTGGAAACCCTAAAATTTGGGGGTTCTGCCGAGGTTTGATTGAACTAGAGTTTTATTTTAGAACCCTTAACTCTTTCAGACTGACTTTGAGTCTCTGAACTGAGTTTGGACGTCTTTGTTTTCATACAATGCTGAACATTTTGCTAAACTCTTCTACACTGGATTTTTTCTACTGATTTACACGACAGTCTTCTTTCATGCTCACATGCTCCTTATATATGACGAATTTTCCTCTAAATGGTTTTCAAAGTTGCAATAAGTGCAAACTTCCTTCTGAATATAGCTTGATTGATTTCTTTCCATCTTTTACTGATTTCCTCTGTTACTCGACTTAAGTAAAACCCTTCTTCATCTTTTCGGACTTGGTTCATTCATACCAAATCTCAGACCTTGTGATTTACTGGCTGTTAACTGACTCCCTTACCTTATTTGCACAAACTGTGTACTGTCAAAACCTTGCCCTTAAATAACCTTTATGTATTTGCCCTCAATTGCATGCTTTACAAAAAGTGTTTATTCAATTCCTTTCCTTAAATGGTTTTACTCGTTTTGAATCTGAATCCCTTAATTAAGGGAAGCCTTGTGTAATTGATTGAAAATCAGTTTTCAAACTATTTTCTTACTTTATTTCTGCCTGCTTTCTACACTATAAAAGGCACGACCCTTTTCACAAAACACACACTTCAGACTTTACAATTTCATAATCTCTTCTGAACTCACACTAATAGTATTCTGTCTTCCTGTTTGCACTTTGGCTTTTACAAGACTACTGCTTTTTCTACTTATTTTTTCGAAACTGGTATGTCCTGATTTAAGTTTCAGCATCACCCCAATGTGTTTACTTACAGTCTTTGTATTCATGTCTACTTTATTGTTTTCTATAGAGTTCGACATTTAGCTTAGTAATGCCTATGTTCTACTGCTTGTTTCTATTGTGAATCTTTGCTCCCTATCCCATTACCCCTATGTATTTGTAAATGGTGGCTTAGGGCATGGCAATATGAGTTGTTGTCCATGAATTGAGCTTTGAACCAATAGGGTCTTAACCTCTAAACAGGCTGGAGGGTGTGCCAGCACATCCCATTGCTGGGTATGCCCATCAGCATGCTCTTTTTGTACTCTCGCAATCCCCCATTCCCTATATCCCTATGTGTACTGTTTCCCTTCCCTTTTTCCCCTTTCAGAATTTTGCACTTGCACTCTCTCCTAGTCTCTAAGTTTTGCCCCCCTCTTGTGAGCCTTGCCTTGGGACCTTGAGTTCCCTCTGAACTTGGACACGTGAGGGCTGGCCCTTCCACACTGCACTTTGGCTTAATATGGCGATACATTAGGATGTAAGCACTACCCGGAGTTTTTATGAAACTCTTAGGGAACTCTGACACACCCAAGTGGTAGAAAGGCTTTGAAACATGATCTTTGGAGTTGGTTTACTTCATACTTCAGACAGGAAGTTTGAATCAGGCTCTCCTTGGTTGTAGTTTTCAACTTCTGATGTATTTTCTTTGCTTTATTTTTTCTGGATTGTAATAACTTTGTAATAAACTATTGGGATGGCTAGTAAAAAAAGGGGGAATAACTATGTATGTAAAAGGGGTATATATCCTTCTCATAGGGAATTTCTGATCTCTGCATATCACATAGATATCCTGCCTATAGGAATTCTGCACTTTTATATGTAGATACTATGCCTATAAGGAATTCTGCACCCAATATATATATCCTGCCTATAGTTTTCTGAAATTCTGCATTCATATGGATTCCTGCCTATAGTTAAATTTCTGCATCTCTCATATAGATACCATGCTCATAATTAACTGGAAATCCGAATCCTGCATATGCATCTGTCACTAGGCAAACCTGTTTATAGGGCTTAAATAACTAACTGCATCTAGATATCATGTTCATAGGCTTAAACGAAGTACAACATTTAGATGCCATGCCTATAGGATTTTTGCATTCATTCTATGTCTGTAAAAGTGTCCAAAATCGACAATACATAGAAAGCATGCCTGTAGGAGCTTTAATCGAATCTGAACCGCTTCATTTGCTTATAAGTTAAACCAGCCACAAATGACTTGTGCTCTTTTGCTAAAACTCGTCTTTCTTTAATAACAAACGATTTTTTTCTTAAACCAGTATGTATTCATGTTTACTTCATTGTTTCTGGAATCAGTAGATATCATGCCTATAGGGTCTTCGTCTAACACTTAGGAAAGCCATAGGGTGAAAGTTTATAAACTGAATCAGATTTTATATGCTACAACCAGCAGGCAGGCCAGATTCGAGCTTCTTATCTGAACTATGTAATAAATCAGTCTGCCTCGACCCTTTAAGTTTTAATCAGACCTTAAACAGTACATGCAAGTCATGCTACATTATGTGCTTTCTTTGGTTTAAAGAAGGTCCGTTTGAACCCTTTTATTTGTTTATATCCTTTCCCCAAACTTGCTATATGTGTTTTGTTTGTCGCCTTAGTATTTTACCTTTTGAAACCACAAATAAGCCCAGTACCTCCTCCCTCTAAGATTAGTAGTCCCAAGTGCCTCCCGGGATGATAGGATTGGGGCGGGTAATAGCATGCAATAAGTAAACGAGACCATTCCGTGCTTTAATACCTTAACATGATGGGAAAGGGTAGATATTGATATGATGACCATGCAATAACGTCACGTGTATCCCCTCACTGAGGAGTGATTACCGGATGTTGTGTGGGGTGATCCATATTATTAATAAACCTAGGACCCCCTTTCCTTTGTTTTCTTTGTT